>NW_020837961.1:4759410-4961232 GCF_003676395.1 Aethalodelphis obliquidens | reverse complement strand
TTTTTTTGTGGTCCGCGGGCCTCTCACTGTTGTGGCCTCTCCCATTGCGGAGCACAGGCTCCAGACGCGCAGGCTCAGCGGCCATGGCTCACGGGCCCAGCCGCTCCGCAGCATGTGGGATCTTCCCGGACCGGGGCACGAACCCGTGTCCCCTGCATCGGCAGGCGGACTCTCAACCACTGCGCCACCAGGGAAGCCCTCACCATTTATATTTTTGAGTATCATCATCCATTTTGTCGCATGGAGCAGGATTTCTTTCACTTTCATTTCTGTACTGTATTTCATTGTATAAATATATGACCATTTATTTCTTCTTCTGCAGATAGACTACTACAGATAACAGTGTCATAAACATTCTCGTGCACACTTTGATGCATATGGGAAGGCATTTCTGTTGGTCATAGTGTATTAATATGTGCAAATGTATTAGCTAATGTCAAAGTTTCCAAAGGATTTATACTGGTTTATGGAACCCTGACCACTGATATATGAAATTTCTACTTTCTCTATATCTTTGCCAAAATTTTCATATTTATTTCAAAAATTAGCTATTCTGGTTGATGTGCAGTGGCATCTCATTCAGATTTTAAGTTTACTTCCCTTGATCGCTAATGAGTTTGCTCTCTTTTTATATACTTACTGGCCACCTAGATGTCCTCTTTGATCAGTGGCTGTTCAAGGCTCTTGCCAAAGTTTTTTAAAAAATGTGCATTGGCAGTCTTTTCCTAACTGTTGATAGTTCTTAAGATATTCTGGATATGATTCCTTTATTGGTTACATGTGTCACAAATATCTTTCCCGCTCTGTGACTTGCATTTTAATTTGATTAATGGTGCCTTTTAATGAATGGAAATGACTAATTTTACTATAGTATAGTCTGTCCATCTTTTTTTTTATGGTTAATGATTTTCTGTTTTAAGCCGATGTTGAGTTATCTCCTAAAAGCCTGTTTATTTCACTTTCCTCAATGCACAGTCGTCCTGGAAAACTGTTACAGGTTCCTTTAGGGGGGTCCAGTTGGAAGATTCATAGCATCAGTTGTAAGCAGGAAAGGAGGGTCATTCCTCAAGGAAACACTACCCACCCCCTCCTTTCGTTTGCATGGGGTCTGTCTGTCCACGGTCTAAGGTCCTGACTTGCCTGAGGGGCTGCAGTCTCTGTGTGGTGACTCTCATTAAGTCTTAACATTCACCAGATCTAGAGCTTCTCTGGCCTGCAAGTCAAGTGACACTTTTGCTGAAACCCGTCTTTTTCAGTTTTAGGGACTTCATGACCAATCAGCTCATGCCAAAAATTCCTCTGGATCAATCCCTTCTGACTATAGCTTGGACCCTGTTCCCATTATGGTAAAATACCCACTTTATCTCTGGCTACTGCCCCTTAGGATCCTGTCATGACTATGAAATTCAGGGAGCCCCCCGCAGGGCAGCAGTTACATGGCCAGTCACGGCCCATGGAGCGCTGGCCATGTCCTCTTGATCCTCCAGGAGATATGGACAATGTGTAAGTGACAAGTTACTCCAGCCTCTTTCAGTCTTCCTAAGGCTTTAAAATCTTTCTGTATAGCATCAGCTCTCAAAATATTTGATCTCAGGTTCCCTTTATATTCTTAGAAGTTATTGAGGAATCAAAGAGCTTTACTTAATGTGGCTTATTGATTACCAAAATTAAAATTGTTAAATGTGTTAAGAATGTTTATCAATAATTTATTTAAAATAACAAAAATAAATTGATCACATTTTGACATAAATAACGGAAAAAACTGTATTTTCCCAAACAAAAAGAATGAGAAAACTGACATTGTTTTATATTTTTGAAAATAATGAAGATAGCTAGATTCTCATATCTGCCTTTGTATTCAGTTTTTTGAGGTAGCTTATTTTGGGGGTGTGTATGAAGGAATTGATCCATGTAGATATTTAGTTGGAAGAGAGAGGAATATTTTAATAGCCTTTTCAGATAACTATAGATACTCCTCTTTGATTTAGCACCAAACTGCCCCATAATAGTTTCTTAAAGGTTAATTTCACTGTGACAATGAAACCATATAAATAAAATTTTCTATTTTGCAACATTAAAATTCATTGCACTTTGAATGTATCATCTGCCTTGCAATTTGAATGTATCTTTTATCCATGCACGATTTTGTGGCATCATGCATTGATTCTATGAATTAGTCAGATTTTCTGAATTTTTATTTTATTTTACATTTATTTTTATTTTATTTTATTTATCTTATCTTATTTTATTTTATTTGCCATGCCATGTGGCTTAAAGGATTTTAGTTCTCCAACCAGGGATGGAACCTGGGCCCCTGGCAGTGGAACCCTGGAGTCCTAACCACTGGACCGCCAGGGAATTCCCAAGATTTTTCAAATATTGACACATCCCACTATACAATATTAAAAATTAACTTTTCATAACATCACTACCAACCTCAAGTCTTTTATGCATGCTTGCCTTTTCATTATGCAAAATATTAAAAAGGTATGTACTCAAAAATAGTGGAATTTTATAAAGTTAACAGTTTTTACTGCTTCATCAAAGACAGTCCTAAGTGAAACTGGCGCTTTTTTTTTCTTTTTTACGAGTTTATGATGGTAAGAATACAATAACTGATTATACAGTTTAGTGCCATTGCTTTGATTCATGGTAAGATGTCAGCAGTTCTATACACAATTTTTTTTACATCATCAGTATAAATGTCAAGATGGTGAAAAGTAAATAATATATTAAATTATTGGGGCTTCCCTGGTGGTGCAGTGGTTGAGAGTCTGCCTACTAATGCAGGGGACACGGGTTCGTGACCCAGTCCGGGAAGATCCCGCATGCCGCGGAGTGGCTGGGCCCGTGAGCCATGGCCGCTGAGCCTGCGCGTCCGGAGCCTGTGCTCCGCAACAAGAGAGGCCGCGATAGTGAGAGGCCTGCGTGCCGTGAAGAAGAGTGGCCCCCGCTTGCCGCAACTAGAGAAAGCCCTCGCACAGAAACGAAGACCCAACACAGCAAAAATAAATTAATAAACTCCTACCCCCAATATCTTCAAAAAAAAACCAAACAACAACAAGAACAAAAAAGTTTCTGAAGGTGCTGATGTACGTAACTTTCCACTGCATGCCGTGGACTACCAATTTCCTTTACCTCTGGTCTACCAGTTTCCTTTCTTTCACTAGTTTCTTTAAATTTGATCAGACCAGAGAACCAATTCCAGAAAACTGGTGACCAGTTCAGAGAACCCATCTCTAAGGCTGTTTCCCTGAAACCCCTTTTGTTACCACTGTTTTTGTATCGGTTAAGATTCATTCAGAGACACAGAACCACTGTGAGTGATGCAGAATAGGCATTTGACCTCACGTAATTGTGAGATCTTCTAATGAAGACCTGGGAGGTCATTGCCTCTGAGTCTGCATGGGGCCTGAAATTACTGTGAATCAGCGAGGCCAGCAATCAGGAAGATAAGCTGGATGTGAAGAGGGAGAGAGCAAGGATGCTCTGGAATTCATGAAGACCAGCTGGAAACCACTTGTCACCACCTCCAATCTCAATGTCGTAGCCATCTGTAGAAGGAGCTGGTGGCTTTTTGCACTAGAGCTGCACATGCATCTGGTCCTGGACTTGGAAAATCTGAAAGAGAAACTCCCATGGAGAAACTCCCATGGAGTCTGTTTGCAGCAGCCCCCCTGCAAACAGAACAAGCCAGAAGAGTTGGGCCAGTGTGAACTGCAGCTGTGCCTGGAGCCCTAGACCAGCTCCGGAGTGTAAGGGCTTGCCGCATCACCTCTGTCTTACCAAGCTCATGTGAATCCTTCTTGGGGCCAGTCTGCCTGGAACTCTACAGAGAAGGGTGTCTAGTTCCACTGGCTAAATGACACTGTACAAAGCTGATACAGACTTTGTTTATGCCTTCATAATTTAAAATCTTGCCCCTGAAAATAATTTATTAGTTTTTAAAAATATATGATACAATTTTTATTAAATTATATTTCTTGGTCAAAATTTAATCTTGCCAATATTTTCCATTCCCCTGATCTTATTACTGTTCCCCTCTTTATCATTCCACAGTTAGTCTTTATAGATGGAAATAAGCAAATACTTATTTTCTTTATTTGACTTCCTGTGTTTATCCTTTTGATATTCTGGAAGTTTTGTAGTCTGATTTTAGTTCCTCAAGTAGTTACCTTTATTACTGTTACTTTTTGACATAATTTTAGTTCTTATATAGTCAGTAATGACTTATTGATGATACATTGATGAATGATGATACAATTAGCATTATTTGACACCCCCATACCTCTGTTTCCTCCTCTGATTTTTGTTTTTGTTTTACCTGATTTTATAATATTAATATGATTTCTTTTTGTATTTAATCTTTATAACTTTGAGCATATCTCTGTTACTTGACCTATCAGCTTTAAACTATTTTTTTTTTTGGTCTCAAGGTATAAAAAGATGAAGCCAGCCGCATACTCATCCTTCTTTATGTGTAATATGTACTTTGCCATCTTAACTTTCATTAGCTACAGTAGTATTTCTACTGTGCCACGGTTTATGTCACTAAAATCCTCCTCTGTAACTGTAACTCCCCTAATCATTTAGCTTATGTCCTGTATTTAAATGGATTCAATGCTCCATGTCAGCAGTTTTTGCCATAGTGTTTCTGGTCCTTTGTTTTTCATTTTAAGTTTTTCCTCTAATGCATTTTTCAAGAGTTCACGTGAATCACAGTTCCTGAGTTTTATATATTAAAAATATTTTTCAGTGGCCTTTGACAACACAGCTTGACTCGGTAGATTTTTCTTGTAATCTACCAGGTAATGATTTTCCCTCTGAAGATGTGTATGTTCTGTGCTCTCTCCCAGAAATGAATGCTACTTTGAGAGTCGAGAGGTCCCTCTGAGTTTAGGGAAGGAAATGATGCCTTTTTCTCCCCGGATTTTCAAAAGTTTTTTATTTTCTTGTAAAGCCAGTAACTTTTCTAGTATCTGTAGTGGAGCTGAAAATTCTGTATTGATATTTTCTGACCCACTGTGTACCCTTTTAATCTATAATTTCTTACAATCTGTCATTTCAAGTGCATTTTTATTTCAAAAAATTTTCTTGAATTAAAATTTCTTGGGCTTCATTTCTGTCCTGGTACATTTTATTTTCTCCTCTACATCTTTCGTAAACTGCACACGCCATTTTTCGTTTCTTTTGTCTTCTCAGTTCTTCATAAAATTTTGTCTCTGTCTCGATCTCCTGCTTTTTAGGTGAAATATTTTCATTACTATTTTTGAGGTTTTAGAAATGTTTTTACTCAACATTTTCATTTCTTTAAGGGCAACATTTTTCTGTTGATTTTTCAGCCCTCATTTAGGTTGCTTTTGTTTTTTCATATATATATATATATATATGTGTGTGTGTGTGTGTGTGTGTATTATAACTCTTATATCATTAAAAAGATCACATTCAAATTTCCAGAGATTTCTCCCTGGACCAGCAGTTTATTACAGGATGATCAGTAGAAAGCCAGCACTGTTGTCTGGGCTCAGAAACCTTTCCTGTCTCCCTGGGAAGCCGTCCAGCTGTTCGACTGAGGAAAATTAGAAGCTTCAGAGCTCCTTCCCATTCACACCTCTCTGCATCCCAGCACATTTACAGAGATGGTGTTTTCTGTACGTTTCCAAATTTAGCTGTTGCTTCTGACACATCGTAATGTCAGAGGAATATAGGAAAGCATCTAGGGGACATCTGTAGACAGTCCATATGTCCCATTCTTGTAGTTCTGGGTAAAGGGGTCACTCACTGACTGTGTCCCTCCGGCCATCCATGTCTTTGGAGAACCCTGTGCCCTGTTTGACATGTTAGCTGCTGGAATCCTTTGCATGTGTCTCTCACTGTGGTCAAAGCTTTCCTGTCCTCAGTAACCCATCCTGGGTGGATTCTGGTTACAGGTGCCTCATCCCTTCAAAGATGGAGTTTCTTTTTCCATTTCATGCTCTCCCTCTTGTCTTGGGTTGCAATTGATAAAGGAAAGGAGGGTGGGAGATCTCATACTTCACTATCTTCTGGTTTAACATTTTCTAAAAAGTCTGTAGAAAATTTTGATGCTTCTTCACATCTTCACTATATTAAAAAAAAAAAACAGAACCGACAAAGATTTACAGAAAAAGACAGGTTTACACAGAGTTGGCTTATCTACTTTGTGAGCTCAATCGAAAGAAACACTTGATTTTTCCTTATATAAGTTTGTGTTTGCCAGATGAAGAGAGAAAAGCAAATACAAGATTTCCATCAGGAGAGCAGGCAATTGGTACTGGTCCAGGATTTTCCCCAGATTCCACCGGACTCTCTCTGATGGAGTTCTATGTTATTCATAGTAATTTCCTGGTCTGAATACATTTTTGTGATAAGAAAATATTTCTAAGTTTTCTGAGAGTCATCTTTCTTTCTTCCTTTCATAAAAAAGAGAGTCCATCTTGCTGGTAAAGGGCCTGAGTCAATCAATATAAGAAAATACAGAAAGACCAAGTTGGTGAAAGGAAGGAAAACAAACTGTGTAATTCAGAGGCTGGAGAAAGATTTTGAAAAGAGCTTGAGGAAGGACATATTGGAATATCTGTGGAGCGTGAGGGAAATGCGTAGAATAAGAAAGGGTATTTTCGTAAATGACAGTGTGGACTCTTTCTTTGGATGCTCTTAATATTCTTTGCTTTAAATCACAGTTTAGTGTTCACTTGAGCTTATTGAATGCAGCACAACCTCCAGACAGAAATGTGTGTATAGTGATTGTAGCAGCATGTTCCTGGGTTCAAACAGCTATGAGAGCTTAGGACAGGAATTTTGCTCTCAGGTCCCCGTATTACATGTGAAATTTCCTCCTTTGTCTTCCTCCTCAGAATCCCAACACCAGCAGCAGTGACCATGGTGTCTGACCACCAAACCCAGAGTAATGGTAAAAGCAATCAAGTCTAGCAGAGGGGCCATCCATTTGGGGTCTGGCCTCGAGGGGAGAGCCTTTGTTCCTCCATTAAGAAAGTAAGTATCAGCAAATGATTCTTGAACATGTGTAAGCCCTCTGGAAGATCCTAGTATCTGGAAGGAAACCTGGAAAGTTGGAAATTATGCCAGTGATTTGAGAAGGATTTTCAAAGTTATTGTAAACTTGGTATAAACATGAATAAGACCTAAACTGTAGATATAAGCTAGTGCCAAGATCTATTAGTGATGTTTTCTATGAGTGTCAACATTTTTTCCAGGTATATTTCATTATAGCTATGGCCTACATCAAGAATATTTAGAATACCTAGGGCATGAAATTCCCTGTCTTGTGAGCTTTAAGCTAATAAAATGTTGGAGGTTTGCTACTAAAAATAATGATTTGAGATTTGGAATAGTTTATCTTGAGCCATTCTTTGTGGTGGTAATTAATTATATATCAGGGCAAGGAAAATGATAACCCTGTTGTATAATAATAAAATCATGTTTAACTTTCTGTTCATGACAGAAAATGGAAATAAGACATTAATCCAACTCATAACCAAAATGATATCAAAATATAAGGTTTAAAATGCTGGAGAGGGTGTGGGGAAAAGGAAACTCTCCTGCACTGTTGGTGAGAATGTAAATTGGTGCAGCCACTGTGGAAAATAGCACAGAGGTTCCTCATAAAATTAAAAATAGAGTTGCCATATGATCCAGCAATCCCACTTTTGGGCATAAATGCAGAGAAAACTATAATATGAATATATATATGCACACAGCCCTATTTACAATAGACAAGACATGGAAGAAACCTAAATGTCCATTGACAGATGAATGGATAAAGAGGATATGGTTTATATACACAATGGAATACTACTCAGCCATAAAAAAGAATGAAATAATGCCATATGCAGCAATATGGATGGACCTCGAGATTATCATACTAAGTGAGTAAGTCAGACAGAGAAAGACAAATACTGTATGATATCGCTTACATGTGGAATCTAAAATGTGACACAAATGGAATTACTTATGAAATAGAAACAGATTCACAGACATAGAAAACAAACCTATGTTTACCAAAGGAGATAGTGGGGTAAGGGAGGGGGATAAATTAAGAGTTTGGGATTAACAGGTATACACCACTATGGTGTGTATAGTGTATACACCTATACACCATATATATCATAACAATAATGTCCTACTGTATAGCACAGGGAACTATATTCAATATTCTGTAATAAACCATAACAGAAAAGAATATGAAAAAGAATATGTATGTATATGTATAACTGAATCACTTTGCTGTACACCAGAAACTAACACAACATTGTAAATCAACTATACTTCAGTAAAAAATAAAGTTTAAAGAGAATGAAGTACAAATGTAGCCCTACTTCATTCCTGTGGAAACCACTCCTGACCTTAGCAAGTTCCAAACTTCTCTGGAGAGCCTACTGGACTGTTAACCTTTAATAGTGAAGGGCACTCCGTGGAGTTAGAAAATAGCTTCTTTGCTAAAGATTCTTGGAGTAAGTTGGGATGTTGAGGCAAGAAATTGAGGAGACGTCTGGTGTAAGGTCATGCTGATCCAAAGGAGAAAAGCTGTAGTCTTGACTGACTTTCTGAGGCTGGAGGAACATGCAAATGTAATAATGGCAGCCTCCCTGAATAGGGTCTGGAGCTTGACTCATGATCAGCGATCAGGATATAACTATGTACTGCTTCCTCTAAAATAAGGTGGATCAAGTCGGAATTCCAGCTGTGTCTCTCCCAACCTCTTGCTCATATATCCAAGCCAAGTATCCCAGAAATCTGTCCCAACTTGTAATTACATGGTAACTTGACCATCAGTGGTGAGGCTTCTTCCTGTCTCAACTACACCCCATAGACATAGATATATAACATGAAAACTACGATTACTCTCACTATGGGAAGAAATGTAGGGTGATATTTATGACTCTGAACCATGAGGAAGATTATTTAGGGACAAATTGTGCTTAGAATATAACATTCTTCCTCTAAATCTAGGACTTCCAAGAAGTGCAGGGAGTGAGTGGTTCACAGTGCTTTTAAGAAATTACAGACTCTTTCAGGAAGATGATGAAAGCACTAGATCCATCCCCATCTGTCCAAGAAACAATACTTTTTGCATTAAATTTTGGGGAGGTCATGGATTCACTGAAATACAGTTAAATATATATTCAATGAGAATCCCAGATTTAGGGGTTGTTGAGAAAAAAATAGTTCATGAACGATTTCAAAGATTATAGAGAAAAACCTTTAAATGACCTTTCTTACATCAATATGTATTCTCTGTGTGTTGAGAGTATATCATATTTTAACTCATGGATTGAACTCTTGTAGAGAGTGAAGAGAATAGAATTGTTATTGCTGAAATTTGGCCTCTGTTCGCTGGTGCTGAATAGAAACACAGAGACAGAGTTTTGGGTGAAGTAGAAAAGAATAGCTTTATTGCTTTGCCAGGCAAAGGGGGCCATGGCAGGCTAATGCCCTTAAGACTGTGTGTCCCCCCTGGAGGGGGTAGTGAGGAGTATTATAGTGTTCAAGGAGAAGGGTGTGGTCAGCTCATGGACATTCTTGTGATCGGTTGGTGGTGAGGAAATCAGGAGTCAGCAGCATCAACCTTCTGGTTCCAACAGGTCTGGGGTCTACGTGCTTGTGGGCAGCATACAGTTAACTTCTTCCACCTGGTGGGAGTTTCAGTATCTGCAAAACAGCTCAAAGGACATGGCTCAGAATATTATCTATAGTCCTGGAGGAAGAACTAAATGTTGTTTAATTTGTTTAATGGCTAAACTATTATTATTTTGTCTCACTTGACTGTTTTCCTTTCTGCATCTTCTCACTTCTCTGATCAAATGCATTCTTTGACTAAAGGTTTTCTACAAAAAGCAGGCAGAGGAGATGGGTGGGGTCTATTCTGGGAAGGCCTCATAGGGTCCTGCTCGGTTACAGAATTGAATGTTTACTGTCTGGTAATCTGTCTGGATGAACTTTTAGAATCTGGAAGAATGTGTACTTAAGAGACTGCTTAAATTTCCTCTCTGTTATCAAAGGTCTCAAGCCAGCCTTTGACAAGTTTTGGACAGCAATCAGCTCACAGCCAGGTAATGCTCAGAGTGACTCATGAACTTTAGACAAAGGAGCAGTGGACCCTTGCGAGAGAGAGAAGCCAACAATTGCTTGTTCCCCTTTCCCAATTCGCCCCCCACCTTTGTCCTCGATCCCTTTTAACCATGATTGAAATGGAGCAGGGCCCTATGGTCTATGCCCCCATGTCTTCAGCCTGCCTTTTGTCTGTAGAAAAACTTTAGCTAAAGAATAAGTTTAATCAGAGAAGTGAGAAAATGCAGAACCAAAGAAAAGCAGTCAAACAGGACAAAACAATAATAGTTTAGTCAGTAAGCAAAGTCAAGGACTTTTAGTTCCTTCTCAAGGGCTATAGGTAATATTCTGAGCCATATCCTGTGAGCTGTCTTGTAGATACTGAAACCCCTGCCAGGTGGAAAAAGCTAACTACATTATGGCAGACTATAGCCATGATGTACGCTGCCACAATTCCGAGAATTGGCCTCAAGGAAACAGGAATGAACCGACCCTGGAACTGAAGATTAACTGTACTTAATCAGGATGATGCTGGAAAGACCACTGCACGACCAATTTCCAGATGACTGTCAGAGCTGACTGTGCTGTTTCTGCATGTAGTCCCCTCCCTATGCCTAAAAAAGCTCTTGCCCACTGATAATCAGTGGGGTGTGGGTGACAGCATTTGGACAAGGGTCCATTCTCCCCCACCCACGAGGGTTACTGGCATCCAAAATAAAGCAAACTTTCCTTTCCACTAATCTTGTCCCTTTAATGGCTTTTGAACAGTGAGCAGCTGGACCCCACTTTCAGTTACATGATGATTAGTCCAGGTTCATTAGTCAATGCTCATTCCACTTTCACTTCATTGCTGCTCTGTTACATATCTGCATGATGTTTACATGAAAGGTGGTATTTTACAGCATTTATGGTGAGGTACTTAGAACCTGGCCAACAATAAACCAATAGGGGGCTTCCCTGGTGGCGCAGTGGTTGAGAGCCCACCGGCTGATGCAGGGGATGTGGGTTCGTGCCCCTGTCCAGGAGGATCCCACATGCGGCAGAGTGGCTGGGCCCGTGAGCCATGGCCGCTGAGCCTTCGTGTCTGGAGCCTGTGCTCCGCAGTGGGAGAGGCCACAGCAGTGAGAGGCCCGCGTACCACAAAAAAATATATATAAATAAATAAATAAACCAATAGGAAGAGGGAAGTTTATAGCAATACAATCCTACCTCAAGAAACAAGAAATATCTCAAATAAACAACCTGACCTTACACATAAAGCAATTAGAGAAGGAAGAACAAAAAACCCCCAAAGTTAGCAGAAAGAAAGAAATCATAAAGATCATATCAGAAACAAATGAAAGAGAAATGAAGGAAACTATAGCAAAGATCAATAAAACTGAAAGCTGGTTCTTGGAGAAGATAAACAAAATTGATAAACCATTGCCAGACTCATCAAAAAAAAGGGAGAAGACTCAAATCAATAGAATTAGAAATGAAAAAGAAGTAACAACTGACACTTCAGAAATACAAAAGATCATGAGAGATTACTACAAGCAACTATATGTCAATAAAATGGACAACCTGGAAGAAATGGTCACATTCTTAGAAAAGCACAATCTTCCGAGACTGAACCAGGAAGAAATAGAAAATATGAACAGACCAATCACAAGCACTGAAGTTGAAACTGTGATTAAAAATCTTCCAACAAACAAAAGCCCAGGACCAGATGGCTTCACAGGCGAATTCTATCAAACATTTAGAGAAGAGCTAACACCTATCCTTCTCTAACTCTTCCAAAATATAGCAGAGGGAGGAACACTCCCAAACTCATTCTATGAAGCCACCATCAGCCTGATAACAAAACCAGACAAAGATATCACAAAGAAAGAAAACTACAGGCCGATATCACTGAAAACATAGATGCAAAAATTCTCAACAAAATACTAGCAAACAGAATCCAACAGCACATTAAAAGGCTCATACACCATGATCAAGTGGGGTTTATCCCAGGAATGAAAGGATTCTCCAATATACGCAAATCAATCAATGTGATAAGCCATATTAACAAACTGAAGGAGAAAAACCTTATGATCATCTCAATAGATGCAGAAAAAGCGTCTCACAAAATTCAACACCCATTTATGATAAAAAGCCTCCAGAAAGTAGGCATAGAGGGAACCTACCTCAACATAATAAAGGCCATATATGACAAACCCACAGCCAACATCATTCTCAATGGTGAAAAAATGAAACCATTTCCTCTAAGATCAGGAACAAAACAAGGTTGTCCACTGTCACCACTATTATTCAACATAGTTTTGGAAGTTTTAGCCACAACAATCAGAGAAGAAAAAGAAATAAAAGGAATCCAAATCGGAAAAGAAGTAAAGCTGTCACTGTTTGCAGATAACATGATACTATACATTAAGAATCCTAAAGAGGCTATCAGAAAACTACTAGAGCTAATCAATGAATTTGGTAAAGTAGCAGGATACAAAATTAATGTACAGAAGTCTCTTGCATTCCTATACACTAATGATGAAAAATCGGAAAGAGAAATTAAGGAAACACTCCCATTTACCACTGCAATAAAAAGAATAAAATACCTAGGAGTAAACCTACCTTAGGAGACAAAAGACCTGTATGCAGAAAACTATAAGACACTGATGAAAGAAATGAAAGATGATACATATAGATGGAGAGATATACCATGTTCTTGGATTGGAAGAATCAACATTGTGAAAATGACTATACTAACCAAAGCAATCTACTGATTTGATGCAATTCCTATCAATCCCTATGGCATTTTTCACAGAAGTAGAACCAAAAATTTCACAATTTGTATGGAAACCCAAAAGACCCCGAATAGCCAAGGCAATCTTCAGAAAGAAAAATGGAGCTGGAGGAATCAGGCTCCCTGACTTCAGACTATGCTACAAAGCTACAGTAATCAAGACAGTATGGTACTGGCACAAAAACAGAAATATAGATCAATGCAATAGGATAGAAAGCCCAGAGATTAAACCCATGCACATACGGTCACCTTATTTTTGATAAAGGAGGCAAGATTATACAATGGAATAAAGACAGGCTCTTCATTAAGTGGTGCTGGGAAAACTGGACAGCTACATGTAAAAGAATGAAATTAGAACACTCCCTAACACCATACACAAAAATAAACTCAAAATGGATTAAAGACCTAAATGTAAGGCCAGACACTATAAAACTCTTAGAGGAAAACATAGGCAGAACACTCTATGACATAAATCACTGCAAGATCTTTTTTGACCCACGTCCTAGAGAAATGGAAATAAAAACAAAAATAAACAACTGGGACAGAATGAAACTTTAAAGCTTTGGCACAGCAAAGAAAACCATAAACAAGATGAAAAGACAACCCTGAGAATGGGAGAAAATATTTGCAAATGAAGCAACTGACAAAGAATTAATCTCCAGAATTTACAAGCAGATCATGCAGCTCAATATCAAAACAACAAACAACCCAAAACGGGCAGAAGACCTAAATAGACATTTCTCCAGAGAAGATATCTAGATTGCCAAGAAACACATGAAAGGATGCTCAGCATCACTAATCATTAGAGAAATGCAAATCGAAACTACAATGAGGTATCACCTCACACTGGTCAGAATGGCCATCATCAAAAACATCTACAAACAATAAATGCTGGAGAGTGTGTGGATAAAAGGGAACCCTCCTGCACTGTTCATGGAAATGTAAATTAATACAGCCACTATGGAGAACAGTATGGAGGTTCCTTAAAAAACTAAAAATAAAACTACCATACAACCCAGCAATCCCACTACTGGGCATATACCCTGAGAAAACCATAATTCAAAAAGAGTCATGTACCACAATGTTCATTGCAGCTCTATTTACAATAGCCAGGACATGGAAGCAACCTGAGTGTCCACTGACAGATGAATGGATAAAGAAGATGTGGCATGTATATACAACGGAATATTACTCAGCCATAAAAAGAAACAAAATTGAGTTATTTTTAGTGAGGTGGATGGACCTAGAGACTGTCATACAGAGTGGAGTAAGTCAGAAAGAGAAAAACAAATGCTGTATGCTAACACATATATATGGAATCTAAAAAAAAGAAATGGTTATGAAGAACCTAGGGGCAGGATGGGAAAAAAGACACAGACATAGATAACGGACTTGAGGACACGGGGAGGGGGAAGGGTAAGCTGGGACAAAGTGAGAGAAGTGGCATGGATATATATACACTACCAAATGTAAAATAGCTAGTGGGAAGCAGCCGCATAGCACAGGGAGATCAGCTCTGTGCTTTGTGACCCCCTAGAGGGGTGGGATAAGGAGGGTGGGAGGGAGATGCAAGAGGCAGGGGATATGGGGAATATATGTATATGTATAGCTGATTCACTTTTTTATACAGCAGAAACTAACACACCAATGTAAAGCAATTATACTCAAATAAACATGTTAAAAAAATAAAAAATAAACCAGTAGGAATGTTTGTGTTTGATTTGAAAAATTTAATAATCAATTACGTAAGTGACCCCCACTCCCGACCTTAGGGCACTTTCTCTTTTCTTTTTATACTTTTGTTTTGATACTTTCAGGATAATTATCTTTTGTTTTTTACATACATTTATTTATTTATTCCCTTTTTGGCTGTGTTGTGTCTTCATTGCTGTGCTCGGGCTTTCTCTAGTTACAGAGAGCAGGGGCTACTCTTCATTGTGGTGCGTGGGCGTCTCATTGCGGTGGCTTCTCTTGTTACAGAGCATGGGCTCTAGGTGCTTGGGCTTCAGTAGTTGTGGCAGGCGAGCACAGTAGTTGTGGCGCACAGGCTTAGCTGCTCCGCAGCGTGTGGGATCTAACCAGACCAAGGATTGAACACGTGTCCCCTGCATCGGCAGGCGGATTGGATTCTTAACCACTGTGCCATCAGGGAAGTCCTCAGGATGATTTTCTAATCAATACTTCACCTTGCAATGTTAAAATGAGAAGTAGATTTCATCATAATTTGAGAGCAGGAAAGACATTGTATCTTCTTTCCTCTTATGTGTTAATGCACACTACCTAGTAGGAACTCAATAAATGTTTGTTAAATAATGTGTACTTCCACGTATGAAGAAACTGGAAAGCAGAGAGATCATGGAAGTTTCTCAAGGTAGTTTATCTACAGAGTAATGGATTAATAATTAAAATTTTGCGTATTGATTTAAAAAAAATCCTCTTCCATTAGAGGTGACACTCTATCGTATTTTGCATGACCACCTAAAACCTACAGTATAAATAGGATCCAGGGAAGCCTTTCCATAGGGAATTTCAAGGTCTCTGATTTTGCTGAAGTTCCTTTAGCAATTTGAACCATTATAACAGAAGCAACACCAAAAAAAAAAAAAAAATCCTTACTAATATTCATGGGCATACCTTTGACCAATATCCCATTCTCCATTTCAGTTGTCATTAATATCCAGAGATTTATCAAACTGTACAACCAGAAGCTGGTATTATCTTAATTTTGTCTTCTTTATCTGGTTATATTGTCATTTGGTTTGTTGAAATAAAACTGCTTCATCTCTCCTTCCTGGTCACATTTTCCTTGTCAGTTTCATACAATCTACACACCAGGAACAGATTCTTCTGAATAAATCCGATGTACTACACTCTGACACCCTGTTTAGCATGAAATAAGAGCTCATGAAGAACCTGTGAAGAAATTAACATTATTTATTGTTTGATTATTATTTTATTGTTTTTTTTCTCCAGAGAAGAAATGCAAGAACTCATTTTTCTATCTTATAAAAACTTCTTATATATAAGAAGATTTCCCCACATCATGAAATATTTTATTACCTACCGTCATTAATTATTATTAAAAATAATACTGAGCATTGTGTGTAGTCACATTCTGCACATTTTTTGCTTGTGTTTCTCCTTTTGTTTTCCTTTCTGAAAATCTTATTGATATAAACATTGGGGAAATTTGCTGCTAATGAAACATATAATAGAAACCGATGACTCTGCTTATCTTTTTTGTTCAGCGATCAGAAGAAATATCTCTTCTTATTGGAAGAACAATATGTAGCTCTGTTTATTGAAAGGGCCTTATGAATGGCTTTTAGGAAGCTATGTAATGGTAGTGGCTCTGAGCTGTCACTTTATCAGAGAACACTTGGATTACAGAAATAGAGCAGATGTTCAGTCTACATTTGTGTACTTGAAACACACTGAAAGCATAAAGCCAGGCTGAGAGCACTCGGTGGTGAATGGAAGTTGCAAGGAGCAATGAACAGGTTGTAACCACAGGAAGAATTACAGTGCGGCAGATTCTAGGCACCACTGGGTTGAAATACATTTAAAAGATCCAAATGGTAATAATAACAATGTCTTGCACAATTTCAGCCGTGGAAGAGCAAAGGGCTTCAAAATGTGCTGTGTAGCTTCAACCGTGATAGCAGGAAGTTATTATGGAACTATTAAAGTAAGTCCTTGGAGTAAAAGAAACTAAAGCAAAATTCGCTGAGGTTTTAATTCCATATCGCTGTGTGGCATGATTTGCCTTGCCTGCAAAAAAAAATTCCTAGACAAAATTTTAGGTGAAACTTTGTTATCATTGCCTCAAATCTGTTCTTGCCTTCAGATACACATAATTAAGTAATTTTAAACTGAAGTAACAGTACGTCTTCATCCCAGAGGAAGAATGCATTTCCTTTCATTTGGTGCGTGAGTAAAATAATAGAAAATCGCACTTTGCTCCAGATCAGGGTTTCTCTACTTCAGCACTAGGATATTTAGGCTGGAGAAGACTGCTGCAGAGACACTTAGCAACTATGACATGTCAGTAGCATCTCATAAGTGTGTATAATTTAAAATAAGGTTTTCTAAGCTCCTTTGGTCCATTTTCTATTCCAGACTTGGAATCAGTCATTTTTCTAAAAAGACTTGTTTTATTTTACTAGGAAATGGCATTTCAATCTGGCTGACGGAGACAATAACTGACACCAGATATGTTATTTTTCCTAGGTCTTCTATGTGGACAGAGCTAGGAAAGGCTTTTCATTGGTATAAAATACATGATTTTGGAGACAAAATACATCATGAGTTCAAATTGCTATCCCCAATTTAAATGCTAGACTCCACAGTATGTACATAACTCGTCAGTTCACATCTTTTATTCCATTTCTCCCACAAGGAATCATGGTTCTCAAGGACCCAAAAGGAGATATTATAAGAATGCGATGTAATTATTTTTTGCTTTTTTCTACATTACACAAAACACATTCCCAGAATGGCAACACAAAACCCACCCATTTGATTACGGCAAATGTTAATTTTTTTATTTTATTAATTTTATTTAAAATTTATTTCAAATTTAAATATAGCTATAGCCATTATATAATCTCTACTCTTTTTTGTTCCTATTTTATTCTGTTCTACATATGAACATATATTTAACATTAACTGCTTTATGTCAATAATTCTTTAATCATTTTACTTATCAAGTACTCATTTTCTGGAAGATTTATGGGAAACATATTCCCTGAAAATTTTCATGTGGAAGACAGT
Source organism: Aethalodelphis obliquidens (assembly GCF_003676395.1). NCBI lineage: Eukaryota > Metazoa > Chordata > Mammalia > Artiodactyla > Delphinidae > Aethalodelphis > Aethalodelphis obliquidens. The sequence continues at coordinate 4,943,594 of NW_020837961.1, read as the reverse complement.
TTATCTGCAGTGTTTATACTTGAAAAGCCATTTAGATGGAAAAAAAACCTTTAGAATATTGCCTTTTTTGTAAGTATCTTAAAAATGTTCATAATTTCTTCTACTGAGAAATTGATCAAATTTGAATTTTCTCACCCTTCCAACTCACTCCTTTGTTTACCTGTTCACGTGAAGGATTTTTCTTTTCTATTTCTTTCCTATGACAACCATAATTTACTAGACTATTTCTTAATTATATGTAGATTGTTTCCAGATAAGTGTTGTTGTACTCCTTCAATATGGGGTTTCAAACCTTCTTTAATTCTAATTTCATGAACCTTTTGGAAATTTTAACCTTGATTTGATTATTTGCTTTTTATTTTTCCCTTGCTCTGGTCTTCCTAATATCTGTGAGATGGGTATATATTCTTTGCTTGTCTTCAATGTTTTCATTTTTTTCTAATTCCTTTCTTCATTTCTTTATTATACATTAAATGTTTCATCTCATTTTTCTTCTACTTTTTAATGCATACTGTATGTTAGTATTTGTTTTTATGTTGTCTCTAGTTTACACTTTTGTCTTATTTTTTTTTAACATCTTTATTGGAGTATAATTGTTTTAAAATGGTGTTAGTTTCTGCTTTACAACAAAATGAATCAGTTATATATATACATATGTTCCCATATCTCTTCCCTCTTGCGTCTCCCTCCCTCCCTCCCTCCCTATCACACCCCTCCAGGCGGTAACAAAGCACAGAGCTGATCTCCCTATGCTATGCGGCTGCTTCCCACTAGCTACCTTATGTTTGGTAGTGTATATATGTCCATGCCTCTCTCTCGCTTTGTCACAGCTTAACCTTCCCCCTCCCCATATCCTCAAGTCCATTCTCTAGTAGGTCTGGGTCTTTATTTCTGTCTTACCCCTAGGACTTCTTGACATTTTTTTTTTCTTAAATTCCATATATATGTGTTAGCATACGGTATTTGTCTCTCTCTTTCTGACTTACTTCACTCTGTATGACAGACTCTAGATCTATCCACCTCATTACAAATAACTCAACTTCGTTTCTTTTTGTGGCTGGGTAATATTTCATTGTATATATGTGCCACATCTTCTTTATCCATTCATCCGATGATGGACACTTAGGTTGTTTCCATCTCCGGGCTATTGTAAATAGAGCTGCAATGAACATTGTGGTACATGACTCTTTTGGAATTATGGTTTTCTCAGGTATATGCCCAGTAGTGGGATTGCTGGGTCATATGATAGTTCTATTCGTAGTTTTTTAAGGAACCTCCATACTGTTCTCCACAGTGGCTGTATCAATTTATATTCCCACCAACACTGCAAGAGAGTTCCCTTTTCTCCACACCCTCTCCACCATTTATTGTTTCTACATTTTTTGATGATGGTCATTCTGACTGGTGTGAGAAGATATCTCATTGTAGTTTTGATTTGCATTTCTCTAATGATTAGTGACGTTGAGCATTCTTTCATGTGTTTGTTTGCAGTCCGCATATCTTCTTTAGAGAAATGTCTGTTTAGGTCTTCTGCCCATTTTTGGACTGGGTTTTTTGTTTTTATGTTATTAAGCTGCATGAGCTGCTTATAAATTTTGGAGATTAATCCTTTGTCAGTTGCTTCATTTGCAAATATTTTCTCCCATTCTGAGGGTTGTCCTTTGGTCTTGTTTATGGTTTCCTTTGCTGCGCAAAAGCTTTGAAGTTTCATTAGGTCCCATTTGTTTATTTTTGTTTTTATTTCCATTTCTCTAGGAGGTGGGTCAAAAAGGATCTTGCTGTGATTTATGTCATAGGGTGTTCTGCCTATGTTTTCCTCTAAGAGTTTGATAGTTTCTGGCCTTACATTTAGGTCTTTAATCCATTTTGAGTTTATTTTTGTGTATGGTTTTGGAAGTGATCTAATTTCATACTTTTACATGTACCTGTCCAGTTTTCCCAGGACCACTTATTGAAGATGCTGTCCTTTCTCCACTGAACATTCCTGTCTCCTTTATCAAAGATAAGGTGACCAGATGTGCGTGGGTTTATATCTGGGCTTTCTATCCAGTTCCATTGATCTATCTTTCTGTTTTTGTGCCAGTACCATACTGTCTTGGTTACTGTAGCATTGTAGTATAGTCTGAAGTCAGGGGGCCTGACTCCTCCAGCTCTGTTTCTCATTCTCAAGATTGCTTTGGCTCTTCGGGGTCTTTTGTGTTTCCATACACATTGTGAAATTTTTTGTTCTAGTTCTCTGAAAAATGCCACTGGTAGTTTGATAGGGATTGCATTGAATCTGTAGATTGCTTTGGGTAGTAGAGTCATTTTCACAATGTTGATTCTTCTAATCCAAGAACATAGTATATCTCTCCATCTATCTGTATCGTCTTTAATTTTTTTCATCAGTGTCTTATAATTTTCTGCATACAGGCCTTTTGTCTCCTTAGGTAGGTTTATTCCTAGGTATTTTATTCATTTTATTGCAATGGTAAGTGGGAGTGTTTTCTTTATTTCACTTTCAGATTTTTCATCATTAGTGTATAGGAATGCAAGAGATTTCTGTGCATTAATTTTGTATCCTGCTACTTTACCAAATTCATTGATTAGCTCTAGCAGTTTTCTGGTAGCATCTTTAGGATCCTCTATGTATAGTATCATGTCATCTGCAAACAGCGACAGCTTTACTTCTTCCTTTCCAATTTGGATTCCTTTTATTTCCTTTTCTTCTCTGATTGCTGTGGCTAAAACTTCCAAAACTATGTTGAATAAGAGTGGTGAGAGTGGGCAACCTTGTCTTGTTCCTGATTTTAGTGGTAATGCTTTCAGTTTTTCACCTTTGAGGACGATATTGGCTGTGGGTTTGTCATATATGGCCTTTATTATGTTGAGGAAAGTTCCCTCTATGCCTACTTTCTGCAGGGTTTTTATCATAAATGGGTGTTGAATTTTGTCGAAAGCTTTTTTTGCATCTATTGAGATGATCATATGGTTTTTCTCCTTCAGTTTGTTAATATGGTGTATCACGTTGATTGATTTTTGCGTATATTGAAGAATCCTTGCATTCCTGGAATAAACCCCACTTGATCATGGTGTATGATCTGATTAATGTGCTGTTGGATTCTGTTTGCTAGTACTTTATTGAGGATTTTTGCATCTATGTTCGTCAGTGATATTGGCCTATAGTATTCTTTCTTTGTGACATCCTTGTTTCGTTTTGGTATCAAGGTGATGGTGGCCTCGTAGAATGAGTTTGGGAGTGTTCCTCCCTCTGCTATATTTTGGAAGAGTTTGAGAAGGATAGGTGTTAACTCTTCTCTAAATGTTTGATAGAATTTGCCTGTGAAGCCATCTGGTCCTGGGCTTTTGTTAGTTGGAAGATTTTTAATTACAGTTTCAATTTCAGTGCTTGTGATTGGTCTGTTCAAATTTTCTATTTCCTCCTGATTCAGTCTTGGCAGGTTGTGCATTTCTAAGAATTTGTCCATTTCTTCCAGGTTGTCCATTTTATTGGCATAGAGTTGCTTGTAATAATCTCTCATGATCCTTTGTATTTCTGCAGTGTCAGTAGTTATTTCTCCTTTTTCATTTCTAATTCTATTAATTTGAGTCTTCTCCCTTTTTTCTTGATGAGTCTGGCTAATGGTTTATCAATTTTGTTTATCTTCTCAAAGAACCAGCTTTTAGTTTTATTGATCTTTGCTATCGTTTCCTTCATTTCTTTTTCGTTTATTTCTGATCTGATTTTTATGATTTCTTTCCTTCTGCTAACTTTGGAGTTTTTGTTTGTTCTTCTTCCTCTAACTGCTTTAGGTGCAAGGTTAGGTTGCTTATCGAGATGTTTTCTGTTTCTTAAGGTAGGCTTGTATTGCTATAAAATTCCTTCTTAGAACTGCTTTTGCTGCAGCCCATAGGTTTTATGCTGTTGTGTCTCCATTGTCATTTTTTTCTAGGTATTTTTAAATTTCCTCTTTGATTTCTTCAGTGATCATTTCATTATTAAGTAGTGTATTGTTTAGCCTCCATGTGTTTGTATTTTTAAAGATCTTTTCCTGTAATTGATATCTAGTCTCATAGTGTTGTGGTCGGAAAAGATACCTGATACAACTTTGATGTTCTTAAATTTACCAAGGCTTGATTTGTGACCCAAGGTATGATCTATCCTGGAGAATGTTCCATGAGCACTAGAGAAAAATGTGTATTCTGTTGTTTTTGGATGGAATGTCCTATAAATATCAATTAAGTCCATCTTGTTTAATGTATCATTTAAAGCTTGTGTTTCCTTATTTATTTTCATTTTGGATGATCTGTCCATTGGTGAAAGTGGGGTGTTAAAGTCCCCTACTATGAATGTGTTACAGTTGATTTCCCCTTTCATGGCTGTTAGTATTTGCCTTATGTATTGAGGTGCTCCTATGTTGGGTGCATAAATATTTACACTTGTTATATCTTCTTCTTGGATCGATCCCTTGATCATTATGTAGTGTCCTTCTTTGCCTCTTCTAATAGTCTTTATTTTAAAGTCTATTTTGTCTGATATGAGAATTGCTACTCCAGCTTTCTTTTGGTTTCCATTTGCATGAAATATCTTTTCCCATCCCCTTAATTTCAGTCTGTATGTGTCTCTAGGTCTGAAGTGGGTCTCTTGTAGACAGCAAATATATGGGTCTTGTTTTTGTATCCATTCAGCCAATCTGTGTCTTTTGGTGGGAGCATTTAGTCCATTTACATTTAAGGTAATTATCGATATGTATGTTCCTATTCCCATTTTCTTAATTGTTTTGGGTTCGTTATTGTAGGTCTTTTCCTTCTCTTGTGTTTCTTGCCTAGAGAAGTTCCTTTAGCATTTGTTGTAAAGCTGGTTTGGTGGTGCTGAACTCTCTCAGCTTTTGCTTGTCTGTAAAGGTTTTAATTTCTCCATCAAATCTGAATGAGATCCTTGCTGGGTAGACTTATCTTGGTTGCAGGTTCTTCTCCTTCATCACTTTAAATATGTCCTGCCACTCCCTTCTGGCTTGCAGAGTTTCTGTTGAAAGATCAGCTGTTAACCTTATGGGGATTCCTTTGTGTGTTATTTGTTGTTTTTCCCTTGATGCTTTTAATATGTTTTCTTTGTATTTAATTTTTGACAGTTTGATTAATATGTGTCTTGGCGTATTTCTCCTTGGATGTATCCTGTATGGGACTCTCTGTGCTTCCTGGACTTGATTAACTATTTCCTTTCCCATATTAGGGACGTTTTCAACTATAATCTCTTCAAATATTTTCTCAGTCCCTTTCTTTTTCTCTTCTTCTTCTGGAACCCCTATAATTCTAAAGCTGGTGTGTTTAATGTCCCAGAGGTCTCTGAGACTGTTCTCAGATCTTTTCATTCTTTCTTCTTTATTCTGCTCTGCAGTAGTTATTTTCACTATTTTATCTTCCAGGTCACTTATCCATTCTTCTGCCTCAGTTATTCTGCTATTGATCCCGTCTAGAGTATTTTTCATTTCATTTATTGTGTTGTTCATCGTTGTTTGTTTCATCTTTAGTTCTTCAAGGTCCTTGTTAAATATATCTTGCATTTTGTCTATTCTATTTCCAAGATTTTGGATCATATTTACTATGATTATTCTGAATTCTTTTTCAGGTAGACTGCCTATTTCCTCTTCATTTGTTAGGTCTGGTGGGTTTTTATCTTGCTCCTTCATCTGCTGTGTGTTTTTCTGTCTTCTCATTTTGCTTATCTTACTGTATTTGGTGTCTCCTTTTTGCAGGCTGCAGGTTCGTAGTTCCCATTGTTTTTGGTGTCTGTCCCCAGTGGCTAAGGTTGATTCAGTGGGTTGTGTAGTCTTCCTGGTGGAGGGGACTAGTGCCTGTGTTCTGGTGGATGAGGCTGGATCTTGTCTTTCTGGTGGGCAAGTCCCCGTCTGGTGGTGTTTTGGGGTGCCTGTGGACTTATTATGATTTTAGGCAGCCTCTCTGCTAATGGGTGGGGTTGTGTTCCTGTCTTGCTATTTGTTTGGCATAGGATATCCAGCACCTTAGCTTGCTGGTCGTTGAGTGAAGCTGGGTGCTGGTGTTGAGATGGAGATCTCTGGGAGATTTTTGCAGTTTGATATTATGTGGAGCTGGGAGGTCTCTTGTGGACCAGTGTCCTGAAGTTGGCTCTCCCACCTCAGAGGCACAGCACTGACTCCTGATTGCAGCACCAAGAGCCTTTCATCCACACGGCTCAGAATAAAAGGGAGAAAAAGTAGAAAGAAAAAATTAGTAGAAGTACAAAGAAAGAAAGAAAGAAAAGAGGGAGGGAAGGAGGGAGGGAGGAAGGAAGGAAGGAGGGAAGGAAGGAAAAAAAGAAAGAAAGGAGATAAAGTAAAATAAAATAAAGATAAAATATAATAAAGTTATTAAAATTAAAAAATAATTATTAAGAAAAAAAAGAAAACGGACAGATAGAGCCCTAGGACAAGTGGTGGAAGCAAAGCTATACAGACAAAATCTCACACAGAAGCATCCACATACACACTCACAAAAAGAGGAAAAGGGGAAAAAATCATAAATCTTGGTCTCAAAGTCCACCTCCTCAATTTGGGATGATTCGTTGCCTATTCAGGTATTGCACGGATGCAGGGTACATCAAATTGATTGTGGAGCTTTAATCCGCTGCTCCTGAGTCTCCTGGGAGAGATTTCCCTTTCTGTTCTTTGTTCGCACAGCTCCCGGGTTTCACCTTTGGATTTGGCCCCGCCACTGCGTGTAGGTCGCCTGAGGGCGTCTGTTCTTCGCTCAGACAGGACGGGGTTAAAGGAGCCGCTGAGGCGGGGGCTCTGGCTCACTCAGGCCGGGGGGGAGGGAGGGGCACGGCGTGCGGGGCGGGCCTGCGGCGGCAGAGGCGGCGTGACGTTGCGCCGGCGTGACGTTGTACCAGCGTGAGGCGCCGGCCGGCGTGACGTTGCGCCAGTCTGAGGCGCGCCGTGCGTTCTCCCGGGGAAGTTGTCCCTGGATCACGGGACCCTGTCAGTGGGGGGCTGCACAGGCTCCCCAGAAGGGGGTTGTGGAGAGTGACCTGTGCTCGCACACAGGCTTCTTGGGGGCGGCAGCAGCAGCCTTAGCGTCTCAAGCTCGTCTCTGGGGTCCGCGCTTTTAGCCGCGGCTCGCGCCCGTCTCTGGAGCTCCTTTAAGCAGCGCTCTGAATCTCCTCTCCTCGCGCACCAGGAAACAAAGAGGTAAGAAAAAGTCTCTTGCCTCTTCGGCAGGTCCAGACTTTTCCCAGGACTCCCTCCCGGCTAGCTGTGGCGCACTAGCCCCTTCAGGCTGTGTTCACGCCGCCAACCCCAGTCCTCTCCCTGTGCTCCAACCGTAGCCCGAGCCTCAGCTCCCAGCCCCGCCCGCCCCGGCGGGTGAGCAGACAAGCCTCGGGCTGGTTAGTGCCGGTCGGCCTTGATCCTCTGTGCGGGAATCTCTCCGCTTTGCCCTCCGCACCCCTGTTGCTGCGCTCTCCTCCGCGGCTTCGAAGCTTCCCCCCTCCGCCACCCGCAGTCTCCGCGGGGGAGACTGGGGGGAAGGGGCTTCCTAGTGTGTGGAGGAGACCTTTCCTCCTTCACGGCTCCCTCCCACTGGTGCAAGTACCGTCTCTATCCTTTTGTCTCTGTTTATTCTTTTGCCCTACCCAGTTATGTGGGGGGTTTCTTGCCTTTTGGGAGGTCTGAGGTCTTCTGTCAGCGTTCAGTAGGTGTTCTGTAGAAGTTGTTCCACGTGTAGATGTATTTCTGGTGTATCTGTGGGAGGAAGGTGATATCCGCGTCTTACTCTTCCGCCATCCTATGCAAAAGTTATGTCTTATTTTTTAATATGAACGTTGTATGGGATTCAGCTTCATTGCTTTCCCGTTTTTCATTTGTATGCAAAATTATTCTCCTGAACTTTGAGACCGAAGACATAAGATTTTTCTTTTCTAATTTCATAACTCTAGTATTTCCTCTTCTATAAAGTTTTCAATACACGTGGCTTGGTTTCATGAGAATTCCTGGCCCTTTTCCCTCACAGTCAGAGCTGTGACAACTATATTGTCACCAGACATTGACCAGTGTCCTCTGGGGGCAAAACCTCCCCCAGTTGAGATCCACTGCGCTAGATTCTGGTCCTCTGAACATGCTTGTCTGGGATAACGTGATTAGAAATCTGAGCAGCTCTTAAAGAATGCTGTTGAATGGTGAAATATGGTTTCAATCCACCCAATTGCTCCAATCCTTGAAAAATTTAGAAAAAAATCATTTAAAAATATTAAAATCACAACTTTATTGGCAATCAAGAATGGGAAAAATTCTTCCATATGAACGCTTAATGTTGAAGCACTTTGGTGCTCAACATGAATAATAGCTATAATCATAAAACCCACTGGCGCACTGCCTTAAATGCTTGGTGATTGTCTTCTATTCATTGGATTAATCACTTACCACTTGGCATGTTGTACCTGGCACCTGTAACTGGTAAAGTGCTACAAAAGGCTTTCATAGCTATTATATGTGTACCCAGTGAGTTTTTACTTCCTTTTTCACACAAAGAAGGACCTGCATGAATTCGAACATGTAAGACTGATTTTCTTTTTTCACAGGGTAAATGCACCAATATCTACTGTTGGTACAAATAGGCCTAGTGGGAATGGAATGTAATTTGACATCATGTTAAGTGCTACAGTTTCTAGGACAGGACAAAACATAAGTTTGGGAGCCACTGAGTCTTGGAGGGCTTTGTTCTCAAGGAACAAGTGCACAGGTGTTTGCCCTGTGACAGGTGCTTTCCATGTCCATTCATTTAGGGTTTATTGAGCCCAGGCACACAACATCAAAGTTTTTGCCCTACAATTATCTATGCTCTAAACAGGGAGAAAAGGCTTAATTTTGTGAAAAGGTAAGCTACAAAACAGAAGAATGATATGATTGTTGATGAGAGATTACATGTATAGAATTTCTAAAGGGGTACTGTATTATTAGGGTAGAGCCAGTGACAAAATCCATAGGAAGGAGAGGTCACTGCCTGCCCTTAAAATGCCATGTGAATTTTGACCTGAGTCATCTTGAAGGATGAATAGGAGAAGGAAGGGATTTTCAAAAGGGTAGATCAGTATGAACAAAACATGGAAGAGGCAATACAGATTGGTTGCTTGGTAGGGTAGGGGGACAATAATACAGACCATGTGGTTTGAGAGGATGTTTTTTTGTGTATGAGTCGATAGGTTAATTGTAATTAGGTTGGAGCAAGTGCTAAAGGGTGGATTTTATTGATTCTTTGGGAGAAAGGGAGGGTCTTGGTGGAGGACGAGAACCTAAATATAACCGTGCTTCAGGGACATGAGTCTAGCAGTAGTGCCGAGTGCGGACAATGATACGATGATACCATGGCAAAGATGGCGGGAGAGAAAACAATGGAAAATACAAGAGAAACAGGCAGGTATTGAATTTAATTAATTACTTATTTTTCCCCAAAGCATCTTCAGTGAGAAGTAGTAACAGCAAGGCTTGATCATATAATTACTTTTCCTGAGTTCCCTACTTTGATGCTGGCTGAAGTGGATGCTGTGGTGTACAACCCAGATTCCCTTCAAGGATGAAAGATTCTTCCCCAGCTGGAGAGTGTACTGCCAAAGCCCAGCTACTTTCAGCTGTCAGTGTTTTCTGGGACTTGCCCTTTGCTGAAGAAAACTGCCTTGACTAAGGTCCCAGAAACTTCCAGAGGGACGTTGGTGTGGAGTGTAAATGCCCTCACCACAATCGGGAATTTTCTGGCATCACCTCAGCTCCTGCACTCCCTGCAGAGATGGCTGAGACAGCTGCCCCACTTCTTCTGGTAAATCCTGCTTCCTCTCCTTTCACCAGCGTTGTAGATTCCAAGAGTGCTCATTCCACAGTAAGTTTCTTGCACACTCATCCCCCTGCTTCCTGGGGACTCATCCTGCAGCCATTGGTGCCAGGCGTGGTCTGGGAAAGCAGAGGCTGTCATGAGATTGGGAAGTTGTCACACTAGCTTTCTCACTGTCAGTGGGTGAGGACCCTATCACGTTATTAGGGTGGGTATTTGTGGACGACACACAGCCCTGAGCACAAGGTGGTGGTGGAATTGTTAAAATTTCACTGGTGGTAAGTTGGGATGATGTGCCAGTTGTAGGCTATAAGTTAGTGGGACTTTTGTATCCGACACATTAAAAATACAGAAGAAAGAGCAAACATAAGGAAAATTAAATTGGATGATATTTGCTAGGGGTGATTGATTCTCTGGAGAGAGACAATAAAAAGCTGAGAATAGTTAGCTGTCAATTAAAAGGTGACTATGGAAGACAGAGGCCTCTCTGAGACAGCTGGAGACAAGGCACAGGACTTTGTAAAAGTATATCACAGCTACATATAGGGTTAAATTTCCAAATTAGGTAGGCTGGGAAAGAATGGGATCCTGAGACATGGGATGGGACAATCTGAGCTTCTTCTGAAACTTTGAGGCTGAGGACACAGCCCACTCCTCTCTGTTAAAGGCAAATGCTTCCTCCACCTTCCTTGGAGATGAGGCAGAAGGCAATGCCCCAAAGTTACTTTGTGACGTTCTCAGGATCTTCCTCATCTCCCTCCTGGCCACCAGGCCAGTACCTATGGCTGAGTCACTATGTCATCTGACTGGCAATGTGTTGGGTTTGGTTAGAGGGAAAAAGAGGAGACTTGGGACATATTCACCAAGTATTACCAGGAACAGGGAGAGGACATTTGGAATGGACTCTGATGTCTTGGGTTAAAGTCGATGGAACATAAATAAATTTTTCAATATGGGAACATTTTTTTCTGGGATACAGAACTTAACAAACTGGGCAAGAGATGATGCTAACGTGTTTCTGGAATGCACCTTGAAGCTTGGAGAAAGTGTTAGCCCACACCAAATAAAGTAACAATGTGAGAATGGCCAGGGAGGCAATAAGAAAGAAAGGTCAAGAAGCTTAGATAAGTGCACATGTCAAAGTGGGTATGTTACAGGTGGCTGGAGACCCTCTGGGAGTTTCTGGGGGAAGACCTGAGGACATTCTGCTTCCCTCACAAAAGGAATGGCATGATGAGGGGTATCAGTATCATTGAGAAACTGGGCTATAGCCATCATCTGTAAACCAGGGCTGATGGTATCACTGAAGTAGGTTCATGGGTAGGATTCTGAAATAATAGAGGCAGGTAGAAGCCAGGCAGGTACAATTATCACAATGAATGGTGAGGTCACAGTGGTAGCCAGGGAGGCCTGACCCACAGAGAGCTCTGGAGGTAATTAATAGTACATGGTACCTCTAGGGACCAGATAGATTGTCTGTCAGCCAAGAAGAATATCTCTCCATCTACTTAACCAGAAAAGATCAATGATGGATGACCAGAAGATTGTGTGTAGGCCTCCCAATTAAGATATCATGACTTGTTGCTTAAGTTTTGTACCCGAGTTGGTTTTCATACCATAAATTGCTAACTTCCTCCCAGATTACTGGGGGGAAGGAACCCACAGTACAGAGTAATGATTCCTCTTTTTCCCCAAAAGGATAATGTCTATTTGCTCTTGAAGCCATATACTTGAGAAGAGAGAATGACTTACAGTTTTTAGTATTATTGGTTTAAGAGTCTGAACGACCACTGATGCCAGAGATATGAATCATCATTTTGGGCTCTTTCTTATAGTGGAGTCATATGAGGTCCAGTTCACTGTCGATCCCTTGTCACTGGGTCCATGGATACATCCAGTGGTCATTTCCTTGTCTCAGAATGTGTAATTGGAATGGGGACTTTTTGTAGTGGACCATAATGTCACTACCATTGATTTCTTGTTTGGTAATATAATAGATTTTGAATAAAAATATTATACTGAAATCTTTAGAATTACACCTCCTTCCCTCTTCCACACAGACAGCCAAGTTAGTATACCCAGAACAATGTCACATTTAGAGGACAGTGGCAGAGATTAATCCCTTAAAGACCCAAAAGCAGCAGGGGAGGCAGCCCCATCACATGTTCAATTAATTCATGTTTCTGGCCCTGAAAAACCAGATGGATCAGGGAAGATGACACTGAACTATTGAAAAAGAATGGTGGTCCCAATTTCAGCTGTTGTGCTTGATGTGGCCAAAAGATAGACAGTACCATAGTCCCCCCTTATCCACAGGGGATACGTTCCAAGACCCCCAGTGGATGCCTGAAACCATGGATAGAACCAAACCCTATATATGCTGTTTTTTTCTATGCATATATAACTATGATAAACTTTAATTTATAAATTAGGCACAGTAAGAGATTAACAACAACAATAATCAATAATCAAATGGAATAATTATAACAAAATACTATAGTAAAAGTTATGTGAATGTTCTCTCTCTCTTAAAATACTGTATTATACTGTACTCACCCTTCTTCTTGTGATGATGTGAGATGGTAAAATGTCTAAGTGATGAGATGAAGTGAGGTGAATGATGTAAGCATTGTGATATGGGTAGTCTACTACTATTGACCTTCTGAGGCTATATTAGAAGGAGATCATCTGCTTTGGGTGATCCTGGATGGAGCCATGACAATGTTGACGGTTGGATATCAGGACCAGATGATGTGATGTCCCTGGTTTCCCATTGGCATGGAGCTGGATGACTTGAGATTCCATCACGTTGCTCAGAATTGTGCACAACTGCCAATGCAGGGGACACGGGTTCAAGCCCTGGTCTGGGAAGATCCCACATGCCGTGGAGCAACTAAGCCCGTGCGCCACAACTACTGAGCCTGCTCTCTAGAGCCTGTGAGCCACAACTACTGAGCCTGCGAGCCACAACTACTGAAGCCCACGCGCCTAGAGCCCGTGCTCCACAACAAGAGAAGCCACTGCAATGAGAAGCCCATGCACCGCAACCAAGAGTAGGCCCCGCTCGCCACAACTAGAGAAAGCCCGTGTGCAGCAACAAAGACACAATGCAGCCAAAAATAAAATAATAATAATAAAAATAAATAAAATAAATACATTTATTTTTAAAAAGAAAAGAATTGTGCACAACTTAAAACTTATGAATTGTTTATTTATGGAATTTTCCTTTTAATATTTTCAGACCCCATTTGACCATGGGTAACTAAAATTGTGGAAAGTGAAACCTCGGATCAGGGGGATTACCACGTTGGATTCTGTGGTACCCTGTCCAGCTCCCATCTCAGAACTGTAAAGCCTATGCTCCCAGCTGCGGAGAAGGATGCCTGCTAACATTCGCAATTCGTTGCCTTTCCCATCACTGGGCCATGATGACACCCCTTCCTCGGGGCAGCCTGCATCCAAACTGGGATTGATATGGAGGCCGGGGCTAGGGAGTGGGTTATAAAAGCTCAGTGTCTTCGTTTCAGTTGAGGAAACCTCTCAAGGTCATCCCAGCTTCCAACTTCATGGTGTCCCTTTTTATGACTGCACTTCAGCAAAACTACTCCCTCTGCAAATATTATTTTCTTCCCATCCCAAGAGTTGATCCTGAGAGTACAACCTACATGGTAATACACATGAACACTGCATATACACAAAAACACTTCAGAATTTGCTTCTTGGAAACCCACCTGTGACAATTGTATATTACTTCTCTGCTACTCTGTTTGCTTTTATTATAGTGTGCATAAAATTTCACAGCAACACTGGGGCTTTAAAATAGACCAAATATCAGGTAGAGTCGTGTGGCTATCATGCTACATTCCTCCAAAGATAGCTTTAGAGTGGTCTCCTAGTAACTTTTACATCATTGGCAAAGTGATTTTATAGATGGCAAATATCTCACTATAATATAAATCACATTTATTAGCAGTGAAATATTGGAAAAATATTCTTACGTCTTTTGCCTCTTATATTTAAAAAATATTTCTGTTCATGGAAATTTAATTATTTGCATTGTAAAAATTTGTTAAAAATCTAATTAATGCTATTAGAATTCCCTAATATTTTGAGAGTCTCTAATCAGCCAATAGTTGCCAGAAGAATATGTGGGAAATACTTATTATTGTAATACATTTTTAAAAATAAATTTATTTATTTTGGCTGTGTTGGGTCTTCATTGCTGCACGCGGACTCTCTCTAGTTGCAGGGATCTGGGGCTACTCTTCATTGCAGTGTGCGGACTTCTCATTGTGGTGGCTTCTCTTGTTGTGGAGCACAGGCTCTAGGCACGAGGGCTTTAGTAGTGGCACCCAGGCTCTAGAGCTCAGGCTCAGTAGTTGTGGCACACGGGCTTAGTTGCTCCGTGGCATGTGGGATCTTCCTGGGCCAGGGCTTGAACCCATGTCCCCTGCATTGGCAGGTGGATTCTTAACCACTGCGCCACCAGGGAAGCCCTGCAATACTTTTTAATTACAGTATAACACTAATACTTATTTTTGGTTAACCATCCTTTAATAATTTTGGTTAATATCATCATAATCATTACTAGCTTGTTTCCTTTTTCCCCTGTAAAATGAGGTGTTTGGTCTGAAACGGTCTATAATATCTGATTTGACTGAAAAAGAGCTTTCAGTAATATATTACAATTCTGTGGAATTAAAGATCCACATCTATAATGCTATTATTTTATCTTGATTTCACACTCCTATAGATTTTTCACGAAGCTCCCATTCTTTGTATTGATGTAGCAATCTAGATGGGAAAAGGAATGACATAATTACATCAACATGGCTCAGTGTAATACAATCCTGCTCTCTTGCACCCTTGAATCAATTTTAGTCTTTCTCCCTATAATCAGATGTTCTCTACCAACATTTAAGAGAAATTGCTTCTATCATTTACTTTACACTGAAGTAAGAATTCCTGTTGGTAGGTTTGCCCTTTCCATTCCTTTTAGAAAATAGTGAAATCTAGTGACTGATTTTTGGAGAACAATGCAAGCTATTTATTTCTCTTTCTTAGTTCATTGGGTTACAAACTCACATATCAATCAAACTCTCAGGAGATTTTCTTTTCTTTTCTATTTTTTTTTTGACTTATCCTTCAGTGTCAGTGTCGATTCTATCTGAGTTACATTTTCATATCTAGACTATAGGAAATAGAAACTTAAGCATTTTCTAGTGAAAGTGACAACGCTTTTAGCAACTCATCAATCACTTTGGTCTTATGATTTGTAGGATTGAATTCCCTGACAAGCTCTTAGTTAAATGAAATAAATGTCCTTTTAAGGTCTGTTCAATGCAAGTCCCCAGGATCCCATTTGCATATACCAAAAAAAAATAAAGTGGGGAAAGAAATTTGTTCTCTATCTTTTTTGTAATTTGAAAAAAATATGCAAAATATATATGCCAGCTCTCATTTTCAGAGTCACTAGTATGCTACAATTTATTACTTAAAGGGCCAAGTAAGAGAATATGGGATTTTATTCCAAATAAAATGTTTTGTCTTAGGAAAATAAGTGACTCCTTGCTGTACAAGGGGAGGAGAGAAGAAATACATAGATCACTATGTGTCTCAGTTCAAAGAGCAAAACCAAAGAGAGGAATTATGCAATGAATTATTTAGTGATTTAAAAATGCCCCTGAAGAGCTCTGAGGGTAAAAACTAAAGAACAGCATGTTGCTTTGGCTCAAGTACACAAGTACAGGAATTAATTATCCATTAAGCTTATGAGTATAGTGCTAAAGGAACAGAATAGAAATAAAGTTGATGAATAGTAAATGATGCAATGACAAAATCCTTCAGAAACAGAGATAAACAACATGACTAATCACCATCATCCCTTCTACAACTTCTCTTAATGATACCTCAGAGACACATCAGCAGCTTAAGAAAAAGAACACTTCATATCAGTTTGCCCATTTCTCTAATACAATTCTTGGCATGCTGCATAATTATTATTTACCTGCTTTTCTTCCTCTGCTTCACATTTATTCTTTATGCACTTAGCAAGTTCTAAAAAATATTTGGAATGAATAACTTAGTAAGTGAATGATTAAGGAAAATAATTTTTTAAATCTTCTATGTGGTCCAGAAAGGTGTGAATTTCTTGCTCATGAGAAGGATAACTATGAGAATTTAACTTAGAGACTGAGTGTAGGGAAACTAGGTTATTGCCTAGAAAGCATTTAGCCACAGGATGATTTTTTCTTCAGATTCCTTTCCTTCCCTTCCCTTCCCTTCCCTTCCCTTCCCTTCCCTTCCCTTCCCTATCCTATCCTATATAACTTTCAGGTGAACAACATTATAATTTCACATCTGTATACATCACAATGTGATCACCATCACAAGTCTAGCTGCCATCCATCACCATACATTTGATCCCTTCTCTCATTTTGCCCACCCCCAACCCCCTTCAACTCTGGTAACCACTAATCTGATCTCTGTATCTATGAGTTTGCTTTATTTTGTGTGTTCATTTGTTTTGTTTTTAGATTTCACATATGAGTGAAATCATATGGTCTGTCTCCATCTGACTTATTTCACTTAGCATAATATGCTCTAGGTCCATCAATGTTATCACAATGGCAGGATCTCATTCTTTTTATGGGTGAATAGAAATCAATTATATATATATAATGTATATCTATATATAACATCTCAAGATATATTATATCACAAGATATATCACATATTCTTTATTCATTTATCCATTGATGGACACTTAGGTGGTTTCCATACCTTGGCTATTTTAAATAATGATGCAATGAACATGGGGGTGCATATATCTTTTCAAATTAGTGTTTTCATGTTCATCAGTTAAATATTCAGAAGTAGAGTAGCTGGGTCCTATGGTAATTATATTCTTAATTTTTTTGAGGAATCTCCATACTGTTTTAAACAGTTGGCTGCATAATTGACATTCCCACCAACAGTGTACGAGGGTTCTCTTTCCTCCACATCCTGGCCAATATTTGTTATTTCTAGTCTTTTTGATAATAGTCATTCTGACTGGTGTGAGGTGATATCTCATTGCGGTTTTGATTTGCATTTCTCTGATGATTAGCGATGTTGAGCATCTTTTCATGTGCCTGTTGGTCATCTGTATGTCTTCTTTGGAAAATTGTCTGTTGAGATCCTCTGTCCATTTTTAAATCTAGTTGTTTGTTTTTTGATATTGTGTTGTATGAGCTCTTTATATATGTTGGATATTAACCCCTTATCAGACATATCATTTGCAATTATTTTCTCTCATTCAGTGGGTTATCTTTTCATTTTGTTGATGGTTTACTTCACTGTGCAAAATGTTTAAAGTTTGATTAGGTCTTGTTTGTTTGTTTTTGCTTTTATTTCCTTTGCCTGAGGAGACAGATGCAAAAAAATGTTCCTAAGACTTATGTGAAAGAGTGTACTGCCTATGTTTTCTTCTCGGAGTTTTATGGTTTCCAGTCTTACACTTACAACTTTAATCTATTTTGAGTTAATTCTTGTGTATGGTGTAAGATAGTGGTATAGTCTCATTCTTTTGCATGTGGCTGTTCACTTAACCCAACATCATTTATTGAAGAGACTATCATTTCTCCATTGTATGTTTTTTGCTCCTTTGTCCTAAATTAATTGTCTGTATATGTGCTGATTTATTTCTAGGCTCTCAATTCTGTTCCATTGATCTGTGTGTCTGTTTTTATGCTAGTACCATACTGTTTTGATTACTGTAGCTTTGTAGTATAGTTTGAAATCAGGGATTGTGATACCTTCAGCTTTATTCTTCTTTCTCAGATTGTTTTGGCTCTTCAGGATCTTTTGTGTTTCCATACAAATTTTAGAATTATTTGTTCTAGTTCTGTGAAATACACCATTGGAATTTTCATAGAGATTGCATTGAATCTGGATTGCTTTGGGTAGTAGGAACATTTTAGCAATATGAATTTTTCCTATCCATGAACATGGAATATCTTTTCATTTATCTGTGTCTTCTACAATTTCTTTCATCAGTGCCTTATAGTTTTTAGTGTACAAGTCATTCACTTCTTTAGTTAAATTTATTCCTAGGTATTTTATTCTTCTTGATGCAATTGCAAATGGGATTGTTTTCTCTGATAGTTCATTATTAGTGTATAGAACTGCAACAGATTTCTGTGTATTGATTTGATATCCTGTAAATTTATTGAATCCTTTATTAATCCTAACAGTTTTTGGTGGACTCTTTAGGGTTTTCTATATATAAAATCATGTCATCTGAGAATAGTGATAATTTTACTTCTTCCTTTATAATTTAGATTCCTTTTATTTTGTTTTCTTTCCTGATTGCTGTGGCTAGGACTTCCAGTACTATGTTCAATGAACGTGGCAAGTGTGGGCATCCTTGTCTTGTGTCTGATCTTAGAGAAAAAGCTTTTCACCATTGAGTTTTATGTTATCTGTGAGTTTGTCATATATGGCCTATTTGGAGGTATGTTCCCTCTACACATACTTTATTGAGAAATTTTATCATAGATGGAGGTTGAATTTTGTCCAGTGCTTTTTCTGCATCTATTGAGATACTCATAAGATTTCTATTCTTCATTTTGTTAATATGATGTATCACATTGAATAATTTGCAGATTTTCAATCATCCTTCAATTCCTGGAATAAATCCCACCTGATCATTGTGTATGACCCATTTTATGTATTGTTGGATTTGGATTGCTAATGTTTTGTTGAAGATTTTTGTTTTGTGGTGTCCTTGTCTGGTTTTCGTATCATAGTAATGCTGCCTTCATAAATATATGTGGAAGGTTTTCACTCTCTTCAAATTTTTGGAAGAGTTTGAGAATAGGTATTAAATCTACTTTGAATGCTTTGTAGAATTCACCAATGAAGCCATCTGGTCCTGGGCTTTTGTTTGTTGGAAGATTTTAAATTACTGTTTCAATTTTTTTACTAGTAATTAGTCTACTCAGATTTTCTATTTGTTTATGATTCAGTCGTAGAAGATTGAATGTGTCTAGGAATTTATCCATTTCTCCTAGGTTGTCCAATTCGTTGATGTATAATTGTTCACAGCAGTTTCTTATGATCTATGTATTTCTGTGATGTTAATAGTAACTTTTATTCATCTCTGATTTTATTTATTTGAGTCCTCTTTATTTTTTTTCTTGATTAATCTTACTAAAGTTTGGTCAATTTTGTTTGTATTTTCAAGGAATCAGCTCTTAGTTTCATTGACCTTTTCTATTTTTTGTTTTTAGTCTCTATATTTCATATACTTTTTCTCTGATCTTTATTATTTCCTTCCCTTCTACTAATTTTGGGCTTTGTCTTATTTTTCTCGTTTTTTAAGGTGTAAAGTTAGATTGTTTATCTGGGATTTTTCTTGTTTCTTGAGGTAGGCCTGTATTGCTATGAACTTTCCTCTTAGAACCACTTTTGCTGCACCCCCTAGATTTTGGCATTTCATATTTCTGTTTTTATTTTTCACTAGATGCTTTTGTGATTTTTCCTTTGATTTCTTTGATACCCATTGGTTTTTTAGTAGCATGTTGTTTAATCTCCACATTTTTGTGTTTTTTTCCCATTTTTTCTTGTGCTTGATTTTTAGTTTATACTTTTATGGTCAAAGAAGATGCTTAATATTGTTGCAACCTTCTTGAATTTATTGAGACTTGTGATCTAACATGGGATCTATCCTGGGGAATGTTCCATGTACACTTGAGAAGAATGTGTATTCTGCTGCTTTTGTATAGAATGTACTGAACTTCATATATGTACATATATATATATTCATTTGGTTTAATGTGCTATTTAAGTTAATATTATCTAATTGATTTTCTGTCTGGATAATTTATCCATTGATGTAAGTGGGGTGTTAAAGTTCCCTACTATTATTGTATTGCTTTCTATTTGTGTCTTTCACTTTGTTAATATTTATATCTCTTGGTGCTCCTCTGTTGGGTGCACATACATTTATAAATGTTATATCTTCTTGCTGGATTGAACCCTTTATCAATATGTAGTGACCTTTCTGTATTTTATTACAGTGTTTGTTTTAAAGTGTATTTTGTCTCACATGAGTATAGCCTCTCCAGACTTCGTTTCACTTCCATTTGCATGGAATATTTTTCTCCATACCTTTACTTTCAGTCTGTGTCCATCCTGTCTTCTGAAGTGAATCTCTTGTAGGCAACATGTATATCAGTCTTTTTTCTTTTTTTTTTTAAATCTATTCAGCCACGCTGTGTCTTTTAACAAATTTCCTCCATTTACATTTAAAGTAACTATTGATAGGTATGTATTTATTGCCATTATGATAATTTTTTCTGGCTGTTTTAGAAGTCTCTTTCTTCTTTTCCTCTTCTCTTTATTTCTTCCTTTGTGGTCTTTAGTGTTATATTTAGATATTTTTCTCATTTTCTTTTGTGTATTTACTATATGTTTTTTCCCTGTGGTTACTGTAACGTTCACATAGGATGTCCTATATAAGGACATGCCTGTTTTAAGTTGGTAGCAATTTAAATCTGAACATGTTCCAAAGCATTATCTTTTCACTCCCACCCCTACCTATGTTTTATATATTTGTTGACACATTTTACATCTTTTTTTTTTTACATCTTTATTGGAGTATAATTGCTTTACAATGATGTGTTAGTTTCTGCTGTATAACAAAGTGAAGCAGCTATGCATATACATATATCTTCATATGTCCTCCCTCTAACAAATCCCTCTCACCCTCCCTATCTCACCCCTATAGGTGGACACAAAGCACTGAGCAGATCGACTTGTGCTATGCAGCTGTTTCCCACTAGCTACCTATTTTACATTTGGTAGTGTATATATATCCATGCCACTTCTCTCACTTCGTCCCAGCATACCCTTCCCCCTCCCCATGTTCTCAAGTCCATTCTCTATGTCTGCATCTTTATTCCTATCCTGCCCCTAGGTTCTTCAGAGCCTTTTTTTTTTTTTAAGATTCTATATATATGTGTTAGCATACAGTATTTGTTTTTCTTTTTCTGACTTACTTCACTCTATATGACAGTCTCTAGGTCCACCCACCTCACTACACATAACTCAGTTTCGTTTCTTTTTATGGCTAATATTCCGTTGTATATAGGTGCCACATCTTCTTTATCCATTCATCTGTTGATGGACACTTAGGTTGCTTCCATGTCCTGGCTATTGTAAATAGAGCTGCAATGAACATTGAACATCTTTTTGAATTTGCATTTTCTTCAGATATGTGCCCAAGATTGGGATTGCAGGATTATATGGCAACTCTATTTTTGGTTTTTTAACGAATCTCCATATCATTCTCCATAGTGGCTTCACCAGTTTACATTCCCACCAACAATGTAGGAGGGTTCCCTTTTCTCCACACCCTCTCCAGCATTTGTTATTTGTAGCCTTTTGATGATAGCCATTCTGACTGGTGTGAACCTTCCTTTTAAAGACTGAATAATATTACATATATAGACTATATTGTAGTATAAACATAACTCCTATATGCACTGGGAAACTAAAAAATTCATGTGACTTGCTTTACTGCAATATTTGCTTTATTGCTGTGGTCCAGAACTTAACTTGAAATATCTCCGAAGTGTGCCTGTTAATACGCCACATTTTCCTTATCCATTCACCCATTGACATTTAGGTATTTCCATATCTTGGCTATTGTGAATAATGCTTCAATTTTCACAGAAGTGCAGCTATCTCTTTGAGATAGTGATTTCATTTCCTTTGAATATATACTCAGAAGTGGGATTGCTGGATCATATAGTAGTCCTATTTTTAACTTTTTTGAGAAATCTCCAAACTATTTTCCATATTGGCTGTACCAATTTTCATTCCTATCAACAGTGTATGATGGTTCCCTTTTCTCTACATTCTCGCTGACACTTGTTATCCTTTTTTTTTTTTTGCGGTACGCGGGCCTCTCACCGCCGTGGCCTCTCCCGTTGCGGAGCACAGGCTCCGGATGCGCAGGCTCAGCGGCCGTGGCTCACGGGCCCAGCCGCTCCGCGGCATGTGGGATATTCCCGGACCGGGGCACGAACCCGTGTCCCCTGCATCAGCAGGTGGACTCTCATCCACTGCACCACCAGGGAAGCCCTATATCTCTCTTTTGATAATACCTATTTTAAGTAACTTTGGATTAACTAATCTTCTTCATGCTTCTATCTCATTGGGTAAAAAGGCTGTTATGACATTGCTTAAATTTGCCGAAGCCTGGCCAGCCTGCCAAGACTCTTACCTTAGAATTTTGACTTAATAATTATTTGTCCCTTTCTGACTTGATGCCTCATTTGGACCAGCTTCCCTAGTGATAATTTGTGTTAATGTTACCATACTTAGGTGTATCCTCATGTCAGAGGAGGTAAAACAGACCCAAGTCCTGGTAAGGGTCTCAGGTCTCCTGAGGGCCATGTGAGGCTGCTACCTGGCATATAGTAGTGTTCAATAAGTGTCGGTTGAAATAAATGTCCCTAAATGTCCCTGTGGACTGTTACTCCACTCATAATTTATTTTTCTTTGGAAATATGATTGCTTCTATAACTTTTTAAAGTCTGACATTGTATGAATGAATTAAAAAATTTTTTTGCCATCCTGTTATAGATTGAACAAACGTTGACAAATTGCAAACATTATCTCTACGCGTAAATTGCCTTAATGATTTTTATATCATTTGTAAGTTAGTCTTATTATTGCTCTTGTGATCTTCATTATAAAACAAGTAAATGAGTATTCTACTCAGTAAGAGCACACAATGAGACTTAAACTCCCAATAGGTCCAAGTCACAAATATGTCATTTTCCAGCAGCTTGACTTAGGGAATGTATTTAATCTTCTTTTCTTAGCCTCATTTTCCTCACCTATAAAATGTCAGTGACCTCGTATTATAGGTAATGCATTTTGTGAGTTTTAACACATTGTCGCTGCAGATATTATGCAGCTGCTTTGACTGGGATCGCTATTGTGATTAAAGAAAACAAACTTTATGTATCCTCCTGAAGCTAGTGTTTAAATAGCTTTATAATGCCTTTCTATAGAAGGAATGCATAATCAAATTCTTGTTCCACTGCAGCTAAACACAGGGGCAATTGTCTTATTTCAACTGTATAGGCCCCATAAGAGTACTTCTTCCCTAAAACTATTTTTAATAATTCAGACTTTCAGAGTGAGCTGGAATACTGGATAGAGAATCATGAGACTTGGTTTCTATTTCTGATACTAACTAATTCAGTATTCTTTTGGGACAAAGCATTTGACCTCGTTTTACTTTAGTTTTACCAGCTGTAAATTGTTATCAAAAATGGTTTCTGATATAGAAAATCTGCAAAGTTACTTTTATTGGGGAAAATATCATTTTAAAAAATTATGAATAAGTTTTGAAATTTAAAAGAACGTTACTTAAAAAAAAACAAAGAAGGTACTTTCTAAGTGAATGGCTAGGTGCATAAACCTCTTTCACCATAATTGTTTGCAAAGATATCTGTCTGGTATAGATAGAATCAATATTAATTGTTAATTTCCCTTTCCCTTCAAAGGAAACACATGAGAGAAATCTTTGGCTTCCTTTTAAGGACATTTTAAAATAAGAAAAAGCAAAAAGGCATTGTACTTTTTTCCTTTTGTTAATAGAACAACTGCAAAGACCAAACTCCTTGGGGAATGGTGTGAGAATCCAATGCTTGACCACATGTATTCCAGCAGGGCTCGGCTGATGGTGTTTAGTCCTTTCTGGTTAAAATTGGCCAGACTACAAACTAAGGATGGAGAATGTCTAAGTCAATTTCCCTCCTGCGATTCCTTCAGACTTTAAAAAATTTAACATGTCCTCTCCATTCTTGCTTGTGGTGCTTTTTTCCTTGCTTATCTCTGACGTTAAAGTTACCCACTGATGAGACGGTCCCGTGGAATGGAAACAGGGTTAGACCTCTCTAAAAACTAGGGGTTAATCAGATGTGCTAGTGCTTTCCGTCAACACCGACCACACTTTGATTTTTACGTTTGCTAATTGACTTTAAAAAAGGAGACGTTGTTTGCAACAGCTGCAACTAAAATTGCTAACTTAAGGCCTAAATAATTCATACCGTGTGTCAGTTCCTATTTCGAACTCAGAAAACATTGCTCATGTCCAACCCCAGCCTGTTAGAAGTAGCCCTGGGAAAGTTTCAGAGTACGTTTCCAGAGCAGACCATAGCATCAAGCCTTATTTCTCTCCCCAGCCATTTTTAGGCACCAAACTCTCTGGGAAACTGAAGTAGCCAAGTTTTACATCAGAGATGAAAAAGATTTCCAAATTAGTTCTGGGTCTCCAGAGGATACCTAAAGGACTTAATATTACTAGTGTATGTTTATTATTAGGCAGTTGTCTAAAGTGTAGTCCTTTATATTTTAACAAAACAATAAGAAAGAATTTTTGCTTTTTCTGAGAAGCTAAGATGTTAACACTAACCTCACTGCCTACAGTAGGAGTGGTGGAAATGACGCATCTCAGATGGAGGAATGAAGGAAAAAACAGGAGTGGTGGAAACGACACATCTCTGAGGGAGGAATGAAGGACTAAAAGGAAGGAGTTTTGATGAAATAAAACTAAAATATAATTTTTAAAAATTATGAAAAATATTTAAAAACTAAAGGAAGGTTAATTTAAAAAAAAGAAGGTACATTCTGTTGTAAAGTGAATGGCGAGGTGCAGAAACCTCTTGCACTACAATTGTTTGCAAAGATATCTGTCTGGTATAGATAGAATTAATGTTAATTTTTCTTTCCCTTCAAAGAAAACATATAGGAAAAATCTTTGGCTTCCTTTTAAGGACATTTTAAAACAGTAAAAATCTAAAAGGCATTGTACTTTTTTCCTTTTGTTAGTAGAACAACAACTGCAAAGACCAATAAGAGTTTTGATGAAATAAAAGAGGATTTATTCCGAGTCAGCTTTCCTCAAACTCCATTGCCTAGTTTAAATGTCCATCCTTCCTTGTGTGGCTTCACAGTATTGACAATCTCTGATTGAATCCCTGATTTTTTTATTCAAGAGATTTCAAAATCCATTAGGATTACCTCTCTATTAGCAGAAATTCTGCTCTAGGGAGTTTCTGATGAACCCAGAAAAGACATCATGGGTAGATCACTGGAACTCATGCTATTTACCTCGTAACTTAACTTGAGAGAAACTAAATGGTAATAGCGGAGTGTTTCAGGCAAGCTTGACTAGGATACTGCAGTATTTTTGACGTGTCAAAGTAACGTTAAGTCTGTGATAAGATGGGATGACAATTTCAGGATATTGTCTCTTCCTTAGCAAATCTAGGACGTAGATTCATGCTAAATTTATACACACACGCAAACATCACATTTCTAACGTGTGATTCATCTTATCTAAATAAATAGGACAAATTATCACAGCAATTAGGATGAAACAGAAGACTTGGTGCTTCAGGTCTGCTGCTATAAGTAATTTATATTCTGGAAAAGAGGACTTGGAAAAAAAATGGGAGAGGTAAAAACTAAAATACTTCGAAGTAAATGTGAACTATGTCTGCGCATTCCAAGCTTCAGAAATATGTGAAACTTGTGCAATAAGTTCTAATTCTCCCAAAGAACAGTCAGAACTCCACTTTTACAAAAATACAGAAGAGAGAATGGGGGAGGGTTTGATGGCTTTTAGAAGTCTAGCTTAATTGTACTATTCCAAACTGAAAGAAAAAAATAAGAGTAGTAGAATCAAATTTTCCTATCTGGAGGCTAAGTTGTTATTTATTATAGTTATAAATTAACTGATTTGCTGTTTAACTCTTTTTGGTTCTCTAGAATTCTAGTGGTAAGTTCTTCACTGAACAGTGGTGTGAATAGCATAATAGTAGTCTAATGTCATTTAATGGAACTTCATCTAATTTTGTAGCCATTTTTTGCAGGCTGGACAGTTCGGCCTGTCTTAAGTCTGCATCTTTTCAAAGATAGATTCTATAGTCTTTTCTTAGACCAAAAAAAGTGTGTGTGTGTGGATTGTGTGTTTGTGTTATTTAACCTCTTAGTATCATGTTTCATACTTGTATAAAGGGAGTAATAGTACAACCTACCTTAAATGACAGCTTTAAGACTTACACAAGATAATGATTCTAAAGCGCCTCAGTTATAAGAAGTATACAATAAATTTAGGTATTTTAATTAATGTTGCAATCAGAAGTGTTTATTCGTATTCAAAAATCTGAGTGCCTATTTTGTAGCAGACACGGATGTGGCAAAACTTATCTTGTATATTCTCAGTCGTCCAATCTCATAACTTATAATTGATATATAATGTATAATTTGCATACCAAATAATTCTGCATGCTAGAATTTTTGCAGGCAAACTTTTCTGGGAAATTCATGTAGTACTATAGAAATGAAGTTAATGATGTTTATCTTAGGTAGAGTAAGTGAGGTCTTAGCTTGAGTCAAGAATGCTCTTAAGAAAAAAATTTACTACAGAGGTAAAGAAAATATTGCCTATCTATCTACTTATCTATCTTTGTGTATTTCCTTCATTCTTTTCCTCTCTCCACCTGTTCAATTTCTATTCTCCCTTATGTACATTTCTTTTCACTTTTTCTTTCTTTAATCCTTCCTTCTCCCCTCTCTTCCTTCTTCAGATGATGGTTATTATTGCTCAAAAGCTGACACACACTTTACCTATTCTGCATGCTTCGGAACTGGGATTTATGAATACAACTTATTTTCTTATACAGATGTCTGCAGGATAACTAAACACACCCTGGTCTCTCATAAAGACATGGCATTCCAGGGGAGCCTAGCCATGGACTGATTGGATTTTTGTTCTAACATGTTTGTTTTATTTGGGAACGCTGCACCTATTAGCACTGTTGAGGTGTCTACCACCCATCTATGCTGAGTTTATTTTCTAGCTTAATTCAAGAATTCTGGAATATATTTAAGATGATTTTGTAAAAATACCTAGTTTTACTCCATGGGACTCTGAGTGCCATGTTGGATGCATCTCTGACAGTGGGAAAATACGGAACAATTCTAACTTGGTTTGAGATTTTACTATTTTCTTGTATGTCAGAGGTCTTTATTAAAGTAAATGATACAACTCAGAATGATCACATAGAGATTGGGTTAAAACTTATGTGGGCAGAATCACCATCTTTGGACTGAAAGAGTGAGTCAATTATGAGCTATCTCAATTGTATATCAGTCTCTTGTATATCAGATTGAATAATCTTTTTTGGTATGGAAATATAATAAATTAGTACTAGATCATGAGGCAGTATATTTGGAAATTAAATGACCCTGAAAACAAGATAGCTATATACATCGACCAAATTACTAACAAATTGAATTAGTCAGTGTTTGGTTAGTAAAACAATCACCATCCAACATATTTGAAATGGGAAGAAATTTAATACAAAGAATTGGATACCTATAGAATATTTGGAAGGACAGGGGGCCCACAAATCAGGAAAACGTCTGCTGCCATTACTTGTCACTGACAGATTGTAACAGGACTCTTCTGGCAAGAGGTTCCATCAGCAGAACGTCCTGTGGTACAGGGGAGAGTTTGAAGGTGGAGGATGATGTTGCTCATGTGACACTGGATAGTCTCGTGAGAGTAGTCCACAGTCTGGGAGCCTTGGAAGTTCCCATCATTGGTCTGTGTATCACTATCTACTAGACCTGTAGGATGTACTGATCCAGGAGGCATCAGTTCCCCTTCCTGTATTTTGCTTTGGATGATGATAAAATACAGAGACATAATACTGTAAAAAATGGAGATATGGGGATATATGTATATGTACAGCTGATTCACTTTGTTATAAAACAAAAACTAACACACCATTGTAAAGCAATTATACTCCAATAAAGATGTTAAAAAAGAAATTGTACTCACCTTAACAACATCTAGGAATAATTGAAGATAGAATGAGCAATATTTATATAATTCTGCAGAAACAGGCCAGGGTATTTTTTTAATTAACGTTTTTATTTTAGAACAATTTTAGTTAGACAGAAAAATTGTAAATGTAGTACAGAGAGTTTCTGTACACCTTCATCCAGTTTCCCCTATAATTAGTATCTTACATACATATGGTTCATTTGTTATAATTTATGAACCAGTATTGATACATTAACTGAAGTCCACTTTATTCCAATATCCTTAGTTTTAACCTAACATCCTTTTTCTCCAGGATACCACATGACATTTAGTTGTCATGTCTATTCAGGTTCCTCTTGGCTGTGAGAATTTCTCAGACTTACCTTTTTTTTTTTGATGATCATGATAGTTTTGATGAGAACTGTTCAGATATTTTGTAGTAGGTCTCCCAACCGGGATTTGTCTGGTGTTTGTCTTATGATTAGGTTGGAGTTATGGGTTTTTTAGGAGGAAGGTCACAGAGGTAAAGCGCCATTTCATCACATCATAAGTGTACACATTATCATGATTTACATAATAAAGGGTGCATGACACCATGATTTATCACTGTCGACCTTGACCTTGATCACACAGCTGAGGATTTTTTAATTCACAAATGATAACATTTTATTATAGAAAAAACATCCCAAATATAGGATTTCATAAACACTGGTAGGTGAACAAGTGCAACTTTAAAAGTAAATACAAAGTAAAGAGGCAAAACCTACAAGCATTTTGTCTTTGAGAGAAAATGTAATGTTCTCCTGCGGAGGTGATCCCACCCAGAGCACGAATGTGGCTCCGTCCTCCATAAAGGTATCAGGTTTGCTTTCTGAACTATGCCCAGTTTAACGATTTCAAAATGATGGCAAGAAACGACATTGAAAAAATCGCTGAGACTGATTAACTTTCTATTGACTCTTACTCAATAAAGGCTCCCTATCACACTTTCTTCTAAAAAGTACAGTATGGAAGAGGGAGAAAGGAAGAGTAAATTTCAGTGGTGAAATCTGACAGACAAAATCTCAGCTGTCCCCTAAACTGGGTTAACATGCTTTTGGCCCCAACCCTTAGGGTCTGAGTGAGCTAGAAATCTGTGGAGGTAAATCTGCCAGTGTTGCCACGTGGTGGTGACTGCGGGAAGAACTGGGCCCACAGGTTCCCTCTGGTGGAGAGGAGGTTTCTTCTGCACCTCCACATGCTCCCAGCCTGGAGAGCAGCATCTCTGTAATCTGCCACAGCTGCTCTGTTCCCAGGGCCAGGACATTCTGTGGTGGCAGGACCTCGCAGTTCTCACAGGGACGAGAGCTGGGTTGCAGTCATTCCCTTCAGAGTCAGTTACTGGCCAGCTGGGCAAGAGGTGTTTCTAATTAAAAAGGTGCAACTCAGGTTTGGTGTTTTTTTTCTAAGTGCCTAAATAACTAAGCCAGGCTGTTTATACAGAAACATTTTCATAAGAAAATGGTTTTACCCAGACTGTCTTATTCAGCGGTATCTATCTCAGCTGCCCAAGATAAACCTGAATTTGAGGTTTAGGACCTGAGCTTGTGTCTGCATCATATCATGTATTATTGATTAGCAAACATTTGCCATTAAGGAATTGGGAGCAGGCAAAGAGACATGGTTAAAATGTGTCTGGTAAGATTACTTAATGATTTCTCCAAATTGGAGAAACCGTAGTAAAAGAATGACAGTAAAAAAGATAAGGAAGCTAGAAAGCAGCTGGATTTACTGCATGATATACAATAGCCAATATTATTTTGAACTCAATTCTGTGTGATACCTAGTGTATACAGGTCTATGAAAATACTGTATATTTACAGTACTTATTGGAAGAAGCCCAGGAAGGATGCATAGTGTTCCAGCAGGTCCTTCTGTAAGTAAAAACAGAGCACAGGTTTTAAACTGTCAAAGTGTGATGAGAAGGCTTTATCGAGTAAGTGTCCATAGACAGTTAAGAATCAGTCTCAGTGATTTTTTCAATGTTGCTTCTTGCCATCATTTTGAAATCGTTAAACTGGGCATAGTTCAGAAAGCAAACCTGATACCTTTATGGAGGACGGAGCCACATTCGTGCTCTGGGTGGGATCACCTCCGCAGGAGAACATTACATTCTTTTACATGGGAGATTTGTCCCTTCTTCCCCATTTATTGATTGATTCAGTCAGTAATTTATATCATTACTTACTCATGGACATTTATTTTATACTTTGGGTTATAATCCAGGACTATTTTATTTATTTTTTTGCTCAACTTTCTCCAGCTCTGGCTATTGGGAACTCTTTCAGTCAGTGCCTGTGTCCCTTTGTCATACTACCATCCTTGTGGGGTTTTTCTTTTTTTGATCACTTTCTTACTTTCCGTCACTACAAAATTTTTCGGGCTCATCTCGTATATTTCCTACCTTATTTCTAAGATCAGCATTTCTTTATAGAGGCTTGGTTCCTTTGATTGAAGAATAGTATTAGAAACCAAGATCTTTATCATATTAAGTGAAGTCAGTCAGACAGAGGAAGACAAATGTCATATGATATCACTTATGATATAGCTTATTTAAGTTAAAATAGCAAAGGGTTAACTAAAGAAATATAGGATACTTCTTAAATTTTTGTATCGTCAATTGTTATATGATAATTTTGCATCATCATTTGTTTTAAGATATTTTTGCATGCTTGCTACCTTATAATATCTCTTTTATGGAGTAGAGGAAGCGTGTTCTGAAAGCCCAAAACTGAGAAAGGAAAGGTTCTGATTGTCATTCCTGTCAACCATACTGAATAAAAAGAAGAGAGAAATGTCGTCAGGAGAATAGCTATGACCAGATTTTTTCCCATGGTGCTTAATGACGAACTACAGTCTTCTGGCTTGCCCTATGGAACCCTTCTTGAATCCTTACATAGACCTTTAAAACACCTCACTATTACGTGAGAAGCCAGGGAGGCAAGATCTGGTTACCATCTATTGTCAACTTGAGTAGAAGCTAAAAATGTATTACTAAAAGAACCCTTTTTTACTAAAATCTCTCTCAGAATTCTCAACCTTTCATATTACTTACAAAGCAAATTTATTCATCATTTTAATTTTTCTCCCCAAAGAAGAAAGATGTTCCTTTCACTTTTGGTCAAAAGCCCTTCAAAACAATTCCTCACCTATTGTGTTAAAAACTGTGCCAAGTGTTTGGAGGACGCCAAGACAGAGACCTTGTTGTGCAAGTTAAATGAAACTAAAATACAGTGACAGATGAGGTGCACTGACAGTTACAATTCTCATTCACTTCACAGATACACAGACAATTAGAGGAATGAGGCTCAAGGAGATGCATCGAAAGCAGAGTTTTGGGAGTTGTGAGCACTAAGAGACCATGTCTCATTGGGTGATTGGGAGTTTCTGTAAAAGGCTGGAGGAGGATGTGATTTGAGCAGGTGAGGTCATTCCTGACAGGAGCAAAGCTGAAGAGTAGGAAGAGAGTGTGGGGTGTTTTGGCGGATGAGCAGGGAGTTTTAGAGTCCATGCATCATGATGAATATTGTGATATAAGATTAAAAATAGGTAGGTAGACCAGGACACGGAAGCAACCTAAATGTCCATCAGCAGAGGATTGGATAAAGAAGATGTGGTGCATATATACAATGGAATATTACTCAGTCATAAAAAGGAACTAATTAGTGCCATTTGCAGAGATGTGGATGGACCTAGTAACTGTCATACAGAATGGAGTAAGTCAAAAAAAACCAAATATTGTATAATATCGCTTATACATAGACACAAGATACATAGACACAAGAGTCATGTCTGAGAAGTTGTTTTTCTTAGACAATGGTTCTCTCCTTGCTGTTTTTTCCTTTCTCTTCACTATAGAAGTGGCCAGGTGGCTGTAATATCATGAGTCTTTTGAAGAGCACAAAGGGAACACTCCACGTTTAGAAGGTGCAGCACCCCAGGGAGATGGTGGATTCCTCTTCCCAGGAGAAGCAGCCACATGGCTCAGAAGACTTGTTACGCTGAGTCAGACCTTAGAAACCAGTCCCCAGCCCAGGGGAACCACTGGATTTTTGAGATTGTATTCTAGAAAGCTGCAGTTATTTAAAATTCAGCTGCTTGTTGATTTTAGATGCTTAGGAAATCATCTTTCAGTAAAGTGAAAATGTTAACATGAGGAGCATTTTGCAAAGAGTTCTTGTATTGTTCAGACTGCCTTGGATACCAGAGTGAGTCGGTTCATATACGAGCCTTGTAGCAGGATAAGTGGTGTCAGGGGCCAGAGCCCTGCACCCACTGACTTTGAAGAACCACAGAGAGGAGGTGTCAGAGCACCTCCTTTCAACACACACACACACACACACACACACACACACACACAACTTGTGCTCAAGGTGGGTAGGGAAACACCAAAGTTTCACACTCTCAGGGGCTGTGCCGTCTGCCCAGTGACCTTTACTCTGTAAGCCCTCGGAGAAAGAACACGATCCCAATAAAGACCGAGCACAAAATTCTTACCAATTTGGCAGGAAAGGGGGTCAGAACTCATTAAAAGTGAGTTAGGGAAATGAACATGATGTGCTCTATTTACGAGCATTGTGGTGGTAGTCAATTCATAGCTAATATGGGTTAATTATGATAAAATTTTAGAATTGTTGACAGAAATAACTAGATAGGGAGTGTTTGGGCAGGATTAATGAAGACATTTTTTCTGTTATTTTATATGATGTGGGAGAAAATTAAACAGATTATTTATAGTTTTCCTTTAAAATGAATCTTGAAATCACAGTTACAGAAACCCAGGTTTATTTAAAAATTGTGGAAATAGGGCTTCCCTGGTGGCACAGTGGTTGGCAGTCCGCCTGCCGATGCAGGGGACACGGGTTTGTGCCCCGGTCCGGGAAGATCCCACATGCCGCGGAGCGGCTGGGCCCGTGAGCCATGGCCGCTGAGCCTGCGCGTCTGGAGCCTGTGCTCCGCAACGGGAGAGGTCCCAATAGTGAGAGGCCCGCGTACCGCAAAAAAAAAAGTTTTTTTAAAAAATAAATAAATAAATTGTGGAAATAATGACCAATTTTCTCTGTTTATGATCCATATTCAGTTGCTGACATTTCACTCAAAAATAGACCTCTATAAAATGACTAATAAAAACATTAAGTTGAAATTATGGTTACCATATTCCTTTTAAATAAGAATGATGATATTTACTTTTAAATAGCTCAATGTCACATACTTTTTTACAAAGAGAAAAGACACTAAGTTGGAAGAGAATAAGAAAAGTGAAAGGAACAAGGAAGAATAAAACTGAAAAAGAAGAAAAATTAAAAAATACAAATTAGTTATATTATGATACATTTAGGTAATTTTTTAAAAGCATTTACTTTCATTTCCTCAAATCACAGTCGTGAAGCTTATTCCTACGTTTACCCAAATGAAATTAAGTAGAAAATCTTTAGTGACATGTAACATCTAGTATATCTTTGGTGTTTTCAAACCCTCCTCTTTGCATAACCCCCCCATCGTGTGTGTGTGTGTGTGTGTGTGTGTGTGTGTGTGTGTGTGTGTGTGATGGCAGAGCATGCGTCCAAATCGATACCTGTTTCTGTTCCCTAGGGTACCTGCCTGTCCCCAATAATAGGGATGACTGATGGTCACTTGCAGGCTTAGCTGCTTCCCCAGATCTAATTCTGAATTCAGAGAAAAGGAGAATCTCTTGCTCAGCCTTCTGTGACTCACAGTCAGACTACTCTGTTGCTAGTTATATGATGACTTTCAGACAACTGTAATAGCGAGTTTATTTAATTTTTTACATCTTATCTCCAGCTGTGGTTTGGAGATCCCCTTCTGTGCACAGTATCTGTGTGACGGCAGGGGTCACATGTCCGTGAGACTAGCCCTGGTAGGATTCTTGTTTTAAGCCACTTCCACCCACCTCTCTTCCAGCCCTTCACCTTTCAAAATGTCCAACATACCCATCCAGTGGTTAAAGCGAAAAACTTGTATCATTCTTGAACTCTGTCTTTTCTTCACACTTAGGGGGCTGATACATCCAGTTTGCCTGGGACAGTCCCAGTTTATGTTTGTGTCCCCAGCACAAATATTAAGATCCTCGTTCATTTTCAAGGTATTCTGGCTTGGGTAAAAAATTATTTGTTTACCCAATTCCAATTCCATGGAATATTCTGTACAGAACATCAAAAATCTTTTTTGTTGGATAATGTTCTCTGTGGCTACTGCGTCCCCTCACACAGGCTGTTGTATGTTTTTGTTGGCTTATTGGGGTTGTGTCTGGCTGATGGAGAATCCCAACTGACCACAGTCATGCAAACAACAGAAGATGGCATAGTCCCCTTCCCCTGCCCTGACAAAGTAGAAGCTTTGCATCTGGGAGAAACCTGCTTCCATCCTTGTCTCCTTAGCTCAGGGGTAGGGAGGACTCCATTGATCACTTTGGCTCCTTCTTTTCCTTTTGACAATGAAAGTATGAGTCACACTCATGTCCTAATGGACCCATGGATTCTGCAGGCCAAACTTTTCTCAGGATCCATCACTTTCTTTCTGTTTTTTACCCAGGGACTCCTGGTCCTGGTCTGAGAAAGCAGCCTAGGCCAGGGGTGAAAAAGGTCCAATCCCTTGACTCTGTCAGCCTTCCCACAAAATCCAAAACTGCATGAACACTCAGCTTGCTGTGGTCACTGGCAACCAGCCCAGGAGAGGCAAGCAGGTGAGAGCTGAGACTGGAAAGATGGGTCTATTCCTATCAGTGTTTCTCAGAAGTCTCTTCCCCACAATCAGCCATCACCTGAACAGTATAGTGAGCATGTGTCATCAGCTAACAGTAAAATTTATCTATTTATGTTTGAAACTCAGGAATAGGTAGAGGGAAAAGCATTCTTCTTTCTTGGCCCAGAAGGAGTAAATACAATAATTAAACTCCAGAATGCAGTTAATATACTTCAGGCATTATTCTGAGAGCTTTCCCCAACTCTGAGGTACACTTCATAAAAACCCCGTGCATAGTGATGAAAAATCTGAAAGAGAAATTAAGGAAACACTCCCATTTACCATTGCAACAAAAAGAATAAAATACCCAGGAATAAACCTACCTAAGGAGACAAAAGACCTGTATGCAGAAAACTATAAGACACTGATGAAAGAAATTAAAGATGATACAAACGGAGAGATATACCAGGTTCTTGGAATGGATGAATCAACATTGTGAAAATGACTACACTAAACAAAGCAATCTACAGATTCAATGCAATCCTTATCAAACTACCAATGGCATTTTTCACAGAACTAGAACAAAAAATTTCGCAAATTGTATGGAAACCCCGAATAGCAAAAGCAATCTTGAGAAAGAAAAACGGATCTGGAGGAATCAGGCTCCCTGATTCAGACTATACTACAAAGCTACAGTAATCAAGACAGTATGGTACTGGCAGAAAAACAGAAATATAGATCAATGGAACAGGATAGAAAGCCCAGAGATAAACCCACGCACATATGGTCACCTTATTTTTGATAAAGGAGGCAAGATTATACAGAGAAAAGATAGCCTCTTCAATAAGTGGTGCTGGGAAAACTGGACAGCTACATGTAAAAGAATGAAATTAGAACACTCCCTAACATCATACACAAAAATAAACTCAAAATGGATTAAAGACTTAAATGTAAGGCCAGACACTATAAAACCCTTAGAGGAAAACATAGGCAGAACAGTCTATGACATAAATCACAGCAAGATCCTTTTTGACCCACCTCCTAGAGAAATGGAAATAAAAACAAAAATAAACAAATGGGACCTAATGAAACTTAAAAGCTTTTGCACAGCAAAGGAAACCATAAACAAGACCAAAAGACAACCCTGAGAATGGTAGAAAATATTTGGAAATTAAGCAACTGACAAAGATTAATCTCCAAAATTTATAAGCAGCTCATGCAGCTCAATTTCAAAAAAGCAAACAACCCAATCCAAAAATGGGCAGAAGACCTAAATGGACATTTCTCCAAAGAAGATATACAGATTGCCAACAAACACATGAAAGGATGCTCATCATCATTAATCATTAGAGAAATGCAAATCAAAACCACAATGAGGTATCACCTCACACCAGTCAGAATGGCCATCATCAAAAAGTCTACAAACAATAAATGCTGGAGAAGGTGTGGAGAAAAGAGACCCCTCTTGCACTGTTGGTGGGAATGTAAATTGATACAGCCACTATGGAGAACACTATGGAGGTTCCTTAGAAAACTAAAAATAAAACTATCATATGACCCAGCAATCCCACTACTGGGCATATACCCTGAGAAAACCATAATTCAAAAAGAGTCATGTACCACAATGTTCATTGCAGCTCTATTTACAATAGCCAGGACATGGAAGCAACCTAAGTGTCCATCAACAGATGAATGGATAAAGAAGATGTGGCACATATATACAATGGAATATTACTCAGCCGTAAAAAGAAACAAAATTGAATTATTTGTAGTGAGGTGGATGGACCTAGAGTCTATCATACAGAGTGAAGTAAGTCAGAAGAGAAAAACGAATACTGTATGCTAACACACATATATGGAATCTAAAGAAAGAAACAAAGGTTCTGAAGAACCTAGGGGCAGGACAGGAATAAAGATGCAGACGTAGAGAATGGACTTGAGGACATGGGGAGGGGGAAGGGTAAGCTGGGATGAAGTTAGAGTGTGTCATGGACATATATTGAGGACATGGGGAGGGGGGAAGGGTGAGCTGGGATGAAGTGAGAGAGTGGAATGGACATATATACACTACCAAACGTAAAATAGATAGCTAGTGGGAAGCAGCTGCATAGCACAGGGAGGTCAGCTTGGTGCTTTGTGGCCACCTAGAGGGGTGGGATAGGGAGGGTGGGAGGGAGACACAAGAGGGAGGGGATATGGGGATATATGTATATGTATAGCTGATTCACTTTGTTTTAAACAGAAACTAACACATCATTGTAAAGCAATTATACTCCAATAAAGATGTTAAAAAACAAACTAACAAACAAAAAACCTGTGAAGTGGGCTTCATCACAACCCCCAACTTTACAGACAAGGACACACAGGTTAAGTTACAAGCCCAATGTCACACATGTGGAAAATGACAGAATAGGATTCAGCTGCTGGAAATCTGGCTTCAGATCACACTCTTTGTCACTCCTCTCTGCTGCTTTTAGTGAGTGTGACCCATCAAGGGGACAGGGGACAATCGATTGTAATCTTTGCTAAACTGAATTCTGATTGGATGAAGTGAGATTTAATATTCCACATCAAGTCTGATGCCAGAACTAGCCCCTGGCAGCATTAAGAAACCTTAGGAAATGCTTATATTCTGTATTTTCCCGTTTTCCTGATATCCCACTTGCTTCATCATTCCAGGACACAGATGACCAGAGCCCACCCCTTTTGGACCTCCAGGCCAGGAGCTGGTAAACTACGGCTCACCAGCCAATTTGGCCCACTGCCTGTTTTTGTAAATAAAATTTTGGGGGGACACAACCACACCCATTCATTTATTTATTGTCTATGGCTGCTCTTGCACTGCAATGTCAGAATTGAGTAGTTGTAGTAGACACCAAATCACCTGCAAAGCCTGAAATATTCACTATCTGACCCTTTACGGAAGAAATCTGCTAAACCTTGCTATAGGTTAACATACGCTTCTTAAGAGTTATTCTGGGACTTTCATTTCCTAGCATTGCAACTAGCTTAATATGCGTCTCATTCCACTGGGCTTTTGTTCTCCGCCTTCCAATGAGAGAGCTAGCTATCTAAAACCTAATTTATGCAAAGATATTGAAGATTGATGCTGGTTTTTATGTCTCTCTCAGGTGGCAGTGACTCACTAATAGAAGACTTCTGAAGAGAAATGTCTTAGAACAAAGAAATCAATACCTCATTTTGTAATTTCAGAGTCCACAGCAAATGAGGAAAGATCTTTCCAGCGCCCTTCTAATTATATCACCTACCACTTCTGCTGTTATTTACCATGCATGTACTTCGTTTGCTTTGTCAGATATTTTGCTCTCTGGTTGTTGGACCCTTTAATAAGTTACCTTTGTTGTTGGCTCATTGGCTTACATCTGGTTGTTGGAAGTCCATAAGTGGCAGCTGTCACACAAATGATGGACAATGGTGGCCTTTGCCTTTATAACAAGCAGCATAGAAGCCACTAGACTGCTTTTCTG
This sequence comes from Aethalodelphis obliquidens, assembly GCF_003676395.1. Lineage (NCBI taxonomy): Eukaryota > Metazoa > Chordata > Mammalia > Artiodactyla > Delphinidae > Aethalodelphis > Aethalodelphis obliquidens. The sequence continues at coordinate 4,905,647 of NW_020837961.1, read as the reverse complement.
TTTATTCCAGAAGAAAGAGTTCATGGAATGCTTTCATTTACAATTAAAACATATATATGTGGGACCGGAGGATAAATATTACTTGGCAGGAAGGAGAAGAAAAAGCTCTGTGACAGCTGGCCTGTAATTGTAAATGTTTATATAGGTTTTTGAGGTTCACAAAGCACTCTCCAATGTTAATCTTTTCCACATCTTTGTGAATGTATTTGTATTTGTGTTCCCACTTCACAGGTGAGATAACAGGCTCACATTAAACAGCTCCTAAGTGTTAGAAGTAAAACAAATATATGTTTTTAGGTACAAAATACCATGCTCTTCTAAGCGCCTGTATTGTTTTTATTGGAGAAGATGTAGACAAGTGTGATGGAGTGAAGTTAAGGGACTCCGCAGGGACAAGGCTGCAGCAGGGAAAAACAGAAAAGGCAATTTTCTTCACTGCCAGGAAGAGAAAATTAAAGAAATTCTTCAGAATATTTCCCTTCATGTATCTGTTCATTCATTTAACAAACGTTATTGATGGCCTCATATGCGTCAGGCATTGTTGTTAAGATTTGGAGACACAGAAGTGAGAAAAAGATCCCTGTCATCATGGAGTGTATATTTTGGGGGAAAATGGTAAACAAAATGCATAGTATTTTAATCAGTGATAAGTACCCAGGAGAAAAGAAAAGCAGAGAAGGGGCATATAAAGTGTCAGGGTATCAGGCTGCAATTTTAGAAAGAGGCCTCCCTGAGAAGGCAACTGAGAAATTACCCTGTACCCTGGTAATGTTATTTTGACTACTTTGTCTACCCTTAGAGTCCATTTTTCCATTTTCTCTTGGGAGGTATCTAGTACCCATTCTATTCCCACTAAAAGTAAGTAAATTGATTTTTGGTGAGTGTTTCTAACTCATTATGCCAGCTAATTAATTAACCCAATGATTTTTCATTACATTATAGTAGCAAGTGACAAACTTGGCAAAGCTTGACACACTATATCACATTAGTTCAGCAATGTCCCAGGTGGACAAAATGTTTCTTCTGACCGTCTGTTTAAAGAGCCTGCATGTGAAAAACTGTAGCTTCCAGTTCTGCCAGAACATTAACTTGGATAAAATGAATCACTCTACTGTTTTGCACACGTCTTCGTAATGCTAGAAATACAGAAATAGTAGAAATATAAAAGTTAAGTTTATTGCCTTCTACTGTACTAAAAAATGAGACAGAAGGCAGATAACACTTCATTTATCTTTCTACAATCAGTGGGCACCTATGTTTACCTTCTAGGACATTCAGACAGCTAACAGCTAAGATATATCTGCTGTCCTCTTACAAGGCTTTTGAAGCAATTTACAAAAAGAGGCAACCATTCTTGACATTTAAGGGGGCTCACTAAATAAATAAATCCTCTTTCCTGGCACCTAAATTTGGAACCAAATGACATGGGAGCCAAAAGTATCAGCTTTATTTCTGAGGAAGCTGTGTGAATATAGCCTAGATTTGCAGACAAGTGGTTTTGCTAATGTTGCCCCTTATAATTAAATTTATTCCCTCCAACTATAGGACGATGCCCTGGTGAGCTTCCTTTGCTGAGAGCAAAGGAAAAAATAACCTCTCTGCATAAAATCAGACCCCTTAGAGAAGGGCCAGATTCACTAATATTTCACTAAAGAGTCTACCAAGTAGACTACAGTGTAAATGCTCTCTCCGTGGGGCTGTGGAAACAGAAATCCTGTCCTGAGTGGGATGGTTTCTTTACCTTCCTTTGTAGAGGCGAGAAGGATCAGGGAAAAGAGGCCAGAGTGTTCCTCTAATGGAGTGCCCTCCATCAGGGAACGTCAGCACCTAGAGCATTATAATTCTTCCCTCAAGACTTCATTTGATCTAGCAACACTGTCTCACATTACCATTAGAGGGGAGATAGAACAAGACTCATGACTCACTCCTGAAGTCAATTTCATCTTTGTTTTAACATCATTCACTCAATTCAGAAAGAGTGAAGCCTTGCAAAATGATGCCAAAAACTCAGCCTCTGTGCACCTGTGCTGAATCCAATCTCGGAGACAGAGTTTTAGGTGAAGTAGAAAAAAATAGCTTTATTGATTTGCCATGCAAAGGGGGACACAGCGGGCTCATGTCCCTGAAAAACTGTGCGTCCCAACCTGGGAGGATTTGGTGAGGAGCTTTATAGCAATGGTTCAAGGTGGGGGTGCTGGTAGGGTGTGTGCAGGACCTGCACTCTTTTAATCTGGTTTCAGCTGGTCTCTTGATGAACTTCTCTGGTTTCTTTAATCTGTCCTCTGATGGTCTTCTCTGGAATGAAGAATGCTAACGCCATTTGTTGGGGGCTTTAGGATCTGTAAAGAGCTCAAAGATATTGTTCTGTGTATCCCTTAAAAAGGAGCCAGGACCTGCTCCAAGGCTGCACTATTGTTTCTTGGCTGCCCCTCCCTTGTCTCTGCGTTCCCTCCCTTCCCTAATTAGCACATTTTCGAATCTGCCCTTTGGGACTCAGGGAAGGTCATGGAGGCTGCAGTCTATTTCCTACAAACAAGAAATGGAGGACAAGGAAAGGTTTCCATGCCCCTGAACCCCACAAGGTCCTACTCAGTTTCAAAGGTACTTGGAGAAAAAAAATGTGTTAAAATTACCCAGCAAGTGTAAACAGTGCCAGAAATGTGTCCAGCGCTGTCCTATACTAGCTTCCAGGCATACCAGGGAATCAGACATAAACTGTGCCCTCAGGAAACTTGTAATTCAGCAGTTTAGACAATAATAATAAACATAAAATAATAGTAACTAATCCAATACAGCTTATAAGTTGTTATTGAGTGTGACAAATTAAATGTACCATAGGGACAGAGGCAGCATGGCATATTATAAAAAGCCCTGGTCTGGAGATAAGAGAGATGGATTCCAGTTTTAACAAAATCTAACTGAGAAACTCTAGGCAAGTCCTTCTTAATCTCTTAGATTTCAGTTTCCTATTCTATAAAATGAAGGGTTTGACTAGAACCTAGTCTAAAATAAAAATTCAATTTTTCTAGTATAATAGCAACCAAAATAACCTTTGAATTTTTAAAGTTACAGTGAATTAAGTCCCACATCTTTTGTTTTCCATATCAGCAATTGAAAGAGAACAATGAAAAGAAAATGTAAATTGGTAAAAAGTTAATAAAGAAATATGCAAATAGAAAAGACTAATCAAAGAAGCTAAGGAGGCGTTCCAGTCCTAAATATTTCAAAGGCCCGAAAGATATTTGTTAAGAAGGTGGTGAAGAGGATTCTTGGACTTAGTGTCTCTGCACTTCAACTTATGAAGGGAAATGCATCGACGACCCATTCCTAGGGTGTACTTTCATGTAACCCAGGCTGGGAGGCGGAATCTAATATACATTTTTTGGGTCCCAGCCCGGAAAGCTGCTGCTCCCAACAGATTGAAGTGTCATCCTTGCCTAGTGCAACTCATCAAGAAGTGATGGGAAGGATGGAAAGAGATGCTTTGTTCTCATTTGCCCCATTTTCTCTAGCACTGCTGTATATTTTATGGAATGAGGAAATAGGAATTTGGTTTTTTCCTACTGTTAAAGAAAAATAAGGCAGTTTCTTGAAAAAAAAATGTTAAAGGCTATTTTTGGGTGAACTTGGGAAACATTCAGAAAGGGCTGCTATTCTTGAACTTGCTGATACAGGCTGCAGGGACTCTACAACACCCGGACTAATTTGGGGAGGAATCTCATTGGTTTTGTACAACACCCACCATACCAGCAGCCCTGAACTGGCCTCAAAATGCAGAAAGTGTGTGTGAAAAGGTGGGCATTTGAGGGAACCAGAGGACAAACAGGTAGAAGTCCTCTCTCCAAATAAATCTGGTGTCTTCCTTGTATTTTTGTTGTAAATCCACTCCAAAGTATTTTTACAATTGGACTTCTTCTGGAGCCCCGGTTCAGAATCAAGAAGGCTAATGCCCCTAATTTAATTTTGTGTTAAGTTGTAAGAAATAATCAACCAACCAGCCATGATTCAGATTTTCTCAGTACACGAAAGAGTCATTTTCCCAAAGCTTCCTTTACACTTTCAGAGACTATGTGTGGGACAGAGTTTGCTGTCCATGGATTTCATCTTATACAAAAGGAAAACTTCAGTTTCAGTTTTCTGTTTGTGTGTGTCTTAAGTTGGAGATCACAGGTGGCAAATCTTTTGTTTAGGGAAACATTTTAATGACCTTTTTGGCATGAAAGACAAGGAAGTTGAGAGAAGTAAATTCCTGTTCTTAATTGCTTAATACAATAAGAGAAATTTTGAGTTTTGAACTCTTTGCTGGACAATATGAAGAGTATGTGATGGGAGAAAGTTCTGGTTAGAGGAGATAAGAACACAAAAAATTTAAAAATAAGCAGGATTAGAATAAAGGCAGCTGGAGGGAAGTTTTGTATGGTGGTGATGGACCAATACCATTAATGGCACTGATATCTAGTAATAAATATAAATTGCTTTCTTTTATGTACTCGGCTAGTGTCCCATCATTCTGCTACAGCCTTGAGTCAAAGTTGGTGACACCAAAAGATTCTAATGGATATTTGAGAGGAGGAACAAGGGATGAGACAGGGAGAGAAGAAAGATGCTACAGGAAGTGAGTTGGTAGGCAGGGGTCTAACCACTCAGTAATCATTGGAATTTATGTCTGGGCATAAAGGTGACAAAAAAGAACTAAAGCACCTCCTTCCAGAACTTCAGAAATAATTGGGGCCGTGGTACACTTCTTAGAGTACTTGGGATGAAGAAACATTAAACTACTTTATTTTGAAAAAAAGAAGGAACTCAGGAAGTGGGAGGACTTGAGGCCACTTGGGTAACACTTGTCCTTCTGTGTCTGCAGCACATAGAATCTCTCAGGCTCTGGTGCTCCTGTCTCATTTTGAATGTAGAGTTATTTGTTAAGCTTAGATAATCAAACACAATGCAAATTTTTGTCAGGAGAATATACTTAGGTAAAAGCAATATATTCAAAATCACATCTTCACTTTGGGTAACGATTTTGCTCTTTGAAATTACATAAATCTTATCTTGTATCCAGTGAGTCATCCAATGTCATTGTTAATAGCTCACAAATTGGGATTTGAATTTCACAGCTTGAAATAATTGTTTGTTGTTCCTTTGTGTGTCGATGCCCATGCATCTGTGTGGGTGCGTGCACTTTAGCAAGAAGGAAGTTAAACTAGGCCACTGAACTAGAAAGTAAAGAATCCTCTCTCCCCAAGCTTATAGATGAAATGCCAACCTGAAGCCGGGAGTTGTTAACGTGGCCAGTGTTGCAGCTTATTCATGGTAGATTCTGGGATTTCTGAGCTTGGCACTGCTGTCAGAAGAAAATGAAAGACATAGATCAAGATGGGCGCTAAAATTTTTTATATTTATATAGTTGATCCTTTTTCAATTTTTAAAAATTGCATTTCTGAACTATATCTCTAACATGAGCTTTCCTCAAAAGTAATGATCTTTGGAAGCACTATTCCCTTTAGGAATGTGTTTGCTAACAGCATCCACATGTTGTGGTTTATAATTCTTACTGCTGAGCCATCTCAAATGGTCTTGTTTTCAGAAATGTCGTGTCAGTGAGGTGCTATATAAACAATACAAAATCTGTCAGGTTGGGTTTGTTTGAATATAGTCTGGTCTAATAACACTTTTAAATGTATCAGCATTGTAGTATGCTTACATATAATACTCTAATTGAAACTTACCTTTGAAAATCTACTGACAGCTCTTATTTTCTTGTTGTTTTCAGAACTAAACATGCAGCTAGCTTGTTTAACTTGCACTGATGAAGCAGTGCTGAATACTTCAGTCTGAATAGATCTATGAAGATTGAACATATATTATTTCCATGCTATTGGATTCTTTACATAGGTGTAGGATGTATTCAAAGCTATGGAGTCAGTTGTGGGGAGAAACAGTCACAAACAGGAAGGTGGAAATCATAGAATCACTTGGCCCATTGGCATGAGTGAATGAGAACGTTGTCACATGTTTTGTATTTTTTTTTTGAAAATTGGACATAAATGCCATTTCCTCCTTTTCCTGGATTTTGGTGTGGAAACAAAATGATATTGTGAAAATAGCATAGAAGTTGAGATTATAAGATTTGGCTTAAAATCTTAGCTCTCAATTTTATTACTTTGAATACTTTAGACAATTTATTAATCTCTGGAGGCCTCAATTTCCTAATCTGCAAAATGGAGCTAAAACTGTTTAAATCATACACTTGTGAGAAAAATATAAAATGATGAACAGAAAATGCTCTACTACATTACAGGCCCTCGGAACTGAATTCTTAGAGTGATTTCTTGCCTCAGTGGTTTCTAAGCCTTGGCCCCAGCCTTGCCCTAGCCCCGCCTTGGTTTTTCAGCTCTTCCTCTGGCTGTGTAAGTTACCCAGGTGTCTGCATCCCATGAGAAGGTTAGCTTGGAATGCGGGGGACCAGGTCTTCATTGTTTACCTTTGCATATCTGGCACTTAGCAGTTACTGATGTGTTATATATTATCATCATATAATATTATCTAATATAATATATAATACATTTATATATTATATAAGAATATATAATATAATATATTTACATTATATATAAATATATAATTGATATGTATAACATAATTATATTATGATATATATAAATATATAATATATATTATAAATATCATATAATATATGATATATTACATAGTAGCATACAATATATAAAATACAATGTAATATTTTATATATATATTAATATATCTGTATATAATATATAATAAATATACAATATGAATAAAATACATATTATATAAAAAATAAAATATATATTTATATATAATATAGAAAATTATATATTAGATTTAATATATACATAATATAATATAAAATCTATATATTATTTTAAATATATTAATATGATATATAATATGTAAAGTTATATATTATATATTTTCTATACAATTATAAATAATAAAATAAATACATAAGATATATAAATAAAATACTAATAAATTAATCATAATAATAAAATGAAATAATAGTGATAAAATAAATAAATAATAATTAAATAAATATATAATACATAAAAGTATATATTATATATAACATATTAAATATATATGGTATATATTATAATTATAAAAAATTATGTGTACTTATATATTTATAAATAATATATCATTATATATTATATTTATATAATTGTAAGCAATATACAATTATACTTAATTTTATTAAATATTACAATATACAATATAATATATATTACAATAATATACATTTTTATAGTATATTATATATAACTATATATAATATATTATTTATAGATATATTATAATAAAATAATATATGTTAAATTATAAATATATATAAAAATGATATAATTTATTTATAATATAAATAAGTATAATTAATTTTATAATAATTATAATTATATTACAATTATAGTACAGTATATATTATAAAATATATATAATATATATTATATCATACTTATATACTTATACTTATATCATACATATATAGCATATATACTTATACGTATATAGCATATATCATATCATATATCATATATATTTATGTATTATATATTTAATATATTATATTAAGTATAATATAATATATATTCAATTCTATATTATATATTAATATATTTAATATATTATTAAATGTATTAATATATATTATTAATATATTAATATTACAATATACAATTGTATTATATATAACATATTTTAATAATATGTAATAAATTTTGTTGTATAATATATAATATATTTTATTATATAGTATAATATGTTATAATATAATTAAATATATATTATATTTATATAAAAAATTAAATATATAAAAGTATATAATGTAGTAAATATATAAATATATACATATATAAAGTGTAAACATCTAAATATAATATCTAAATATATTGATTAAAAACAATAAATTTTTGTTTATTGAATAAATCTACTTAATAAAATTTTCATTTTTGCCTAGGCTAGTTGAGGTTTAGTGTCTACATTTTTCAAATGAAGGAGTCCTGAAAAATTTTGACATTAAGCACTTAGAAGGGGGATATGTGCTTAAATGCTCAATCATAAAATGTAGAATTGACTGAGCTGATGGAAGTGTGGGAGACTGTGAGTTTCAGTCTTCCAGTCTGCTAAGTTGGTCATCTTTGATATTTGCTACTGAAGCTGCTGTTTAAATTGGAGCATTTTAGGAGGCATGCTAGGAAAATACGAGGCTTTGGAATATATTAGCTAGTCTTGCCCCCTGAAGTGCTTCAAGAAAGACAAACTTTACCCCAGGTTCTGTGAAACCATCTTAAAATAGATGACGGAACACAGAGCACATGTATAGGTTTGATTAGAGGAGTCTTGTTTTAGTCTGTACCTAGAAGTCTGAGACAACACAGCTTCATATAATCACTTGTCTCTTCTCATTCTGTACTCTCTGTCTAGGCCATTTTATCCACACATTTGGCCTCAGTTAATAGCTAGATGTTAGTAAAGTCATATTTTTAGTCCTGATTTACTCTCTGAGCTGGAAACCTGTATAAGAAATAGGCTAACTTTTTTTTTTTCACCTGAACTTCCAAAGTTACTGAAAACTGAAAATGTCCAAGAGTGAACTCATGACCCTTCCTTCTCACCTGGCTCAGTTACTCGCTCCCTGATCTGTTCTTATCTCAGAAATTTGCACCAAGTTCCATGCAGTTGTATGTGCTACAAAACAAGCTTTCATCCTTGTTCTCCTCTCCTTCAACAATGTGTTAGTTTTCTGTTGCTGCCATATCACATTACCAAACATTATTTTATGACCTCACAGTTGTGTAGGTCAGAGGTCTGGTACCATTTGGATTCGCTGCGCAGGAGCTCATTGAGTTAAAAGCAAGGCATCAGTCAGGCCTGCGGTTCTCATCTGGTTCTCAGGGCCCCCTTCTAAGCTCACAATTGTTGGCAGAATTGTTGTTGAACCCAAATTCATGTGCCTGACTCACACTGAGGCTAAACAACTAAAACATCAGAGTTTGGAGCATAGAAAGGTTTATTGCAAAAGCTAAGCGAGGAGAGGGCAGCTCATGCTCAAAAGACCCAAGCTTCCCAGTGGTTTTTGGGGAAGAGTTTTTATAGGCAAAATTTGTGGGGAGGTCTGCAGGGCATGTGACTTTCCTCTGATTGGTTGGTGGTGAGGTACCAGGTCGGTGCTCCAGGAATCTTGTGCTCTGCCTGAAGTTACCATCCTTCACCTGGGTGGGGGGCCTTAGTTCCTGTAGAAGAACTCAAAGATCTTGTTATGTCTATTCCTTGAGAAGGAACCAGGACCCTGCTTTATTGTTGCACTATTGTTTTTCAACTTCTCCTCATTTATTTCTGCATTCTTTCACTTCTCTAATTAGTAACTGTGACTCTGTCCTTTGGAACTTAGGGAAGGTCTAGGAGGCTGAGACCTTTTGTTCTACAAGCAAGAAATTGGGGACACCGAAAGGCTTTTGGATCCAGGAGGGCCCCATAGGGTCCTGCTCATTTTCAAGAGTTTCTCTCCCATACATGGACCTTTCTTTCTTAAGGCCAGAAATGGTGCCCATGAAGTCCTTGTTATGCAGTGATGTAACCAAGCAGGACCCTATGGGGCCTTCCAGGGACAGGCCTTCCCCCACATCCTCTGCTTTAGCTCCTCTCTTAAGTACCTAGATAGTAGTATTTGATGCAAATTTCCTGTGTTGTTTTGCAGATGTGAAAACCCCCCACCAAATGGAAGAACTACTTGATGACATAAGCACATAGCCCCAGGCCTCCTGGAGCCTAAGGACTGAATACGTTAACCCCTGTGACAACGCCCTGCTGCCTCACCATCAGTCAATCAGAGAATTGTGCACAAGTTGATCACATACCCTGTGACTCCCTCACCTGGCCTTTAAAAATGCTTTGCCAAAGCCCTTCAGGGAGCGTGAGGCTTTCAGGCCGTGAGACACCTCATCTCTTTGCATGGACTTGCAATAAACTAAACCTTTCTTTGCTCCAAGCTCTGATGTTTCAGTTTGTTTGGCCTCACTGTGCATCAGGCACATGAACTTGCATTAACAATTTTGGCGAAGCCAGCCTAGGAGTCCGTGCCCATAGCAGGTCCACTCCAGCTTGGGGCAGCCCCTTCCCTGAGCCCCCAGCAACTGCCGGAGCCCATTTCCCTCTGGAGATCTCAGACGGACTGTCGCCAAGAGGTGCTGGCTGCCATGGCATGAGGCTGTTTGGAATCGACAAACATCTGGAGTTGAGGTCCACATTCAGCGTTGTTGGGTGAGTCACTCCAGCTCGCGCAAGCTGGGCATTCTCTCCACTCCATTTGGGCTGCTTCCCTTGTGGGCAGTGAGCCACTTGAGGATAAGTTGCTCTGGTGTACACACCGGGAACATATATCCCCCTCAATTTGGGCTTTTCCTTTATGGGACAAGCTAATTATTTTGGTTGGGGTGCCGTGTTGGAGAGGGGGATTGTTTATTGAACTCTACCTGATTCGGGAACTGGTTCATCTGCAAGAGCTGGGCTTGGTGGGGCTTCCGTTTGGGGAGTGAAAGCGGAATTCTAGACTACACCTCTTCTGATTTCCTGTCTGTGTGACCATAGGTTAGTTGTTGTTTGTGTTTTGTGTGTATCATTTTGGGGTGAGCTACTCGTGGGCCATCTTTTTCAGGAGACAGGCTGCTCTGGAACCTCCGTCTGGGAACGGAGGTGGAATTTCTGGGCTACGCCTCGTCTGGTTCTTTGTTTGTGGGACCATGTGTTTGTTGTTCAAACGTGTGTTAGTACTTGCATTGGCCAGTTGAGATAGTTTTGGTGAATAACAGGGCTCCTGTGTGACGACACCAGGGTATCTTTCCCTATTGTGTTGGTTTCGCCTACAGTAGAGCATTGGTTAGGATTTGCTTCCTTTTTGGAGCTAGGGAACTGTGACCCTGAGGGACAGACTTAAATTGCTGTTTGCTTGATATTTGATAACACTGGCCGTGAATAATGAAGTACGGATGATCAGAGCCCTGTTCCATCTTATAGTCTCCTGGGGTACTTTTGCAAAACTAAGAGATCTTTAGTTATGCTCCTTAAATGAAAGAAAATGCCTCAATTATGCCTGAGATCTGGAGGGCAAAGGCCCCTAATGGCTTGGCTATTATATCAAAGTGGGTCTTTTGCGACTGCTTTTATCTTGAGAGTATGTGTGTGTACCTGAAGGAGTTTCTCAGTACCTGAGTACAAATCCCTTTTTCTCTTCCTGGTTTTGCTGAGAAGGGGGCGTGTGAATGTGAGTGGATGATACGTATTATCGTATTTTTTTGTTTAAACTGAGGTGGATATTTGGGAAACGGAAGAAAGAAGGTTCCTTGAAGATAGCCTGAGATGGCTGGGTTTTGTATAAGTAGTTAGAAAAGGAGTTTGCATTTCTCTTCCTCTGCCTTTGAGATGTACGTGATCTACCTAGGCCCTCTGGAGCTTATCTAATCAATCTGTGTTGCTTGGAACTGAAGCAAAAAGGGGATGCATTCAAAACTGCTGGGAATATTCCTTCAGCCACACTTTGATTCATAAGCTTCGTAAGTGTGTGAAGAAACTTACAGTAAAACATATTAATTATAAAAAGGTGTCCAATAGCAACAGGACAAAAATCCTTCAGCCTTCCAAGGGAGATTAGTGGAGGCTTTTAGGAAGTAGACGAAGGTGGATCCCTCCTTCTCCAAGGGACAGGTCCTTTTGGCTGTACGTTTCATAACCCAGTGTGCCCCAGACATCAGGCGCAAAATTCAGAAAGCAACTGCTGTTCCTCAGAGTCCAATGAATGATTTGTTCCAATGGGCTTATTTGGTTTCCAATAATAGGGATATGGTCAAAAAGGCTGAATGCACCCAGAGAAATATGCAAAAGGCCCAAATGATGGCAGTGGCTTTGACCCCTCAGAGACCAACAAAGGGGAAACAAAGTCATCCAAAGAGAAACTTGCCTGTATCTTTTTTTTTTGTGGTACGCGGGCCTCTCCCTGTTGTGGCCTCTCCCATTGCGGAGCACAGGCTCTGGACGCGCAGGCTCAGCGGCCATGGCTCATGGGCCCAGCCGCTCCGCGGCATGTGGGATCTTCCCGGACTGGGGCATGAACCCGTGTCTCCTGCATCGGCAGGTGGACTCTCAACCACTGCGCCACCAGGGAAGCCCTTGCCTGTATCTTTGAGATGCAAATGTCCTATATGGTCTTCTCAGGAATCCTCATCTCTGCCATCCTTTTAAAATGCAAATTTTGAAAAGAGGGTAATTTAGAAATTCACTTTTCAAGGGTAAATAGAAATACTAAGTATCTTTTCTGCAAATATTTAGCCATTTAGACAAGTGAGCTTGATCTGTTCCATCTGCCAGAAACCTAATTTTAATCCAACCTCTTTTGTAAACTGATGGGTTTTACATTGCTGTACCTGACTCACGGCTAAAATTTTGAAATGAGAGCTATGAGGTCTCTCTGTTTGTGTGCCGTGTGTATCTTTGTCTTTGGATAACATTGCTGAGGTTAATTTGTAAATGAGCTCTATTTAATTGGCTTAAAGAAAAGTAAGCACTTACAAACCAGACAATTCTAAATACAAGAGAAATTAAGCTAAAGGAACTTCAGGTTCATGTGAACTGGGAAATATTCAGTATTAAATTAATACCTGGTATTAATGTTTAAGTTTTTTGATCTAATTAATATAGACATGTCTTTAGAGTCATCAATATTAAGTATATTACTTTCGTTGCACCTAGGTTTAATAGAAGTTAAATGAAATCATGTTATATCTGTTGCAAATTTGTCAGGAAGAAAAATAATGTGATGAAACTTTAAAGTAAATGTAAACGAGATAAGAACTTTTAGGTAAACTCTAGAGGAATAATTATGTTCTGAAAATTATCTAAAATAGTCTCTCCAGAGTTTGGTAACTATTACTTGCTTCTTGGTTTTCACTAGAAATTAAGGTTTCCAAGAGTTGGGAATTCTTATTTGAATAATTAAAGCTACTAAAAATAATAATACACTTCACTATACAGTAGGAAAGTGGGATATATGTTTTGAGTAAAAAAAGGAGTTTTATGCATGGTCAGGCTTAGAGAGATTAGATTAGATTACATGATGAGATGAGATTAGATTACACTTAATTGGGTAAATGAATTTTGTTATTAAAAGTAGACTGGTACAGGACCAGACTTGGTTCCTCTTTGCTAAGAGAACAAGTTTACTTAGAATGCTGCTTTTGATAAAGATTGTGTGAACTATCTTGCCTTTAACTGACCTGCATTTGTTCTTAAATATTCTATCTGACCAAATGTCTTTTAAAAAACTTTTTGATATTTTTGATGAACTTTCTATCAAATTTGAATTAAAATTCTTTTGACTTCAGCTAGCTTTGGGATGCTTCAGAGGGCCCCTGAGACACCTCAGGGGAAAAAAAATATATACATATGTATGTATTAAACTGCCTAGAATTGGTTGATATGCTAAATCACACTGAAAGCATTGTCAAATGAGTGATAAGCCTCCTCAGATTATACAGTATGAATAAATGTTATTAAGATAGACATCCTAGAAATTATATAAAGTTTTGGAAATTTGTATATGTCTTGGTATAATGTTATAATTTTAGTTGTTACCTTAAAATGTTGCATGTCACAACAACTTGGATAAGCTTCTTTGCCAAGAATTGCAATCAGATCTTTACCCTTGCCTTTTGAAGACTTTTATCATTCATAGGCAGTTGAGCTGATGGCTTTGCAAAACTGCCACATCTTCAAGAAGAGTCATAGAAAGGATGTTTTAACAAAAAAAGGTTTCTGATAACTTTTAAATCATACTGCTAAACTAGGTAAGATATTTTAAAAATGTAATGGAAACTCTGATTTCTTAAAACTGTTAGTAAAAAGGATTAATTATATAGGACTGAGTAAACTGATGAATATGGTTGTAATTTTTTGCCTAAAATATTACTGGCTTTCAGTCTGTGTTTATCCAGATGTGAGGAAGTATTTCTCCCTAAGTATAGTTAAGACAGAGTCAGAAAGTTAAAATTAATAGATAGGTCCAATTACAAATTAGATATAAGGCTAAAGGGTTTAATATTCCCTGCACAAGGCTGACCAATTCCTTTCCACAATCAACCTTCATTGGCCCCATACAGCAGGAAGTAACTAAGAGTGGTCATCGCCCCTTTCCCCGCAAGACTGTGGAATGGACATTGACAGTTGGGAATTGTAATAGGGAAGAACAAATCTCACTTCATATTAGACCTGTTACTTTAACCTTTGTATTCTATTGCTTTTTCTACAAGTTCATCACTAAAGGGATGTTGCCTATAGCTTAAAGTGTACATAGTGGCCCATTTCTGGGGAACCCTGCCCCCACACTTGAATGTTAAACTAGAATACCTTTGTTCAGCTCACAGGGAACATCCTGACGCAGCCCACCTGTGAATGGCTGCAAGAAAGAAGAAATTAACATATCTCCTCCTGAGTCTGGCTGAAACCAGGAGATATTTGCAACAACTTATAACCGATATTGCCTTTTTTGTTGTGTCTTGCATTAACTAATGAGTGACTGAGCTTCTGACAAAATAATATATAGTTCCATATGAGATCAATGATTGTAATATTGAAACTCTAGATATGAGAAGCAATAAGAGGGAATATTTTCCTGGACCACAAGAGACTAGTAAAACAGGAGGTCCAGAGACTTTTGGCACTAAGACCTAGTCCACTGGATAGCACATTGAGTGGCCTACCAATGAACTCTTCACCAGACCTGAGAATAAGCATTCCTAGCACTGTGGGATGAAATGGTCATGAAGTCCCCACAAAACCATGCTCAAATTTATGGCCATGAAGGAGCCCTGCCGGCTGAAAATTGACACTTGCCATCTACCTCTCTATCTGATTAACCTCTCTATCTGAACCTTTATTTCTTTTCTTGTTCAAAACTTGTTCTCCTCAAGATTGAGGAGTATCAAAGAAAAGGGGGGAATTGTAACTGAGCTGGACCCTATGGAGTCTTACAAGGACAGGCCTTCCCCCATATCCTTTGCTTTAGCTCCTCTCTGAAGTACCTATGTAATAGTATTTGATGAAAATTTCCTGAGTTGTTTTGCAGATGTGAAACCCCCCCACCAAATTGTAGCACTACTTGAGGACCATGGCCCCAGGCCTCCCGGAGCCTAAGGACTAATAATGTTAACCCCTGTGACACCACCCTGCTGCCTCACCATCAGCTAGTCAGAGAATCATGCACAAGCTGATCACATACCCTGTGACACCCCCCTCACCTGGCCTTTAAAAATGCTTTGCCGAAACCCTTCAGGGAACTTGAGGCTTTTTAGGGCATGAGGCACCTCATCTCCTTGCATGGCCTTGCAATAAACATTTCTCTGCTCCAAACTCCAGTGTTTCAGTTTGTTTGGCCTCACTGTGTGTTGGGCATATGAACTTTTAACAGTGAATCTCTCTGACTTCCTCTTCTGCCACACCTCCCTTTTCATCTTCCTGTTCTGCGTTTCAGAGTCCATGTGATTTCACTGGGTACCCATGGATAATCTGAAAATCTCCCTATTTTAAAGTTAGCTGAGTAGCAATCTTAACGTCATCTGCAAAATCCCTTTTACCATGTAAAGTAACATAACAGCGTGAGTCGCACCAAGGGGCTAAGATCATGGGGAGAAAATTTTGCCCACCACACTCTCTCATGTTCAGTGCAGGACCTGAATGTCTTGCAAAATTTCCACCTCTGTTGAGCTCTACTAGCAACACCCTGGCCCAAGCTGCCACCCTTTCTCTCAAGGACAAGGCAATTACTTGTTAAGTTGACTCTTTTTTAATGCCATCTGTTGCTCCACTCCATGTTTCTAGCCTTCTCATTTTGGTGCAAATGCCTTCTTTCATAAAATAAAGGCCTTTAAAATGCACCTAACTACATGTCCTTCGTAGTTCACCCCAAACCCAGTCTTTATATATTTATTTTGGTATATCAGTGAAAATGGGTAAGAAGGACCTCTAAATTTTTCCTCCTGCTTTAAAGCAATGAGAAAACCAAAAAAGTGTCAGAATCAATTTTCTCAGAGCTCTGGAAATTAAGCCAAATTTTGCAGCAAACGAAGAGTGTTTGTTCAATAAAAAATGGCTGAACCTCAGGAAGAAGAGTGAGATTTGTGGTGTCTTAACTTGCCATATTCCCATCCTCTTTTCTGAAGCTTTGTGGTAGCTTTGAAAGCCAACAGCCCACCGTCACAGTGAAAGCTAGGAACCTGGCAGCTACTAGAGGAGGAAGAACTGGTTGGGGCTCCTTCAAAGTCTCACTCTCAGAGGATTGTTATCACTTGGTCTGCCTGGTGGCTCCCTGAAGAGCTCACCTACACAGATGTTCTTATGTGATCTGACATGGAGCTTGCCCAGTGTGAAAAACTGCTCCCTGGGGATATTTGTTGAATTGTATAGGGACAATTGTTTAACTTTACATCCACATGAGAAGGTGGGGAACAATTAGGACAAACAATAGGCTAACCAAAGAGCTTAAAAAGAAAAGTTGGGGAAGGAGGTGTCCATAGGGAAGGAAAATCTCCAATGTATTCCTGGGACTCTAGAAGGACACATGCATGCATAGAGCTGGGTGCATGCCCAGGGCTCTTTGTTCACTCAGGAAAGCCCTGAAAAGGCCCTAGGAACTCAACGTTTTGTGATCCTGAGACTCTGTGCAACCAGAAAAAGAAGGCTACACAGTATTGTCAGCTGCATGGCTTAACAATAAAGGTGCCCCAACATGTACACAGAACTCTTTGGCAAAGGTTAGGAGACTTACTGGTCTCAGATATTGGAAGAAATCTTTGTCCAATCATTATGACCACTAAGCTAACCAGTGGTCACACATGACAAAGCAGACTTTTACAGAATTAGATCAGGAAATTCACTGAACAAGTAACAAAAACAACAAACAGCAACAACATATAGGTGGGGAGAGGGAAGGACTCATTTTCAGAATTTACATTATGCTATCTAAAATTTCCAGTTTTCAATAAAAATAAGAGAGATACAAAGAAAAAAGAAAGTGGACCCACACACAGAAAAAAAAAAAAAAAACAGAAACTGTTTCCAAGGAAGCACAGATGTTGGAGTTAATAGAAAAAAATACTTAGATCAGCTATTTTAAATATATTTAAAGAACTAAAGGAAAGTATGTCAAAAGAATTCACCTTTATATAATTTCTTCATTTATATAATTTACATTCATTCATTTATTTAATTTCCTACCTTTTGATACCCCTACACCCTGCATCAGATTGTCTGCATCCCAAGTCAAGGTTATCTCTGCTCGTTCTCATCTTCTCTGCCTCATTCTGCCTAGCATTCTCTGGGTTCTTCCAGGTACAAACCATTCTGCGTATCTTACATACTCTTGATGCTTTTATAGTGCTACCTGGCGCACTCTTCTCAGCATATGCAACTTATTGTTTAACAATATTTTGCACATTTCCTAGAAGAGTGTGTCCCATGAGTTACTGTACAGCAAATGCTTTCAGACTGAAGCAAGGTCTGGGCTGTTTACCTTCTGAAGTATGTGGCTTTCTGTTCTTTATCCCAATTTCAGACTAGAAGCATATGTGCGTAGGAGGACATAGAAGACGTGTTATTTACAGAGAGGAATCTTTTCTTCTCTCTTTATGTCTCTGATGGTTCCCCAACTTGCCATTCACATCCTCTTGAGAACATTAGGGAGATAGCTCCTATCCTTATTCATTCCTTATTTTCTCTTTTTATTGGTGGCCCAGACTCATGGCTTCCCCTTTGGACCTGTCTGCCTGTAATGGTATTTGCTCTTCACTGCTTCTGCTTCTGCATGTGGTAAGTTTATTGGTGCCAGTGCTGCCTCTGCTGGAGATTTCCATTTGCCCAGCTGTGCCCCCTGGAAAAGCTTGGAGACGGCCAACTTGGGGAAGTGTTAGTCAGCAGAACTTCGTTGTGTCTCTCCAATCCAGCTTCCATAACACTAAAACTCATCTTTTAATCTCTGTTTGCTCTTGGAGAGGAGAGAGACAAGATAACAGGACACATTCAACCTACAACCTTTGTTAGGGAAAATGATCAGAAAAAAATTTGGAAAGAAGTGAACAAGGAAGATTTAAAAGAAAAGTCAGTTTTGTTCACTGTAAAAGCAGATAAAATTATAATATACTGCTTAAACATATTTTTTAAAAATTTCTTTTCCAATATCAAGCAACAATAAATGCTACATCATTATCATGTGTATCAGTCACACTGTTAAGAAATAGTTCTTACCATAACATTGTTGCCTTAATTAAGGAAAGCTGTCACCCTATTTTGTTTGAGGGAATAATGGTCTACCCAAAGATCTTCTAACACCTAGACCCTGTGAATGTTACCTTACACAGATGTGATTAAGGATATTGAGATGGGGAGACTATCCTGGTTTATCAGTGAAAGAGGGAGGGAGGAGAAATAGTCATAGAAGGAAAAGTGCTGATAGAAGCAGAATCAGAGTGATGCAAAGCCACAAGCCAAGGAATGTGGGCAGCCCCTTGAAACTGGAAAAAGCAAAAAATGAATTCTCCCTTAGAGACTGCAGAAGGAACACAACCCTGCTGACTGTGTTTATTTTGTTTTATTGTTTTTTTTATTTTAAGTATAGTTGACTTACAATTTTGTGTTAATTTCTGCTGTACAGCAAAGTGATTCGGTTTATATATATATATATATATATATATATATATATACACACACACATTCATTTTTTAAAATATTCTTTCTATTATGGTTTATCATAGGATATTGACTATTGTTCTCTGTGCTATACAGTAGGACTTTGTTGTTCATCTATTCTATATATAGTAACCAGTGAAACCCATTTCTGGAATTCTGACCTCTAGAACTATAAGATATTACATTTTTATTGTTTTAAGACACTAAATTTCTAGTAATTTGTTACAGCAGCAATTGGATACCCATATACCCATTTTAAAGAAAACAACAACGTTTTATGTCTGTAAGTTCTTATGGTCTAATATTACTTTGTTAAAAAAATAAGAGTAAGAGATTAGCAAGGACATTAGAGAACAGAGCATATATGAACATGTAATCACGGAAGGGAAGGTACAATCTATTGAAAATGTATTGTTCTAGAAACTGTACAGGTTTTGGAGTGACCCAGATCTATGTTTGAAGATGATTTTCTTCACTTACTCGTCATATGACCTTAGGAAACTTACTTGAGCATCAGTTTTCCCCCCTTGAATTGAGGAGTTTTCTAACTATATGATGTTGGCATTGGGAAGGATCGAGATGATGTCCATGAAGTGCATGCAAGGTAATGGGCACATAGGAGGTGCCTCATTACCTTTATCCACTGCTAACTTTGTAAATTGTACTTCCATAAAATAGTGATCACACGTAAGCATGAAAAGTGAGAGAATTATTGAATACTTAAAACTTTGCTTGCCTTAAGTACTAATGGCTTCATTTATAAGGTCCAAGGAGAACAGCAGAAACCAGGTGGCTACTCTATTTTATAAAAGTTCCCAGGAGATGAACAGCTGCTGAACCTGGAGGAAGGAAATATAACATAGAAAGCAAGGAAGAACAAAAACGTTGGTTAAAAGAGGACCAAAACACTCATAAGTCATTCAAAAACCTTCCTGCTAATGTGAAACAACTAGAATGGCCTAAATATGACTTTCTGAAGAGCTGGGACAATAACAATGACCTGAGTTTCAAAGACAGGTATTTCAAAGAGCTAGGCAAAACCAGCTAGTACTTCAAAGCAGCTTGTTATCTTCCACGGTGAAATTAGGTTTATTCTCAAGGTTGCGAAATAGAAGAATACAGCATCAGGAGTTGTAGGGGTGGAAACAGGGAGCCGGGGGCAGAGGAGATGGTAGAGTAACAGTGTTTTCAAGCCATTACATTATAGATTTGGAGCCATGTGGGAGGGAAGAAAAGCCAAACTTTAATGTGAATTGTTTGGCTGGAAAGAGTCTTTAAGTTTAACCTTGAAAACGGTGTGGCAGGAAAGTGATGATATTTTAACCAAGCAGGACCTTATGGGGCCTCCCTGGAACAGACCCCCTCCCGCATACCCTCTGCTTTAGCCCCTCTCTGAAGTACCTAGATAATAGTATCTGATGCACATTTCCTGAAGTGGTTTTGCAGATGCCAGGATCCCCCCACCAAATGGAAGAAATTAACACATCCCTTCTGGAGTCTGGCCAGAACCAGGACTTTGCAACAACTTAACCGACTTTTTATTTTACCTCACCATCAATCAGTCAGAGAACTGTGCACGAGCTGATCACATGCTCTGGGATTCCCCTCCCTTGCCTGGCCTTTAAAAATTCTTTGGGCTTTTTTGAGCACTAGGTGCCCTGGACTCTTGTATAGCACCTTACAATAAATGCCACACTTTCCTTCACCACAGCCTGGTGATTGTGATTGCCAGTAGATTGGCTTTACTGCACACAGGAGAGCAGTCCCAAGTTTGGTTCGGTAACAGCATCACAGACTTTGAGGTTCCTTGTAATCACAAAGACAGACTGGGGATCAAACAGGAACAAGGACAATATTTGATGGGATCCTTAGAATATTCAAATCATACTTGAAAAATGGAAAGTCTGGTTTCTTGGCATATCCTAAGAGATTGTCTAGGAATCAATATTTGAAGTCTAAATAAAAATTATTCCTTTATTTCCCCTAACAACTCATTTATGTCATTCATTGTATAGTAGATTCCTCTTAGACCTGTTTCATTGTGTGCCTACTACCTATTTTTAGAATTTAACTATTCTCCTCCTCCATCTGCATGATTCTAACTATATTTGTATTATGTGCATCTGGTCCATTAGTCATAATTATTTCTGGGATGGATGCTTGACCTTAGAGGGGCAGATCAGTTTATATATATATACATATATATATATTTTACATCTTTATTGGAGTATAATTGCTTTACAATGGTGTGTTAGTTTCTGCTTTATAACAAAGTGAATCAGTTATACATATACATATGTTCCCATATCTCTTCCCTCTTGCGTCTCCCTCCCTCCCACCCTCCCTATCCCACCCCTCCAGGCGGTCACAAAGCACCGAGCTGATCTCCCTGTGCTATGCGGCTGCTTCCCACTAGCTATCTACCTTACGTTTGGTAGTGTATATATGTCCATGCCTCTCTCTCGCTTTGTCACAGCTTACCCTTCCCCCTCCCCATAACCTCAAGTCCATTCTCTAGTAGGTCTGTGTCTTTATTCCTGTCTTACCCCTATGTTCTTCATGACATTTTTTTTTCTTAAATTCCATATATATGTGTTAGCATACGGTATTTGTCTTTCTCTTTCTGACTGACTTCACTCTGTATGACAGACTCTAGGTCTATCCACCTCATTACAAATAGCTCAATTTCGTTTCTTTTTACGGCTGAGTAATATTCCATTGTATATATGTGCCACATCTTCTTTATCCATTCATCCGATGATGGACACTTAGGTTGTTTCCATCTCCGGGCTATTGTAAATAGAGCTGCAATGAACATTTTGGTACATGACTCCTTTTGAATTATGGTTTTCTCAGGGTATATGCCTGATTGTGGGATTGCTGGGACATATGGTAGTTCTATTTGTAGTTTTTAAAGGAACCTCCATACTGTTCTCCACAGTGGCTGTATCAATTTACATTCCCACCAACAGTACAAGAGGGTTCCCTTTTCTCCACACCCTCTCCAGCATTTATTGTTTCTAGATTTTTTGATGATGGCCATTCTGACTGGTATGAGATGATACCTCATTGTAGTTTTGATTTGCATTTCTCTAATGATTAGAGATGTTGAGCATTCCTTCATGTGTTTGATCCTTGATATGATTTCAATTTTCTTAAATTTACCAAGGCTTGATTTGTGACCCAAGATATGATCTATCCTGGAGAATGTTCCATGAGCACTTGATAAAAATGTGTATTCTGTTGTTTTTGGATGGAGTGTCCTATAAATATCAATTAAGTCCATCTTGTTTAATGTATCATTTAAAGCTTGTGTCTCCTTATTTATTTTCGTTTTGGATGAGCTGTCCATTGGTGAAAGTGGGGTGTTAAAGTCCCCTACTATGAATGTGTTACTGTCGATTTCCCCTTTCATGGCTGTTAGTATTTGCCTTATGTATTGAGGTGCTCCTATGTTGGGTGCATAAATATTTACAATTGTTATATCTTCTTCTTGGTTCAATCTCTTGATCATTATGTAGTGTCCTTCTTTGTCTCTTCTAATAGTCTTTATTTTAAAGTCTATTTTGTCTGATATGAGAATTGCTACTCCAGCTTTCTTTTGGTTTCCATTTGCATGAAATATCTTTTTCCATCCCCTCACTTTCAGTCTGTATGTGTCTCTAGGTCTGAAGTGGGTCTCTTGTAGACAGCAAATATATGGGTCTTGTTTTTGTATCCATTCAGCCAATCTGTGTCTTTTGGTGGGAGCCTTTAGTCCATTTACATTTAAGGTAATTATCGATATGTATGTTCCTATTCCCATTTTCTTAATTGTTTTGGGTTCGTTATTGTAGGTCTTTTCCTTCTCTTGTGTTTCTTGCCTAGAGAAGTTCCTTTAGCAGTTGTTGTAGTGGTTTGGTGGTGCTGAACTCTCTCAGCTTTTGCTTGTCTGTAAAGGTTTTAATTTCTCCATCAAATCTGAATGAGATCCTTGCTGGGTAGAGTAGTCTTGGTTGCAGGTTTTTCTCCTTCATCACTTTAAATATGTCCTGCCACTCCCTTCTGGCTTGCAGAGCTTCTGCTGAAAGATCAGCTGTTAACCTTATGGGGATTCCCTGTGTGTTATTTGTTGTTTTTCCCTTGCTGCTTTTAATATGTTTTCTTTGTATTTAATTTTTGATAGTTTGATTAATATGTGTCTTGGCCTGTTTCTCCTTGGATTTATCCTGTATGGGACTCTGTGTGCTTCCTGGACTTGATTAACTATTTCCTTTCCCATATTAGGGAAGTTTTCAACTATAATGTCTTCAAATATTTTCTCAGTCCCTTTCTTTTTCTCTTCTTCTTCTGGAACCCCTATAATTCGAATGTTGGTGCATTTGATGTTGTCCCAGAGGTCTCTGAGACTGTCCTCAGTTCTTTTCATCCTTTTTTCTTTATTCTGCTCTGCAGTAGTTATTTCCACTATTTTATCTTCCAGGTCACTTATCCGTTCTTCTGCCTCAGTTATTCTGCTATTGATCCCATGTAGAGTATTTTTCATTTCATTTATTGTGTTGTTCATCGTTGTTTATTTCTTCTTTAGTTCTTCTACGTCCTTGTTAAATGTTTCTTGCATTTTGTCCATTCTATTTCCAAGATTTTGGATCATATTTACTATCATTTTTCTGAATTCTTTTTCAGGTAGACTGCCTATTTCCTCTTCATTTGTTAGGTCTGGTGGGTTTTTTATCTTGCTCCTTCATCTGCTGTGTGTTTTTCTGTCTTCTCATTTTGCTTATCTTACTGTGTTTGGGGTCTCCTTTTTGCAGGCTGCAGGTTCGTAGTTCCCGTTGTTTTTGGTGTCTGTCCCCAGTGGCTAAGGTTGGTTCAGTGCGTTGTGTAGGCTTCCTGGTGGAAGGGACTAGTGCCTGTGATTTCATGGATGAGGCTGGATCTTGTCTTTCTGGTGGGCAGGTCCACGTCTGGTGGTGTGTTTTGGGGTGTCTGTGGACTTATTATGATTTTAGGCAGCCTCTCTGCTAATGGGTGGGGTTGTGTTCCTGTCTTGCTAGTTGTTTGGCATAAGATGTCCAGCACTGTAGCTTGCTGGTCGTTGAGTGAAGCTGGGTGCTGGTGTTGAGATGGAGATCTCTGGGAGATTTTCTCTGTTTGATATTATGTGGAGCTGGGAGGTCTCTTGTGGACCAGTGTCCTGAAGTTGGCTCTCCCACCTCAGAGGCACAGCACTGACTCCTGGCTGCAGCACCAAGAGCCTTTCATCCACACGGCTCAGAATAAAAGGGAGAAAAAGTAGAAAGAAAGAATTAGTAGAAGTAGAAAGAGAGAAAGAAAGGAGGGAGGGAAGGAGGGAGGAAGGAAGGAAGGAGGGAAGGAAGGAGATAAAGTAAAATAAAATAAAGTAAGATAAAATATAATAAAGTTATTAAAATAAAAAAATAATTATTAAGAGAAAAAAAAGAAAAATTTAAAAAAACAAAAAAAAAATCGGACGGATAGAACCCTAGGACAAATGGTGGAAGCAAAGCTATACAGACAAAATCTCACACAGAAGCATACACATATACACTCACAAAAAGAGGAAAAGGGGAAAAAAATCATAAATCTTGCTCTCAAAGTCCACCTCCTTAATTTGGGATGATTGGTTGTCTATTCATGTATTCCACAGATGCTGGTTACATCAAGTAGATTGTGGGGATTTAATCCGCTGCTCCTGAGGCTGCTGGGAGAGATTTCCCTTTCTCTTCTTTGGTCTCACAGCTCCCAGGGGCTCAGCTTTGGATTTGGCCCCGCCTCTGTGTGTAGGTCGCTGGAGGGCGTCTGTTCTTCGCTCAGACAGGACTGGGTTAAAGGAGCCGCTGATTCGGGGGCTCTGGCTCACTCAGGCCGGGGAGGGGGAGGAGGGAGGGGCACGGAGTGCGGGGCGGGCCTGCGGTGGCAGAGGCTGGCGTGACGTTGCACCAGCGTGAGGCGTGCCATGCGTTCTCCCGGAGGAGTTGACCCTGGATCCCGTGACCCCAGTGGCGGGCTGCACAGGCTCCCCTGGAAGGGGGTTGTGGATAGTGACCTGTGCTCGCACACAGGCTTCTTGGTGGCGGTAGCAGCAGCCTGAGCGTCTCATGCCCGTCTCTGGGGTGCGCGCTTTTAGCCGTGGCTCACGCCCGTCTCTGGAACTCCTTTAAGCAGCGGTCTTAATCCCCTCTCCTCGCACACCAGGAAACAAAGAGGGAAGAAAAAGTCTCTTGCCTCTTTGGCAGGTCCAGACTTTTCCCCAGACTCCCTCCCGGCTAGCTGTGGCACACTAGCCCCCATTCAGGCCGTGTTCACGCCGCCAACCCCAGCCCTCTCCCTGCGCTCCAACCGTAGCCGGAGCCTCAGCTCCCAGCCCCGCCCGCCCCGGCGGGTGAGCAGACAAGCCTCGGGCTGGTGAGCGCTGGTCGGCCTTGATCCTCTGTGCGGGAATCTCTCTGCTTTGCCCTCTGCAGCCTGTTGCTGCACTCTCCTCCGCGGCTCCGAAGCTTCCCCCCAACTCCGCCACCCACAGTCTCCTCCCGCGAAGGGGCTTCTAGTATGTGGAAACCCTTCCTCCTTCACGGCTCCCTCCCACTGGTGCAAGTCCCGTCCCTATCCTTTTGTCTCTGTTTTTTCTCTTTTCTTTTGCCCTACCCAGGTATGTGGGGGGTTTCTTGCCTTTTGGGAGGTCTGAGGTCTTCTGCCAGCGTTCAGTAGGTGTTCTGTAGGAGTTGTTCCACGTGTAGATGTATTTTTTGTGTATCTGTGGGGAGGAAGGTGATCTCCGTGTCTTACTGTTCCGCCATCTTCCCGGAAGCCTCCAGTTTTTATATTTTTGAATACAGATTGCAAAAAGCAGTTGGAGAGATATGGGATCATGTCATGTGGATAGGATAAACAAAAGCTGGATCAGAGGGAAAGGGAGAGACAGAGAAAGAAGAGAGGGAGAGAAAGAATCAGGGGCAAAGTAAAATGAAGCATATTGGAAGAAAGAAGTAGAAATTAAGCATAAAGACTCCCTGAGCAATCCCAACTCCACTTCTATCCTTGGGCCTTGCTTCATTCCTTCTCTTAGACCTTACAAATATTTGTTATCATTCCAGTAAATCCTAGTTTTTCCATTTGTTACTTGCTGCAATGAATACCAACATTTTCATTCATTCGTTCCACAAAAATTTAAGAAGCTCTTATGTGTGTTAAGTATTCTGCTTTTGCTGGGGACAGAGATCCTTGCCTTCAGAAGTACAACCATTCTGAAAGGAAAATACAGGTCCCTTTGGGGATGATGTGTGTGAGACATTAATTCATAGAATTCAGAGAGCATGGTTTATATTTGTGGCTAATCAGAAATTGAAGAAGAAGTAATACTTCTGTTTTCTTATGTTTCATCTGATTAGTGGATAATCATTCTGATGTTATGGTTTGGGTTACACGAGAAAAGGGCATATCTAATTTGTATTCCCGAAGCAACAAAGAAAAGGATGACCTGGAGCAATAAATCACTAACAACATACTATGCTTTTCAAGGGACATTGAGTATCACTGAACAGCAAGTGCTAATTAAGAAAGAGAGAGCGGGAGGGTTCCAACAGCCTGTGGTAGCAAAGGTTCATGTAAGAAAACTGGAAGACAAAACTGGAAAATAGAGGGCCTTCTGTACTAGGCTTTAATGGGCCTGAATTTTATTCTTTAAAGCAGAGCAAAATTACATAAATAACTACAGAGTAAAAAAATGTCTAAGGTCAGTTAGGTCAGGATTTCTCAGGCAATGTGAACCTTAGGACTGGAAAAGTGCCTAGAATGTTCACATTTTCTGTGGGTACCAGTAATGAGACCAAGAACTTGTACTTACCATGCCTGTGTCTTCCAACCATAGTCTTTAGGAAGTAGTTTCAAATAGGGAAGAAAAGCAGGTAATGAAAGGATCTAGCTGCTTAATCAATAATGGTGGTGGCTTTCAAGGCCTTGTCTTTGTCAGACCTCAGGGAAGCTAATACCTGGTCTCTGAAACAGCTCTGATTAGATGCTAGACTTCAAAGTGACCAGTGTTTTTTAACCCTATCAATTTTCAGCAGCTATTCCTTACTCTTTAAAAATAGAACAAAGGTTATAAGCTCGTTAAAGTAAAACCTAGAAGGAGAGGAAATTATGCACAATTGGAGAGGAGTGAGAAAGCTGGACCAACTTAGATTCCTAAATTAAAAGACTGATGAAAGAACAGCAAGTATGAACCAATAGCCAGAAATAAGGCAGAAGAGGTAAATATCAACACCACCGAGGAATAGAAAAACCATGGATGGTTCCCCAAATGTGTGAATTCTTGGTTTTGTGGAACACAAGCTTCTAAACTACAAATATGAATTAGTCATTTTCTGTCTCACAAAGATCGTGTTGACTTATGAAACACTAAGAAAGAGTTGAATTTCTAGTTTTCAACTTTGGGCATTTTCATTGTTTCTTAGTCATCTTTTTTGAAATTTTTTTTGCAACTCCATGCAAACTTTGTCAGCTGATTGCAGGCCTTCCTTCTCCCAATTTCAACAAATTGGCTGTACTCTCTGAAGAAAAACATTTTTATACATTTGACAGTTGAATCACAGAATTCATTTTGACTGTCATGCAGGTAGGAACTCAATCAGTTCAACAGGTGTCATCTAGCAGGGTAACGTGCTTCTCTCAACTGGGAATTAACACAGTAGAACCAGGGTCCTCTTTCATGTTCTTCCATTTATTGTCATCTGAAATATTCTTTTTTTTTTTTTTTTTTTTTTGTGGTACGTGGGCCTCTCACTGTTGTGGCCTCTCCCGTTGTGGCGCACAGGCTCCGGATGCGCAGGCTCAGCGGCCATGGCTCACCGGCCCAGCCGCTCCGCGGCATGTGGGATCTTTCCGGACCAGGGCATGAACCCGTGTCCCCTGCATTGGCAGGCGGACTCTCAACCACTGCGCCACCAGGGAAGCCCTGAAATATTCTTACAAGTTAAGCTCTAGAATGGTTTTGAAAGTCATCTTGTGATGTAATGGGTCACATTGGCAGGGTGTCTGAAAGTTGCTAGAACAGTGGCATCATCTGTGGAAGTAGCAGCAGAACCGGGTCACATGGTTTAAGAAGTTCTCTTAACATCTGCTATCCAAATAGAGATGTCAACTTGGAATTTGTGTCTGTGAGTCTAGAGCTCTTGGAAGACATCTTGGTTGAAAGTACTAATTTTGAAATCAGTAGGATATAGATGGCATTTAAAGCCTTG
Organism: Aethalodelphis obliquidens; assembly: GCF_003676395.1. NCBI lineage: Eukaryota > Metazoa > Chordata > Mammalia > Artiodactyla > Delphinidae > Aethalodelphis > Aethalodelphis obliquidens. Next base: position 4,877,640 of record NW_020837961.1, on the reverse strand, counting down.
GGAACGGATGAAATCATCGAGGGAGCAATTAGGATGAGAATGGAAGAGGTCTTGAAAAATTCCTGAAAATCCTAATATTTGGAAGTTGTGTAGGAAAGGAGTCAACAGTGAAGAATGAAAACAAGCTTCCAGTGAGGTTGTGTTGCAGGAAAGAGTGGTGGGGCATGAGAGGATGGTCACGTCCCAGGTCTCAGGCAAGTCCCTGGGATGGCTGCCAAGTGTGGGTTCTTGGCTTCAAGCAGGAAAGAGTTCAAGAGTGAGCCATAGTAAATAGAAAGAAGGTTGATTCAGGGAGATACACACTCCATAGACAGCGTGTGGGCCATCTCAGAAGGCAAGAGGCCCCAGGGTATGGGGTTGTCAGTTTTTATAAGGCTGGGTAATTTCATAGGCCAGTGAGTGGGAGGATTTTTCCAACTGTTTTGGGAAAGGGGTGGAATTTCCTGGAATTGGGCCACCGCCCACTTTTTGGCGTTTTTATGGTCAGCCTTGGAGCTGTCATGGCGCCTGTGGGTGTGTCATTTAACTTGCTGATGTGTTACAATGAGTGTATACTGGAAGTCAACTCGTCCCCCATCTTGGACCTAGTTGGTTCTAACCAGTGTATGTCATGTACTCAATGGCTGTCATTCTTTGAAAGGTTGTGCCCTGCCCCCTTCTTGTCTCAGTTGGATAAATTAGATCAAAATGTGCTGTATTGGAAGGTGGGATAAAGAATATTTCAAGAAGAAAGGAATAGTTACCTGTTTCCAATCCTGCTGAGAGGTACAGAAAGTTGTGAAAATAAAAAGATCTCTATTGTTAATGGTAACATCGAGGTCATTGGTGATTTCAGGCTAAGGAGAAGGACAAGCTCCGTATTGTAGTGTGTTGGAAAATGAGGATGAGTGGAAGGAACATAGCTAGCCTGTGTAGTTAGGGGAGAGGAGAAATATGGACATAGCCAATGGGCTGAAGAGCAATGAGGAGACGGTTTATTCATCTTGATTTGTTTTCAGATTGGATATACCTAGGCATGATTGTGAGTTTTTGGAAACAATTCATTAGGAAGGGAGATATTTATGAAAATGAGTGCAGATAATCAAAGAAATGTTTAGAAAATACAAAGGAAATGGAGAGAAGAACACACAGGAATGGAGATAATGAACTGGAGATACTTCTGTTTTAATAGATGCAAATATCTGTTGACAAAGTTAAGCTTTGCCTGAATCCTGTGCTCCTGGGAAGCAATAATGGTTACAAAATCCCTGTCTTCTTCTGTGTTTCAGGAGATGGCTTACTGCAAGAAACTACCCTTCCCCCTCAGACTTAGATAAGATTCACGCCTCCCCTTTAGTTATCTCTGATAAGGCCAGACAAAGACCTTCCAAATCCCATTCTTTTTCCATAAACCATTAGCTGAACTGTTTGTCTCCACTGATCAACTTAAATAAACTGCTTATTAACTGACTTGACCAAATTTGCTCCTCTACATCCCCTATGACCCTGACCTTTGACCCAGCCTAAGGTAGCATACAGTCTCTCCTTCATGGCCCCTCCTAAGAATCAGTTGACCATGAGGGGAGACATTTTCTGATCAACTTTCCCATTACAATCACGCCACCCACTAGCCCACACCCAGCTCTTTCTAGCCTTGTCTCTAGCTTTTATACAGTAGGTCCGCTATATACAAACGAGTTCCATTCCGAGAGGGCGTTCGTAAGTCCAATTTCTTCATAAGTCCAACAAAGTTAGTCTAGGTAACCAACTAACACAATTGGCCATATGCTGCTGCTTTTATGGTTGCTTCCGGACATCCTGGGCTTGAAATAAAGATACTGTACTCTATACAGTACTGTACAGTAAAGTACACAAGAGCACAACCACTTGTAGAGGATGCACGCTTGTGACAATGTACTCTAGACACATGAACTAACGTGATTGGACATGCGAAAGCATGTTCACATCTTTGAAAGTTTGCAACTTGAAGGTTCGTATTTGGGGGACTTACCGTAAAAGAAAATTTCTTTCTCCTGGACCCGTGAGGCACTTGCAGTTCTCATGGTATGCATGTTCTCCCCATTACAATAGGTTCCCTCCATTTATTATGATATTCCTTTTGAATAAGATCTATCCTTATCTAAATCAGATTTGTCTTTTATTTGACGATACAATAAATTACTAAGGTCTGTTATAGACTTGGTGTGTGGAGATAATTGAGTTTCTGACTGGTAATTTTTATTTTCTTAAGGAAGTGAAGCAATCAACTGAATTTGAGAATGCATTAGTAGATGTTGATAGCATGAGAAGAGAGGATACCAAATGAAACAGACATTTTTGAGAATAAAACTATGCTCACCAAGGAAGTGTGGTAGGATTACAGGGTAAATATGGGTGCTTATTTGTAATTTGCAGCATAGATTTAAGCCTAAATCAATCAGCTTGTGGGCATGATTTTTCCCAATAATGTTTATCTTCTTGGGTGCTAATTATAGATAATTTAGTGCAACTAGACCTGAGGTATTTCCTCATAAATGCTAAAACATACAACATGCAAGCAACTATTATATATGGTATTTTCAGTAACATTATTGTAACTGGATTACATGAATTCCTTTAGGATAAAGATGACTGAAATAGATTATATATGTAATTTCCTTGTAATGGGCTTCAGCTTATTTACATAGGGATATCTAGAATAATTTAAGATTTTCAATTAAAAATACATTAGATTAAGTAGATATGAGTTAAACCAATGAAATTTAAGGCAAAAACACCTCTTCTAAAATTTTTGTTAAAAGTAACATAAGAGTTTAAAATTTTTTTCCACTGAAAGTCATTCTTCTCATGTCATGTTTTTCCTTTCACTCATATTTTATGATATTACTTAGAAAATTAATACTACTTTAGAGTTTATGGTTATCAACTATCAAGGTAAGGGATTCTTCAGATGTTTTATTTTATTTTTTTAATTTTAAACTTTTAAATTGTTTATTGAAGTATTGTTAGGTTATGTTATTATATTAGTTTCAGGTGTACAAAATATGATTCAATATTTTGATATTATACTCCATTTAAAGTTATTATAAATTATTGGCTATATTTCCCTGTGTTGTACAATATATCCTTGTTGCTTATTTATTTAATTTTTTTACTGGAGTATAATTGCTTTACAATGTTGTGTTAGTTTCTGCTGTACAATGAAGTGAATCAGCTATACGTATACATATATCTCCTCCCTCTTGGACCTCCCTCCCCGCCATCCCACCCATCTAGGTCATCATAGAGCACCAAACTGAGCTCCCTGTGCTATACAGCAGCTTCCCACTAGCTATCTATTTTACACACGGTAGTATATTTATGTTAAACCTAATCTCCCAATTCATCCCACCCTCCCCTTTGCCTGCTGTGTCCACATGTCCATTCTCTACATCTGCGTCTCTATTCCTGCCCTACAAATAGGTTCATCTGTATCATTTTTCTAGATTCCATATATATGTGTTAATATATGATACGTATACATATATCTCCTTCCTCTTGGACCTCCCTCCCCGCCATCCCACCCATCTAGGTCATCATAGAGCACCAAACTGAGCTCCCTGTGCTATATAGCAGCTTCCTACTAGCTATCTATTTTACACACGGTAGTATATTTATGTTAAACCTAATCTCCCAATTCATCCCACCCTCCCCTTTGCCTGCTGTGTCCACATGTCCATTCTCTACATCTATGTCTCTATTCCTGCCCTACAAATAGGTTCATCTGTATCATTTTTCTAGATTCCACATATATGTGTTAATATATGATATCTGTTTTTCTCTTTCTGACTTACTTCACTCTGTAGGACAGTCTGTAGGTCCATCCATATCTCTACAAATGACCTAATTTCATTCCTTTTTATGGCTGAGTAATATTCCATTACATATATCTTTATCCATCTTCTTTATCCATTCCTCTGTTGTTGGACATATAGGTTGATTCCATGTCCTGGCTATTGTAAATAGTGCTGCAATGAACATTGGGGTACATGTGGATTTTTGAATTATGGTGTTCTCAGGGTATGTGGCCAGGAGTGAGATTTCTGGGTCATATGGTAGTTCTATTTTTAGTTGTTTAAGGAACCTCCATACTGTTCTCCACAGTGGCTGCATCAAACTACATTCCCACCAACAGTGCAAGAGGGTTCCTTTTTCTCCACACCCTCTCCAGCATTTATTGTTTGTAGACTTTTTGATGATGGCCATTCTGACTGGTGTGAGGTGATACCTCATTGTGGTTTTGATTTGCATTTCTCTAATAATTAATGATGTTGAGCATCTTTTCATGTGTTTCTTGGGCATCTCTATGTCTTTGGAGAAATGTCTGTTTAGATCTTCTGCCCATTTTTTGATTGGGTTGTTTGTTTTTGTGATATTGAGCTGCATGAGCTGTTTATATATTTTGGAGATTAATCCTTTGTCCATTGATTTGTTTGCAAATATTTTCTCCCATTCTGAGGGTTGTCTTTTTGTACTGTTTATGGTTTCCTTATTACTTATTTATAAATACCTTAAATATCATGCCATTCATAATTATACGGGGTAGAAGGAAGGTAGATATTTAATGAAATATTCTTATGCATGGGCAGTGTTGTCAACTTTCACTTGTTATGTATAAATGTTTACATTTATATATAATAAATTATTATTTTTTTGAATTTTATTTTATTTATTTTCTTATACAGCAGGTTCTTATTAGTTATCCATATTATACATATTAGTGTTTACATGTCAATCCCAATCTCCCAATTCATCACACCACCATCCCCCCACCACTTTCCCCCCTTGGTATCCATACGTTTGTTCTCTACATCTGTGTCTCTATTTATGCCCTGCAAACCAGTTCATCTGTACCATTTTTATAGGTTCCACATATATGTGTTAATATACAATATTTGTTTTTCACTTTCTGACTTATTTCACTCTGTATAGCAGTCTCTAGATCCATCCACGTCTCTACAAATGACCCAATTTCATTCTTTTTATGGCTAACATTCCATTGTATATATGTACCACATCGTCTTTATCCATTCATCTGTAAATGGGCATTTAGCTTGCTTCCATGACCTGGCTATTGTAAATAGTGCTGCAATGAACATTGGGGTGCATGGTTTTTTTTTTTTTTTGCATGTGTTTTTTTGAATTATGGTTTTCTCTGGGTATATGCCCAGTAGTGGGATTGTTGGGTCATATGGTAATTCTATTTTTAGTTTTTTAAGGAACCTCCATACTGTTCTCCATAGTGGTTGTATCAGTTTACATTCCTACCAACAGAGCAAGAGGGTTCCCTTTTCTCCACACCCTCTCCAGCGTTTGTTGTTTGTAGATTTTCTGATGATGACCATTCTGACTGGTGTGAGGTGATACCTCACTGTGGTTTTGATTTGCATTTCTCTAATAATTAGTGATGTTGAGCAGCTTTTCATGTGCGTCTTGGCTATCTGTATGTCTTCTTTGGAGAAATGTCTATTTAGGTCTTCTGCCCACTTTTGGATTGGGTTTTTGTTTTTTTTTAATATTGAGCTGCATGAGCTGTTTATATATTTTGGAGATTAATCCTTTGTCCATTGATTCATTTGCAAATATCTTCTCCCATTCTGAGAGTTGTCTTTTTGTCTTGTTTGTAGTTTCCTTTGGTTTGCAAAAGCTTTTAAGTTTCATTAGGTCCTATTTGCTTATTTTTGTTTTTACTTCCATTACTCTAGGAGGTGGATCGATAAAGATCTTGCTGTGATTTATATCAGAGTGTTCTTCCTATGTTTTCCTCTAAGAGTTTTATAGTGTCTGTTCTTACATTTAGGTCTCTAATCCATTTTGAGTTTATTTTTGTGTATGGTGTTAGGAAGTGTTCTAATTTCATTCTTTTACGTGTAGCTGTCTGGTTTTCCCCTCACCATTTATTGAAGAGGCTGTCTTTTCCCCATTGTATATTCTTGCCTCCTTTGTCATAGACTAGGTGACAACAGGTGCATGGGTGTATTTCTTGCTTTCTATCCTATTTCATTGATCTGTATTTCTGTTTTTGTGCCAGTACCATACTGTCTTGATGACTATAGATTTGTAGTTTAGTCTGAAATTGGAGATCCTGATTCCTCCAGCTCCTTCTTTCTCAAGATTGCTTTGGCTATTCGGGGACTTTTTTGTTTCCATACAAATTGTAAAATTGTTTGTTCTAATTCTGTGAAGAATGCCCTCAGTATTTGATAAGGATTGCATTGAATCTGTAGATTGCTTTGGGTAGTACAGTCTTTTGGACAATATTGATTCTTCTAATCCAAGAACATTGTTATCTCTCCATCTGTGCCATCTTTGATTTCTTTTATCAGTGTTTTATAGTTTTCTGAGTACAGGTCTTTTGTCTCCTTAGGTAGGTTTATTCCTAGGTATTTTATTCTTATTGTTGCAGTGGTAAATGGGATTGTTTCCTTAATTTCTCTTTCTGATCTTTCGTTGTTAGTGTATAGGAATGCCAGAGATTTCTGTGCATTAATTTTGTATCCTACAACTTTACTAAATTCATTGATGAGCTCTAGTAGTTTTCTGGTGACATCTTTAGGATTTTCTATGTATAGTGTCATGTCATCTGCAGACAGCGACAGTTTTACTTCTTCCTTTCTAATTTGGATTCTTTTTATTTCTTTTTCTTCTCTGACTTCTGAGGCTAGGACTTCCAAACCTATGTTGAATAATAGTAACGAGAATGGACATCCTTGTCTTGTTACTGATCTTAGAGGAAATACTTTCATCTTTTCACCATTGAGAATGATGTTTGCTGTGGGTTTGTTGTATAAGGCGTTTATTATGTTGAGGTAGGTTCCCTCTATGCCCACTTTCTGGAGAGTTTTTATCATAAAATGGTGTTGAATTTTGTCAAAAGCTTTTTCAGCATCTATTGAGATGACCATATGGTTTTCATTCTTTAATTTGTGAATACTGTGTTTCGAAACGTTGATTGATTTGCATATATTGAAAAATCCTTTCATCCCTGGGATAATTGATCATGATATATGATCCATTTAATGTGTTCTTGGATTCTGTTTGCTGGTATTTTGTTGAGAATTTTTGCATCTATGTTCATCATTGATATTGGTCTATAATTTTCTCTTTTTGTGATATCTTTGGTTTTGGTATCAGGGTGATGGTGGCCTTGTAGGACGAGTTTGGGAGTGTTCCTCCCTCTGCAATTTTTTTCAAGTGTTTGAGAAGGATAGATGTTAGCTCTTCTCTAAATGTTTGATAGAATTCGCCTGTGAAGGCATCTGGTCCTGGACTTCTGTTTGTTGGAAGATTTTTAATCACAGTTTCAATTTCATTACTTCTGATTGATCTGTTTATATTTTCTAATTCTTCCTTATTCAGTTGGAAAGTTGTACTTTTCCAAGAATTTGTCCATTTCTTCCAGGTTGTCCATTTTATTGGCATATAGTTCCTTATAGTAGTCTCTTATGATCCTTTGTATTTCTGCAGTGTCAGTTGTAACTTCTCCTTTTTCATTCCTAATTTTATTGATTTGAGTCCTCTTCCTTTTTTTCTTGATGAGTCTGGCTAAAGGTTTATCAATTTTGTTTATCGTGTCAAAGAACCAACTTTTAGTTTTATTGACCTTTCCTATTGTTTTCTTTGTTTCTATTTCCTTTATTTCTGCTCTGTTCTTTATGATTTCTTTCCTTTTACTAACTTTAGGTTTTCTTTCTTGTTCTTTCTCTAGTTCCGTTAGGTGTAAGATTAGATTGTTTATTTGAGATCTTTCTTGTTTCTTGACATGAGATTGGATTTCTATAAACTTCCTTCTTAGAACTGCTTTTTCTGCTTCCCATAGGTTTTAGGTCATTGTGATTTTGTTGTCTTTTTTTTAGGTTTATGTAAATTTCCTCTTTGGTGTCTTCAGTAATCTCTTGGTTATTTAGCAGTGCAGGGTTTAGCCTCCATTTGTTTGTGTGTTTTATAGTTTTTCTTCCTGTAATTGATTTCTAATCTCATAGCATTGTTGTCAGAAAAGATGCTTGATACAATTTCAATTTTTAAAAATTTTCTGAGGCTTGGTTTGTGACTCAAGATGTGATCTGTCTTCAAGAATCTTCTGTGTGCACTTGAAAGAAATTGTATTCTGCCGCTTTTGGGTGGACTGTCTTATAAATATCAATTAAGTGTATCTGTCTATTGTGTCATTTAAAGCTTGTGTTTCCTTATTTACTTTCTGTCTGAATGATGTGTCCATTGGTGTAAGTTGCGTGTTAAAGTCCCCCACTATTATTGTGTTACTGTCAATTTCCCCTTTTATGGCTGTTAACATTTGCCTTATGTATTGAGATGCTCCTATGTTGGGTGCATAAATATTTATAATTGTTATATTTTATTCTTGCATTGATCCCTTAATCATTATGTAGTGTCCTTCCTTATTTCTTGTAACAGTCTTTATTTTGAAGTCTATTTTATAAGATATGAGTATTGCTACTCTAGCTTTCTTTGATTTCCATTTGCATGGAATATTTTTTCCATCCCCTTGCTTTCAGTCTTTATGTGTCCCTAGGTCTGAAGTGGGTTTCTTGTAGACAGCATATATACTGGTCTTGTTTTTGTATCCAATCCGCCAATCTGTGTCTTTTGGTTGGAGCATTTAATACATTTACATTCAAGGTAATTATCGATATGTATGTTCCTATTACTATTTTCTTAATTGTTTTGGGTTTGTTTTTGTAGGTCTTTTTCTTCTCTGGTGTTTCCCACTTAGAGAAGTTCTTTTAGCATTTGTTGTAAAGCTGGTTTGGTGGTGCTGAATTCTCTTAGCTTTTGCTTGTCTATAAAGCTTTTTATTTCTCCACCAAATCTGACTGATATCCTTGTTGCATAATCTTAGTTGTAGGTTTATCCCTTTCATCACTTTATATATATCCTGACACTCCCTTCTGGCTTGCAGTGTTTTGCTTAAAATTCATCTGATAACCTTATGGGGATTCCATTGTATGTTATTTGTTTATTTTCCCTTACTACTTTTAATATTTTTTCTTTGAATTTAATTTTTGTTAGTTTGATTAATATCTGTCTTGGTGTGTCTCTCCTAGCTTTTATTCTGTATGGGACTTTCTGTGCTCCCTGGACTTGATTGACTATTTTCTTTCCCATGTTAGGGAAGTTTTCCACTACAATCTCTTCAAATATTTTCTCAGACCCTTTCTCTTTCTCTTCTTCTTCTGGGTCCCCTGTAATTCGAATGTTGGTGCATTTAATGTTGTCCCAGAGGCCTCTGAGACTGTCCTCATATCTTTTTATTCTTTTTTCTTTATTCTTCTCCTTGGCAATTATTTGCACCATTCTATCTTCCAGGTCACTTATTCGTTCCTTTGCCTCCGTTATTTTGCTATTGATTCCTTCTACTGTGTTTTTCATTTTAGTTATTGTGTTGTTCATCACTGTTTTTTCTTTAGTTCTTCTAGGTCTTTGTTAAACATTTCTTGTATTTTCTTGATCTATGCCTCCATTCAATTTCCGAGATTCTGGATCACTTTACTATCATTACTCTGAATTTTTTTTTTATGTAAGTTGTCTATTTCCTTGTCATTTATTTGGTCTTGTAGGTTTTTACCTTGCTCCTTCATCTTCATTTCATTTATTTTGATAGGTGGGGCTGTGTTCCTGCCTTACTGGTTGTTTGGCCTTAGGCGTCCAGCACTGAAGTTACAGGCATTTGGGTAGAGCCAGGTCCTGGTGCTGTGATGAGGACCTCCAGGAGCTCTCACTCCAATTAATGTTACCTGGGGTCTGAGATTCTCTGTTAGTCCAGTGGTTTGGACTCAACTCTCCCATCATTGGAGCTCAGGCCTGACCCCTGGCCAGGGAACCAACATCCTGGAAGCCGTGCAGCATGGCAAAAAAAAAAAAAAAAAAAAGGAGAAAAAAAAAAAAAAGAAAAAAAAAAAAAAAAAAAATAAAAAAATAAAAAATAAATCAGAAAAAATAAAAATATAAGTGAAACAACAACAACAAGGTAAAGCAGAACTACAACAGCACAAAAAAAAATGGGGGGAGGGAACAAACTGAAAGGAGCAGAACAATAACAAAGAATAAAAAATAAAATAAAATTAGAAAAATATAAAAAATTATCAGAAAAAATAAAAATATAAATGAGACTAAAACAGCCAGGTAAAACAGAACCACACCTTGAAAAGACAAAAAAGAAAGAATGGCCAGAAAAGGCCTTGGCTGTGGGGGGGTGGAGCTTATGAGGGGGCACTGTTTAGGCAGGAGGCAGGGCCTAGCCTCAGGACCCCCGCAGATGGAAAAGGCAGCACGGCCAGAGAGGGCCTCGGAGGGCAGACCTTCAAACCTGGCACCTCAGCAAGCTCCCAGGGGCCTGAGTGGGTGGGGGAAATACTGGCTGAGCTCCCTTTCACTCCTCCAATACCCTGAGGGTCGCTCTCTGAAATCTTGAACCTCAGATTGGGACTTGAACCCACATGACTGGGACTTGAACCCAACCAAAACCCACAGTCTTCCAACTGAGATCACACACTCCACAGTGTGTTTCTCTCTAAATAAATCCACTTCTTACATATCACTTTGTCTCTCACTGAATTCTTTCTGTGATGAGACATCAAGAACCTGAGCTTCATTAAGTCCTGAAACCAGGTGTGTGATCTCAGTTGGAAGACTGTGGGTTTTGGCCGGATTCGAGTCCCAGCCACGTGGGTCCAAGTCCCAATCTGGGCTTAGGCTGGATTTGAGTCCTGGAACATTTCCTTGCTTTCTCTTTTGGTTAGTTCATTATTAGTGTTTAGGAAAGCAACAGGTTTCTATATATTAATATTGTATCTTGCTATTTTACTGAATTCATTTATTAGTTCTAATAGCTTTTTGGTGGACACTTTAAGGTTTTCTATATAATATCATATCATCTGCAAATAGTGACAGTTTTACTCCTTCCCTTCCAATTTGGATGCCTTTTATTTTATTTTTTTCTCAGTTGCTGACTTTCAATACTATCATAAACAGAAGTTGTGAGAGTGGGCATCCTTGTCTTGTTCCTGAATTTAGAAGGAAGGCTTTCAGCTTTTCATCATTGAGTATTATGTTGGCTGCATGTTTGTCTTACATGGCTTTTATTACGTTGAGATATGTTCCCTGTATATCAACTTTGGTGAGGCATTTTATCATGGATGAATGTTGAATTTTGTCAAATACTCTTTCTGTGTCTATTGAGATGACCACGTGATTTTTATCCTTACTTTTGTTAACGTGGTTTATTACAACAATTTATTTGTGCACATTGAACCACCCTTGAATCCCTGGAATAAATCCAACTTAATCACAGTGTATGATTCTTTTTATATATTGTTGAAGTCAGTTTGCTAATATTTTATTGAAGATTTTTGTATCCATATTCATTAGAGATATTAGCCTGTAATATTTTTTGTAGTGTTTTTGTCTGGTTTGTTATCAGAGTAATGGTAGCTTCATAGAATGAATTTGGAAGTGTCCCATCCTTGTCAATATTTTGGAATAGTTTGAGAAGGATAAATATTTGCTCTTCTCTATGTGTTTAATGTGTTTGGTAGAATTCCCCAGTGAACCAACTGGTTCTGGACTTTTGTTTTTTGTTTCCTGGGAGGTTTTTTTTTTTTTTACAAATTCAATTTCACTTTTAGTAATTGATCTGTTCAAGTTTCTATTTCTTCTAGAAATTTGTTCATTTCTTTTCGGTTATCCAATTTGTTGATATATAACTGTTCATAGTATTCACTTATGATTGTTTATATCTCTGTGATATCAATCGATATTCTCCTTTTTATTTCTCATTTTGTTTATTCAGATCCTCTTTCTTTTCTTCTTGCTAAAGCCTTTTCAATTTTGTTTATCTTTTAAAATAGTCTGAGTTTCATTGATCTTTCTATTTATTTTATCTCTATGTATTTCCTCTCTGAACTTTTATTATTTCCTCCCCTCTGCTGACTTTAGGCTTTGTTCTTTTAAAATTTCTTCTGATGGAAGTTTAAACTGTTCATTCGAGATTTTTCTCATTTCTTGAAATAGACCTATATTGCTATAAACTTCACTCTTAGAACTGCTTTTGTTGGATTCTGTAGATTTTATAAATTTGTGTTTTCATTTTCATTTGTCTTGAGCTATTTTCTGATTTCTTCTTTGATTTCATCATTGACCCATTGGTTGTTTAGTAGTCTCCACGTGTTTGTAGTTTTCCTATTTTTATTTCTGTAATTAATTTCTAGTTTTATGCTGTTGTGGTCAGAATTAATGCTTGATATAATTTCTATCTTCTTAAATTTGTTGAGACTTGTGTTGTGGCCTAGCATGTGATCTATCCTGGAGAACATTCCATGTGCACTTGAAAAGACATCTGTTAAGTCCAACTGGTCTGTTGTGTTTTTAAATACCATTGTAGCCTTATTGATTTTCTGTCTGAGTGATCTGTTCATTGATGTCAGTGGGGTGTTAAAGTTCTCAACTATTATTGTATTATTGTCAATTTCACCCGTTATGTCTGTTAAAATTTGCTTTATATATTTAGGTGCTCTTGTATTAGGTGTGTATATATTAATGATTGTAATATCCTCTTCTTTATTGATCCCTTTATCATTATATAATGTCATTATTTATTTTTTGTTATACACTTTATTTTTTTAAATAAATTTGTCTATTTATTTAACTGCAATGGGTCTTCATTGCAGTGCATGGGCTTCTCATTGCGGTGGCTTCTCTTGTTGCGGAGCACAGGCTCTATGTGTGCGGGTCTCAGTAGTTGTGACACACAGGCTCAGTAGTTGTGACTCACTGGCTCTAGAGCACAGGCTCAGTAGTTGTGGCGCACGGGCTTAGTTCCTCCTCAGCATGTGAAATCTTCCTGGAACAGGGCTCAAAGCTATGTTCCCTGCATTGGCAGGTGGATTCTTAACCACTGCACCACCGGGGAAGTCCATACACTTTGTTTTAAACTCCATTTTGTCTGATATGAGTATGCTTCCCCTGCTTTCTTATTATTTCCATTTGCATGAAATATCATTCTTCATCCCCTCACTTTCAGCCTATGTTTGTCTTTAGCTCTGAAGTGAGTCTCTTTTAAGCAGCATATAGATGGGTCTTGTTTTTTTATCCAATCAGCCACCTTATGTCTTTTGATTGGAGCATTTAGTTCATTGACATTTAAAGTAATTCATGGTAGGTGTGTACTTATTGCCATTTTGTTACTTGTTTTTCAGTTGTTTAGTAGTTCTTCTGTGTTCACTTTTTCTTTTAATTTCTTCCTTTACGGTTTGATGATTTTATTTAGTGGTATGTTTGTGTTCCTTTCTCTTTAGTTTTTGTGCAGCTGTTGTAGGTTTTTGATTTGTGGTTACTGTGGGTTCATTTATGTTGACCTATAACTGTATCTATTTCTTCTAAACATGTAGTCCTTTAAATTCAGTCACATTCTAAAATAGCTACACTTTTTACTCTCCTCACTCACATTTTGTGTTTTTGATACTGTATTTTACATCTTCATGTTTATCCCTTTACTGATTATTGTAGGTATAGTTGATATTGTGATTTTTTTGTGTGTTTTAATCTTTGTACTAGCTTATTTAAGTGATTGATTCTTAGCCTTTATTATATATTTGTCTTTACTAGAGGAATTTTTTCTTTCCTATAGATTCTTAGTCATTTTTATTTATGACCTATTCTTTTTATTAATTCATTTATCAGGCCTCAAGTTTTCAAAGGGTAAACAGAAGAGCCCACATCCCTCCATAGGGATCTTAAGTAGGAAAGGATTTTAGAACTGGTATTTTAAATGTTGATTTGTTTTAACTGGGTGAAGGAATTAAAGGGTTAGAAAACATGCTTCCTGCCCAAAGGTTGAAGGTGTGTGTTATATATGTGCTTTTGTTAACTATAAAAATCCAAACTGTAGCTATTTTTCAAAAGCAAATCAATATGTCATTTCTGTGTTGACTGCCCAGTAGGCACTAAGTGGAGATGATACTTTGGTGTGGAAGAAAAGGCACTGAATTTGATATTTGAGGTCTTTGCTTCAGTTTCTACCATAGACTCTTACTAGTTGGGTGATGTCTGGCAAAGCAACGCTGAGTTTTACTTGTCATGGAGTAAATACCTGTGTAATGTGATTGTCGTGTGGGCAAAATGAAATCACGTTTGTAAAATTTCTCATGAAGCTGTGATTGACAGCCAAGTGTTAAGAACCCAAGCTCTGCAGAGGACAGTCTCATTTGGAACCTTCATCCCACTTACTGCTCACCAGACCTGAACATGTGACTGAGTCTCCATTCCTCCATCACCTCACTTGTAGTTTGGTGATACAAATATTACTCAGGTCAGAGGGCTACTGAGAGGGATGAAAATGAGATAATGCAGATAAAGTCTTTGGCAGATGACAAGCATTTGGTATTTCCTAATATTATTCTTCTATGTTTATTGACATTCTCCAAAATAGACATATTGTATTCCATGTCTAATGCTATTTTCACTCTATAACGTGATGAGTTCTACTTTCACAGGAAGAACTGATAACTGACTGCAAACCCTAGTCTGTTAAGCAGTTGACTGCATACTTTATTTCTCAGAAAATGACTTTTCTATGGACACAGTAAACATATTTGAGAATTAAAAGTAGAGTAAATAATGTGATAAGGGGTAATTTGATTTACACATTTAGCTAAAATTTCACAAAAAAGGTATAAATTCAAATAACATTAATTTGTGCATTAAAAAAGTGATATTTACAGAAAAGAATAAAACTGAAATTAGGGCTATCTTTGAAAATCCAGAATATGAGGCATCTGGCCCTGTGCACAAGAAAATATGAAAGGAGGAAAATAGTGTTCAGAGAAAATTATGCTTTTAGGAAAGTGGTCCAAGGCATTTAAAACAGCTGGTTAGTGAGTCCAGTAGACTCCAACTCTGGAAGCAAGTGAGAAGATAGTCTCTCCATTCATTGGGATGAAATTAGCAGATACTCTGCACACACCAAAGAGCAGGAAGAGTACCCTCATAAAAAAGTAATAGAAGCGACTGAATCATAGATGAAGGGAGTTTATAATCATATAAATGCACACAACCTTCTCTAGATTCTTAATAAATTTTCTTCTCCACTGGTCCCCTTAGTTCAGAATGATTCCCTTTGTCAAATGCGTTTGGGTATCACACTTACTTAAAAAAATACATATATAGCCAATCACACCTATAAATCAATGTTAACATAAAAAGTAAAATTAAACAAACTTCATTTTATAAGAAGGGCAATTTACAATTTTGTTCAAATTTACTGCTATGAAAAGACTACTTCTTGAATATCAACAGAATTACGTTTCTATAAAGCCTTAATATGTCATCTCTAGCATGCTAATAAGTGCTTGATAATTGTTTGAGAAAAATTAACAAGGATTATTCTGAGATGTTTCAAGGTTAGTGTGTTGAGCCAGGTACAAGTAAATATAAAATATAACTTGTTAATTTCTTCATGTATATGCAAATTATGTGACATTTGACGTCCCTGCATAATAAAATGTTAATGTTGAAAGTCAAGTAGAAAAGGGCCTTCCCTGGTGGAGCAGTGGTTAAGAATCCTCCTGCCAATGCAGAGGACATGGGTTTGAGCCCTGGTCTTGGAAGATCCTACATGCTGTGGAGCAACTAAGCCCATGCACCACAACTACTGAGCTTGCACTCTAGAGCCCGTGAGCCACAACTACCAGGCCCGTGTGCGGTAACTACTGACGCCCACATGCCTAGAACCCATGCTCCACAGCAAGAGAAGGCACCACAGTGAGAAGCCCATGTACTGCAATGAAGAGTAGCCCCCACTTACCACAACTAGAGAAAGCTCGCATGCAGCAACAAAGACCCAATGCAGCCCAAAAAAAAAAAAAAAATCAATCAATTAATTAATTAAAGAAAAAAAGAAAGTCAAGTAGGAAGGAATAAAGTATGATTGTTCAGGTTCTATATTGATAACTAAACTTCTCATACTAATTTTTCATGTATCCCATTATTGTAAGATTGAAGTAGAGTAATTAATGTGTTTCTATGAAACACTGGATAGTACCTTAGAAGTTCTAGTTATAAAATGTATTTCCCTTTCCATACATACGTATTTGTTTTTCACCATATTAATATTACACTAGCTTTTTATAATACATTTAAGGTATCGCATAACCCATTTATGCTAAAGACTGGGGTATTTAGAAATTTTAATTTATCAATTCCTTCATGATTGCATAAGTAAAAATTTCAATGGAATTATTCCTCAAATAGTAAAAACAATCTTGAAAAAGAAGAATGGAGCTGGAGGAATCACACTCCTTGACTTCAGACTATAATACAAACTACAGTAATCAAAACAATATGATACTGGAACAGAAACAGACAGATCAATGGAACAAGGTAGAAAGCCCAGAAATAAACCCACACACTTCTGGTCAACTAGTCTACGACAAAGGAGACAAGAATATACAGTGGAGAGAAGACGATCTCTTTAATAAATGATGCTGAGAAAACTAAACAGCTACATGTGAAAGGACAAAATTAGAACATTCTCTAACACCATATACAAATATAAACTCCAAATGGATTTAAGACCTAAATGTAAGACTGGATAGTATAAAACTCCTAGAGGAAAATATAGGCAGAACACTCTTTGACATAAGTCACAGCACTATTTTTTTTTTTGGTCTGTCTCCTAGAGTAATGAAAACAAAAGCAAAAATAAACAAGAGAAACCTAATTAAATTTAAAAGCTTTTAATTAATTTATTTCTTAAATTAATTTATATTTTGGCTGTTGGGTCTTTGCTGCTGCTAGTGGGCTCTCTCCAGCTGCGGCGAGCGGGAGCCACTCCCCGCTGCAGTGCGCAGGCCCCTCACTGCAGTGGCCCCTCTCGATGCAGAGCATGGGCTCCAAGCGTGCGGGCCTCAGCAGTTGTGGCTCGCGGGCTCTAGAGTGCAGGCTCAGCAGACGTGGCACATGGGCCCATTTGCCCCACGGCATATGGGATCCTCCCGAACCAGGGCCCAAACCCGTGTCCCCCCGCATTGGCAGGTGGACTCTCAACCACTGCGCCACCAGGGAAGCCCTAAATTTAAAAGCTTTTGCACAGTGAAAGAAATCATAAAAAAATGAAAAAAAATCTATGAAATGAGAGAAAATATTTGCATACTATGAAACTAACGGATTATCTCCAAAATATACAAATAGCTTATACAGCTCAATATAAAAAAAACCAAACAACCCAACTCAAAAAATTGGGTAGAAGACCTAAATACACATTCCCCCAAAGAAAACATACAGATGACCAATAAACACATGAAAAGATGCTCAACATCACTAATTATTAGAGAAATGTAAATCAAAAGTACAATGAGGTATCATCTGACACTGATCAGAATGGCCATCATCAAAAAATCTGCAAATAGTAAATGCTGGAGAGGGTGTGAAGAATAGGAAATCCTCCTGCGTTGTTGGTGGGGATGTAAATTGGTGCAGCCACTATGGAGATCAGTATGGATGTTCCTTAGAGAACAAAAATATAGTTACCATGTAATCCAGCAATCCCACTCCTGGGCATATATCTGGAAAAGACAAAACCTCTAATTCAAAAAGATACATGCACTCCACTGCTTATAGCAGCACTATTTACAATAACAAGACATGGTAGCATCAACAGATGAATGGATAAAGAAGATGTGGTGTGTGTGTGTGTGTGTGTGTGTGTGTGTGTGTATACACACATACATACACACAGTGGAATATTACTCAGCAATAAAAAAGAGTGAAATAATGCCATTTGCAGCAACATGATGGATCTAGAGATTATCATAAAATAGTAAGTAAAGTAAGTCTGACAGAGAAAGAAAAATATTATATGATGTCACTGATATGTGGAATCAAAAAATAAAAGATACAAATGAACTTATTTACAAAACAAATAGACTCACAGACCTAGAAAACAAACTTATGGTTACCAAAAGGGAAAGTGGGGAAGGGATAAATTGGGAGTTTGGGATTAACAGATATACACTACTATATGTAAAATAGATAAACAACAAGGACCTATTGTACAACACAGGGAACTATATTCAATATCTTGTAATAAACTATAATAGAAAATAATCTGAAAAAATAATGCACATATAAAACTATCATTTTGATGTACACCTAAAACATTGTAAATCAACTATACTGAACTAAAAAAACCAAAAAAACCATACAAATAGTCACAACCGGGCTTACAAAAAGGGGATGGGCTATTGCCTCACACATAGTTAAAGGTCCCGCCACCTCTCTTAAATTACTGAAAATTATTTGGTAAATTGAGGGCTTCTCCATTGTTGACACTGTCACAACAAACAGCTGTTGACCCTCTTAGCACCGGTAATGTTGATACAAGTCCAATATCTTTTAGCCTTTGTTGGGTTATGTAGTCAACCTATTCCTTATTTACAACTGTCACTTAATCTTCCTGATACTGTAACTTAGAAATAAGCTCACCCTCCAACAAAAGGCTCCAGAAGCAGTCCAATTTGAAATCAAAGGGCACTCCTGTTAGTGCCTTCTGAGAGGCCTGCACTGTAGAGACTTTAGGAACTTCCTCTCTTGCCTCTTGGAGTCTCTGGACCACCTGTGTTGGCAAATTGCCAATGGGCTTCTGATGCAAGAAACTATACTCCTAGGCTCTGTACTGTACGCCATTAGAACAGCAATTGCTGGCCACATTCTGTCCTCTTCTGGAAATAGAGGATCTTAGAGACCTTGACCCTGTGACCCTTCATACCCAGCTGTCCCTATGTCTTAGGTCATGGAAGGCACACCCCACAAGCTTGTTACAGTATAATGGAGCCATACCTGGATCTGAAGGAGAGGTGGCTTCCCTGTCTTCAAACTCTTGCCAGATGGCACAAAGCTGGAGGTGGGCACCCCTCTCCCAGACCCATCGTTTACTTGGGGAGTCCCTTGGGTTCATCTGAGTGAACAACAATGGGGGGGAGTTCTTATCCTTTATGATGATATCATCTTCATATATGTACTGAGGCAACGTTCAGTGGAATATTGCTGCTTTCCATCCCTGAACTTGGATATCCCTGATAAAGGACTGGATTCAGCCATCAGCACAGTTGGCCAAACTTCAGGTGGTCATCTCAGCACTGGATGCCTTGGCCAATAAATGGCTCCATCTGCACATTTTTTACAAACTATTCAGCAATTGTGTAAGAGTTGCTCCAGGACACTACTTATCACCATCTACCATAGTGTGAATTTTTTCTTGAATAGGATGACTGATTCTTCAGAGTAGCCAATGGCCCATGGCTCCCACTCCCAACCTGGACCCTTACTGCAGCTTAAAGTTTCACCAACATTGCAGCACATTAGAATTGCCTGGGGAGCTTTAAGAATGCCTAATGTTTATGTCACATGACAAAACAATTAAATCAGTATATCCTGGTGTGGGAACCAGGCATCACTATTTTTAAAGGTCCCTAGTTGTCTACAGTGTACTGAATAGTTGGTAAACTACCATGTAGCCACTGCCCAAATACTCTGGTAGATTCTTCATTCTTAAAGCCTTTTTTTTTTCCACTTAGAGAAGATTTTTAACATTTCTTTTAGGGTATGTTTAGTATTGATGAACTCCTTTAGTTCTTGCTTGCCTGAGAAGTTCTTTATCTCTCCTTCAATTTTCAATGGTAATCTTGCTGTGTAGAGCATCCTAGGTTGCACGTTTTTCCCTGTCAGAACTTTGAATATAACATGCCACTCCCTTCTGTCCTGCAAAGTTTCTACAGAAAAACCAGCTGATGGTCTTATGGGGTTTTCCTCCTATGTGACTCTGATTTTCTCCTGCTGCTTTTAGAATTCTCTCTTTAACTTTTGTCGTTTTAATTATATGTCTTGGTGTAGGTCTGTTTGCGTTCAACTTGTTTGGAACCCTCTGTGCTTCTTGTTCCTGGATATCTGTCTCCTTCTTCATGTTTGGGAAGTTTTCAACCATAATATCATTAAGTGCATTTTCAACCCTTTTCTCTCTCTCTTCTTCTTCCGGGACCTTTATAATAATGTTGGTAGGTTTGATGTTGTACCAGAGATCTCTTAAACTGTTTCATTCTTTTTCCTTCTTGCTTCTCTGATGGGGTGATTATCTTCCAGATCACTTCTGACTTCTATATCACCTTGTCTGCTGTTTTTCATATCTGTTATTTTATTCTTCAGTTCTACTTGGTTCTTTTTATATTTTCTAGTTCCTTGTTAAAATTTTCACTGTGTTTATTTATTCTTTCCCCTAATTCAGTTAGCATTTTTATTACTAATGCTTTGAGCTCTTGATCTGGTAAATTGTTTATTTCTGCTTCACTAGTTGTTTTTTCAGGGATTTTTCCTTGCTTTTTCTGTTGAAACAAATTCCTTTGTCTTCTAATTTTGCTTAAGTTTCTCTGTCTCTATGAAATTCGGTGAAACAGTTACCTATTATTGCGATCTCAAAGGACTGTCCTTGTGTAGGCGCATCCCTATACATACTGCATGTGCCCAGTGGCTTTGGTGGAAGAGCTGGATCTGACATGAACACAAGCCACATCTTTTCCCAGATGTGCTGGCAGCTATCACCTTGGTAGGAGGTGGGGCTGGAGATGGAGGGGCTAGAGCCAGAGCCAGGTGTGAGCTGGGGCTTCTCCTCTGCTCAGTGCCCAGCATCCCCCTACTGGGGGTGGGGTTGGGTCCCAAGTTGCTAAAGCAGAAGCCCTGAGTTTCGGGTCTGAGCTGGTTCCATTCCTTTTAAGTGTGTGCTCTCTCTCCTCCCAGTACCAGCATCCTTGTCCCAGAGGGGAGCAGTGCTGGGAAAAGAAGGGCTAGTGAGGGCGCTTAGCTTGGGTCTGGGGGCAGGCTGCAGACAGACATTGGGACTGCTTCTGATAGGCTGTTTGCGTAAGCGCTGGTCATGGCTGTTCCCACCCTGCTCAGATGCCACTTTGGGTCTGAGCTGCTTTTGTGTCTCACAGCTGAGATTTCTCCTTGGCTGTGACAGCCCTCACCCCAGCGTGGAGCTGCATTGTGAAGCAAGCAGGGCTGGAGTGGTTTCCGGAAACAATTGCAGTTTCAAGCTGCCCTCTCCACCCTGTTTTGACAATAAGCACGCATGTATGTGCTTCTCATGAGCAGAGTCCAGGTTTCTCACAGCCCTCCTGTTAGCTCCACTGATCAATCAACCCAGGGGTCTTGTCTTCCTGGTGTCAGACCCCAAGGCTGGGGCCCCCAATGTGTGGCTCAAACCACTCACTCCCCAGGGAGGATTTCCACCCATGTAATATCACTTCTCTCTGAGTACCCTTCCTGGGACACAAGTCCTGACCTGTTACCAGTCCTGACCTGTTACCTCCCTTATTATCTGATTCTATGTGTATCTTTTTACAGCCTTGATTGTATAGGAGCCTTTCTGTTAGTTTCCAGTTATTTTTCAGTGAGAATTGCTCCACACATAGATGTATTTTTGATGTGTTCCTGGGGGGGAGGTGAGTTCCATGGCCTCCTTCTCCACCATCTTGATCTCGCCAGTTTTAATTGTGTAGATGGAAGAGTGGTGTTAGTGACTTTCTACTTTAAGGTCAGTGAGCAATGTCTGTTTTCATTCTGTTTGCTGAAACGAATGACTGAAAGATGACTCATCCTTATCTACCAAACCTTCTAAAATAAGAATTCAAAATTGGGAATAAAAAGTATACTAAGGTAGCATTCAGATTAATGAGTTGATAACACTGAAGATATATTGATATGTCTTCAAATAGCTCTCATCTTACCTACTGATGGTACATATAAGTGAGTAATACTCATGTAAGCTGCATACATTTAAAATATTCTGCTTAAAAGAACTTCATTAATCAAATGCTTCAAAACCTTCCTAATTTCAAGATTTATTATTTTTCCCCTGCTCTTCCTTTGGTAATTACCAGATAGTGGCCTATTTTGCCTCAAAGCTTAGTTCAATAAGCAAGAGGGCTTTATTTTGATTTACTTTTAAAATAAAAATTTTCCTTTACATCCTGCCAGTCCTTTAGCCAGCCCTTTAGTCATAAATGGAAATAATTAAAAGAGAAAAAAAATTCAAGCTAATCTCTTGGAAACTTTTATGCTTTTGAAAAAGGCTGGATGTGTCATTAGCATGGTTAATTCACAATCATAGTTGACTGCCGGAATCTAAGAGTATTTATATTCCAAGCATAATGGCTTCCAGACAATTCTTTAGGATGAGATTAAAAACTCAATTAAGGGGCAAAAGCTTTTCAGCTTTCATTTTAATTTTAATTAAAATGAAGCCCATTTTAGTCCCTACAAAGGACTAGGTTGTTACCAACATAAACAAATAGCTATATCAGACTGGTATTCAGATTAAAAAAAATCAAACTTAATGTAAGTGAAAATGTGTTAGAGCTCTCAATTGATTTTTAATTATGCATAATTAATAAAATTTTAAGAACCTAAATGCATGGGAGACTGGTCACTAAGAAATAAAACAGAGTGTATCCTTTGTGGCACTTAGAAATGAGCCCCAGATAGGATATAATTTATTTTACTTTTAACTTTTTTTTTTTTTTTTTTTGCGGTACGCGGGCCTCTCACTGTTGTGGCCTCTCCTGTTGTGGAGCACAGGCTCCGGACGCGTAGGCTCAGTGGCCATGGCTCACGGGCCCAGCCGCTCCGCGGCATGTGGGATCTTCCCGGATCGAGGCACGAACCTGCGTCCCCTGCATTGGCAGGCGGACTCTCAACCACTGCGCCACCAGGGAAGCCCCAACTTTTAACTATTTTTGCTGATAAAAAGTTATTAATATTCTCTGGGCATCTAAGAAAAAAATATCAGATTTCTTCATGGGAAAAAAATATCTGTTTGGCTGAAACTTCTTGCTAGCAACATACAAAGCAAAGCAACAGTGGAGCAAAATTTTCTAGAAATCCAAAGAAAGTAAGTAGAAGCCAAGGATTTTAAATCTGGCCAAGCTCTTTTTGATGGTTCAAGACTACAGAAAGACAATGTAAATTGCAAACAGGTAAATAAAATTTAAGAATTGTTGCACATATAAACCATTTGTGAGGAATCTATTAAAGGACAAACTTCATTAGCCCCCAAAATGATTAGGGAAATTGGCCCAGGAGAGCTGAATACATTTAATAGCAGATCTAAGATTAAAACAAAGGTAGGGGTATGGGTGGAAATATAGTATGCAAATGTTATGGCTATGACAAAGCAAAATAACACAATTAAGAACTTGAAAGGAGAAACGAGAAAGAATAGAGAGAATAGAATACCCTCTTTGATGGCTCTGCAGAGAATAGTTGGGAGTCAAAGGAGAGGAGAAGCCAAATCAAGGGAAAAAAATACTATGAACATCAAAGAAAGTGATTTGTATAAATGTTGCCCCTAGAACAAAAATATGAACCTTACTAGGATTGGCTACAGTGAAACACTTTTACCAGTTATCCAGTCCAACTAGTCTAGGTGTTGCTGTGAAAGGAATTTGCATCTGAAAGGAATTGCATCATTTAAATCCCTACTCAGGTGATTTTAAGGTAATAAAAAGGAAAATTCTGCCAGAGGGGTCTGATCTAAGCAGGAAAGTTTTGTGAAAGAGGGATCAGGCCTTCCCTGGGCTCAGAGGCTCCCCACAGCTCAGGCCCTGAGGGTCCAGCCTCCCAGTCTGGTTAGGATTTCCTCTTCCTGACTGGCTGTCCTATACAGTGGACTTGCTTAGCCAACCCCCATAATTGTATGAGTCAATTTCTTGTAATAAATCTTTCTCTCTATATATATGTATATATTTATCTATCTTTTCATCCATCTCTATCTAGGTACACATACATATGTATGCGTAGGTATATATATGTATGTATGTGGATGTGTATACACACACACACACACACACACATGCACATGCATCTCTTTCTCTGGTTGAAGCCTGGCAAATAAAATTAAAAAAGAGAATCCATCAGCATATTTTAAAAAATATACATCACAATTAAGTAGGGTTTATTCTAGGAGTATATGAATAATTCAGTATTAAGAATTACATTAATACAATTCATCCTATTAAGACATCTAAGGAGAAAAATCACATGATCATCTCCACAGTTGCAGAAGAACCTTTCAACAAAATTCAGTCCCTATTTCTGACAGTAACACATATTTATAGGAACTGATGGATAATTTCTTACTAGATATGCTTCAATCTCAAAGCTAAACAACCTCAATCTTAATGCTAAACCAATGGGAAAAAAACAAAGGCACTTCTAAAATCAGGAATAAAAAAGGAATATCTACTTTCTCTATTACTCTTTGCCATTGTATCAGAGTATTGGTTAATACAAAGTGACAAGAGACAACTGTTTCATGTTTGGAAATTGGAACAGAAGAGTAATTTGTATTTAACCTGATACTGCACCTGAAAACTCAACAGGATCAACGTTAAAACTTATACAAACAATAAGAAAATACAGCAAGGGAGCAAGATACAAAATTAACATACAAAATGCAGTAGTCTTCATCTGCATTAATAATAACCAATAAAATATATGAGTAGATTGCATTTACAATAATGACAGAAGGACAAAATACTTAGGAATAAGCTTAAACAGTGGCAAAACCTGCCCAAGGAGTACTTTACGACACATGAGACATAAAAGTAGATTTAAAAAAATGTAAAGATCCATATGTAGATTAACATGTTGGTTATATACTCATATATAATATTGGCAAACAAAAATGGCTTGTCAACCCACTGTGAGGGCAAGATTATGAAGAAACAGGCACTCCCGTATTTTACTGGTACTGATGCAAAATGAATAATCAACATTGCACATACTTTTATTTTTGATCACAAAAATCACACTTCTCTAAATCTACCTTGAAGATTTACCTCCACAAATACAAAATGACATATGTACAAAATTACTTATTGCAGCATTAATTAGAATAACAAATGATTAATAGCACAAATATTCATCAACAGGAGGTTGGTTCAATGGACCGTGGTACAATCTCACATTGGAATTCTGTGAAGCTGTGAAAAAAGGAGAGAAAAATCTCTATGATTTATAGGTAGTGATGTTCATGACACATTGTTAAGTGAAAAAAATTCAAGGAGCAGTGCAACTGAGTTTTGGTAAGACAGAAGAGGAAATAAGAATATCTATCCATCTATCCACTATCTAATTATTAATTGCTCATTTCTCAAAAGGAAACACTGGAAGGATAAACCAGAATCTAGACCAGGACCTACTGAAAAAGTTACCTACAAGAGGTTGATAGGAATGAGTAAAGGGGATGGGAATGAGAGCCTGTGTTCTTGTTAGTTCTGCTATAATAAGTCATATGCATTCCAAAAAAATCACTGTATTATACAAAATTGCATAATAAATCCCACAGGGCTTGTGGGAAATATAAGGTTGTTACTGAACACAGGTTTGTGTGCCCCACGCCCATTGAGGCCAAGCAAACTGAAACACTGGAGTTTGGAGCAGAGAAAGTTTATTGCAGGGCTAAGCAAGGAGAATGGGAGACTCATGCTCAAAAAACCCAAACTCCCTGATGGTTCTGGGGGAGAAGTTTTTATAGGCAAAATTTGAGGTGTGGGCTGCAGGGTGTGTGGCTTTCTTCTGATTGGTTGGTGGTGAGGTAACAGGGTGGTGCTCCAGGAATCTTGTGCTCAGCATGAAGTTACCACCCTCCACCTGGATGGGGGCCTTAGTCCCTGCAGAAGAACTCAAAGGTATTTTGTTATGCATATTCCTTGAGGAAGAACACACCCTGCCCCAAGGCTGCACTATCGTGGCTGCTTCTCCCTTGTCTCTGCATCCCCTCCCTTCCCTGATAAGCAACTGTTTGATCTGCCCTTTGGAACTCAGGGAGGGTCAAGGAGGCTGAATGAAGACTATTTCCTACAAACAGGAAATGGGGGACACGGAAAGGATATGTACGAAGGAGCCCCACAGGGTCCTGCTCTGTTTCAAGGTTTGAGGCACAATACTCAAAATCTTCATTAGTTACATATTAAGAAAAAAAGGTAGGAATACAATAAAAGTGGTAACACAGTTATACACATGTTAAATGTTTAAGAAATACATAAATGTTACAATAAACATGGCACTATATCATGAAACAGACCTAAAGTTTGCAAGTGAAAGTGGCCCTCAGAGGGGTTGCAGCATGTGAATTATTGTGAGATGGGGAGGGAGGGTTGGAGGAAAGTTGTCCCAGCAGATGTGGATGAATGGGGCTTGCAACATGTTGTCAGCTGAAGCAGTAGGTGGATGTTTCAGCTGTGTGTATGTCTGCTTTTATGGATTCTTACTCTAGTAGGTTCAGCTGGGTAAGGTTTCCTGTTGATGATACTGTGTATAAGCAAAGACAAGTTTTCATCATGCTCAATTATGTAAATGGTATTGGAACAACTCAGTGTTTTCCCAAACAAGCATTAAGCAATTTTCGCTCTTGAATATTACACATTCAAAGATAAATTTGTATCCAGAAAGGATGAGGGACTTCCCTGGTGGCGCAGTGGTTAAGAATCCGCTTGCCAATGCAGGGAACATGGGTTCGAGCCCTGGTCCGGGAAGATCCCACATGCCGTGGAGCAACTAAGTCCATGGGCCACAACTACTGAGCCTGTGTGCCTACAGCTCATGCTCTGCAACAAAGAGAAACTACCCCTATGAGAAGCCCGCGCACCACAACAAAGAGTAGCCCCCACTCGCCGCAACTAGAGAGAAAGCCCGCGCGCAGCAACGAAGATCCAACACGGCCATAAATAAATAAATAAATAAGTAAATTTATTTTTTTAAAAAAAAGGTGAAAGTCACTCCTAAAGTGAAATACAAACCAGTGTATATGCATATTACATTGATAGCACAACCATGTGGAGAAAACGACTATTTTTGGTCATGTCTGAAAAAAACTGCTCTGACTGCACATCCTTAGTAAGATATAGTCTCAGGACAAAAGTACTGCAAGAAATATGTTAAACATTACTTATGGGGTACTTATGGATGTTTTGTTAATATCAATGTTGGTAATGTGATTCTGAGAGTCCTCTGTATATATTATAGAATACTGTCAAATAAGCTAATGTATTGAAGTTATTAGGAATTAGAATTTTTCACAGCAGGATAAAGGATATGTGAATTTAAAAGAATATAAGAAAGAAGACCCTCTCTGATTTTGATTTTGAATTGGAAATATTAGTGAGGTCTTATGCTTGTTAAAATATATATTTTATAATTTTTTTTTTCTTCACTAATAAAGGCCTAAAAGGACACCTTGGTGGTAGTTAGCATAGCCATTACCCAGATCTTGGTTTCTAAGTACAGTATAATTGCTCATAAAAAGGAACTAGGACTTAGAGAATTTTCTGATTCCAGACCTGAGGCAGGAAAGCACACAGTGCGGCTGAGACAACTTATGCCAGAAAGAGCCCAAACGTAAATGAGGTAGTATAAAAAATGACACAAGACCCATCTGGCAGTGGTCTCCACCTGACAAATTTGATAATTTGAGCACCAAAAAGAGAATAATGACAGTAATTATTATGCACTGAATAACAAAGAAAAACCAATTATTCTTAATGCACAAAAGTATAAACCATAAAAGCTAAGATTCGTAAACGAGCTCATTAAAACAGAGCTTCTATCAAAAGACACTATAAAAGGAGTGAAATGACAGGCTTCAAAGTAAATATTTGCTTTATGTACAACTGACAAATGGTTGGTGTCCCAAATATATAAAAACTTCTACATATTAATGAGGTAAAGAAAAACAACCCAATAGTAAACTTAAGCATTATAAGTAAGTAGTTCAGAAAGCAAATGGCCCATAAACACGTGAGAAGTTTTTTTTAATATCATTACTAAGTAGTGAAATGGATATTAAAGTCATACTGACTATCTCATACTGACCAGTCTGCCAAAATGGAAGAGTCTGACAGTACAAAGTGTTTTTGAGGGTGTAGAGCAATGATGCCCCTACCTACTGACAGGAGTTTAAATTTGTGCAGTTCCTTTGGAAAACTTACATCACCTCCTGAAGCTGGTGATACATTCCCTGTGGTTCAGCAAGATTCAGGATGCACACAGTTGTACATGGCTACATTGTTCATTGAAACAACAAATGGGAAAAGGGTAATAGTCTGTCAACACTAGAATAGATCACAAAGTTTTGTGATAGTCTGTGATAGAGTATGGAGCATCAGGAAAGGGAACTAACTAGACCTACAGGTTCAACATATTTGAGTTTCCTTAATGCACTATTGAGTAAAAGAGGCAAGATAAATGCACACATATCATTCCACTTAAATAAAGCTTAAGAACAGACCATTAAACAATCTATTATTTGAGGTTGCATACATAGGTAACAACAGATGATAGAACTATACTGAAAAATCAAGAAAATTATAAACACAAAGTCAAGACAGATGTTCCTTCTGGAGAGAGACAGGAGAATGGAACTGGACAGGGCTGTGTAGGAGGCTTCAGAAGTTATGGTGTTTTATGTATGCATATGTTTATATACATTATATATGTATGTATATATATATTTCTAAGGCTGGATAGTAGATATACACTTGCTTCTTGTGGATCAAGGGAAAGCATGAATTCTAATTTTACTTTACTGGAGAAAAAGCCACTGTAATTACTTGCAGTTAAGGTAACAGAGCACTCAAGCAAACAAAAAGGTATGGTTGATATAAAAAGTCCATCCTGGCCTCTTTATAAATAAGCACATGTCAGGGTCAGTGACTGGGAAGTGGGAGGTTCCCAGGGCAGTTTCTGAGTGTCTCTGAGAAGCCAGACAATACCACCTCTTATGATACCAGGAAAGAGGGCCCTGATGACTGGGATATCACAGGAAGGGAAATATCACCCTTAGTCCTTGTGTCATTGCCCTTCCTCTGTTCCCAACCTAAGAAGAGTCAGAAGAATCGGGGCAAGTGGAGAAGGAACCAAAGAAAGGACCTGCCCCTTCCCCTGCCCACTGCTGCCTGTGCTGGAGAGGGACGCTCTGCAGGAAAGGAATGTTCCATTAAAATACTGTGTGGCTCAGGTTTCATTTTTAATGCTTTAAAAGGAGGATGTTCTTAGAGGTAAAGTGACCACATATCACTGCAATTCACAAGAGTGAATTCCTGGTCAATTGGCCAAAAAGGTATATCTGACTGTATTAGTCTGCTAGGTTGCCATAACAAAATACCACAGACTGGGTGGCTTAAACAACAGAAATTTATTGTTTTCACAGTTCCGGAGGCTGGAAGTCCACTGTCAAGGTGTTGGCAAGTTTGGTTTCTCCTAAGGCCTCTTTCCCTGGCTTACAGATGGTCCCCTTCTCTGCGTCTTCTCGTGGCCTTTTTCTCTGTGTGCACGCACTGCAGGTGTCTCTTGCTCTTCTTATAAGGACACCAGTCCTACTGGATTAGGGCCCCAGACTTATGAGCTCGTTTAACCTTAATTGCCTCTTTAAATGCCCTGTGACCAAATAGAGTCACGTTGAAGATTAGGGCTTTGGCATGTGAATTTTTGGAGACTCACAACTTAGTCCATCATACTAACAAACTGAATTTAAGACTATGGTGGCAGAGGAATAAAGCCTATTTAAGAAATCATTCATACTGTGTTTTCTTTGGTAATAATTCCTAAAAGGAATAACCATCTCTTATTCAACTTTATGTCCCTGATACATAACCACGAGTCTGAGACCTAGTAGGCATTCAGAAAATTTGGTTGTAACAGAATGAATGAATCATCATTCAATTTAGAACTGTGGAAATGACTTAATTTATATATAAAGCATGTATGTGCTTTACTATGCTTGCAAGAAGAAGAAAACAAGAAATATGTGTAAAGATTTAACTGTAGCCATTTGAGAAATGCTAGTATTATTACAAGATAAAAAGTAAATAACCCAGAATCAAAAGCAAAGCTGAAATGGCAATCTAATTACCTTAAATTTGCCTTTCAGAAAAACTCTAAGAGGCATATAACAGTATACGCAATATAGTCACACAGAAATACAATAGACAGATCGTAAAAAATCAGAAATTGTGATTTCCCAAGAGGATAATTCAACTCTAGCTGCCTTTGAATAATTTCTTGCATTTACTACAAGTGAAATATATTGCCCTGGGGAATCAAAATCCCTACGAGAGGAATACTGTATTGATTTCTTTATCTTTAAAATGAGAGCTGGAGTTTCAGAGAACAAGAATGAGATTTTCCCAGATTCACAGGTATAGAGAGCAAACTAGCAGTTAGCAGTGGGGAGAGGGGAATGGGGAGGGCCATGACAGGAGCAGAGGATTAAGAGGTACAAGCTACTCTGCATAAAATAAGTGAGATACAAGGATATATTGTACAGCATAAGGAATATGGGTGATATTTTATAAAACATCAAATGGGGTACAATCTATAAAAACATTGAATCACTATGTTGTACACCTGAAACTAATATAATATAGTAAATCAACCATACTTCAAAAAATTTTTTCCATCGATGTGTATGGTCCGATTTTTTTCAGTAGAAGTTGCCTAATTTATTTTATTTTTTGTTTTCTAGTTAAGTCACAGACTACCTTAGTTCGGGCTAAGACAGAGGAACTCAAATTCTGATACTTGGCGTTTACCAAGTGACGGTCTCAGGCTTTTGCATATGAAATGGCTATAAAAAAGAGGAAACTATAAGAAATATTATGAGAAATGTGGAAAGTAGACACTGGAAATAGAAACCGTATTATAAAGGCCTCCGTGGTACAGTAGACTTTGAGGAAACGACTGGGCAGAGGGAGAAGTCAAACGGGTGCAGGTACAATGCAGCCTCAGCTGATCCCACAGGGGTTTCTGGAGTATGTACTGTTGTGAGGAGTTGATATCGCGCAGTGAGGGAGATGGCCAGGCCTCCACAGCTCCTTTGTGGTCAGTCGCTGGAGGTGGCCCACCCCGGGAATATCATGTCCTTGGACTGTGCAGCTCTCTGCCACTGAGGCAAACTCCTGACACACCACGTGCTGGAGCAACTTCAAGTCTTTTCTTGCAGTAGGATCTGGGAAAGGTCCATGTCCATGTTCACAACACTCTGTGCCTGAAGCTGGTTGTCTTGACTTCCTCAAAGATGTTTGTGGAGGAGTGAGTCCAGGATCCCAGAGGACCTCTCTTTTTTAAGGGAAGCACAGCATAGGAAGGTTAGCTGTATGAAGTACAGCCCCTACTATTGAAGTTGGTCTTTGGGACCCCATCCGATACTCATCAGCTTCTTCCTCAGCTACGCCTTATGGATTCCTCTAACCTCAGATAGACCACCGTGCCTGGTCTTGATGGTTTGCTTGGTGGTATGGTGTTCTGGACTATCCCTGAGGGCCCTGGACCCTCGGTTACCGTAAACTTATGTTGTAGCTGCTGGCCTTTTTCATGTGTCATTACAGCTGGGCAAGCGACTAGCTAGCAATAGACCTCCACATCGATCACCCGGTGCCACACATACTTCTCTCTGCTCCTTCTGTGTGGCAGAAGCCCTACCACCTCTTGGTGATTACAGTCCATTATTCCCGCCAAGATTATAACTTCTTTCCGGCTGGTCTCTGGGCACAAAGAGCCTGAGTGCCCAAGTGTCAACCGTAGCGTATAGCTCAATAGGGTTCTTATTGCTTCTCCTTGGCAACACTTTGCACCCTTTGGGAACTAGAACTTCCAGCCATGCAGAGCCTAGAGTTGCAGGGATGTGAGGCAAAAATCCCCCAGTGTCACGAAGAACCATAATTAGTGGAGCCCTTCCTATCTTTACTCCTTGGTTCTCAGATGTATGTATTCTTCCTATATGATACTGTATAGGGTTTTTGCTTCAGTGTGTATACTGCATCCTGGAGGTTGAAGCCTGATCTTCATAGAATACTGCTTCTAAGCTGGTTAACTCTACTTTCTAATGATCTTTCAGGCCGACAGCTTCTGTTGGTGCATATGTGATAAAACCATTAGGTCACATGGTCATGGACCCACTTCTATACCTCCTTTGCTGTAAAGAAAGTCCTCTGATCTAACTGGTGCTATGTGGGACCCAATACTGGAGAATTAAACACTTCATCCACCCTTGGTAGATAGTTGTCCTGCTGAGATTGTGTGGACAGTAGTGCAAAATCTCCTCCACAATGTGTATCTGTTCCTATTAGAGCAAGGCTTTGTTCTTTCCAGGTTGAAAGGGGCATGATGTAGTCATCCTGCCATCAAATGGCTCATCTGTCTCTGTGATGAGCAGTTCCACTGAGTGTGCCAGCATTGGTCTCTTTTGCTGGCAGGTTGGACACTGAGTTGCAGCAGCAGGTAGGTGAGCCTTGCTAAGTGGGGTCTCGTGTTGTTGGACCCGTGCTTAGCCTCCATTACTCCCACTGTGGCCAGAGAATTAATTGAACTCATGTGCCCATCATACCCTTGCTGACATGGCCAGTGGCACAGACTGTCCAAGTCTTGATAGATACTCTCCTGTGAGTGCTACTACGTGGTACAAAGGTGTTCACACTTTGTGTCCATTCCCATATGTTCATCCCCATGTCTGTGCATCAAACCTCCTAATCCACAGTTTTGCAATCTGTCTCCTTTCAAGCCCCTGTAAAAGTGCTGAATGCCTGACCTAGAGCTCTGTGTGCATACCGACCTCCATCTACACAAAGTAGATGGCCAGGTTTACCACCTGAAGCTCTGCATGTTCTGAGGATGTTGTTTTTCACTCCCCGTTATCTTTCAAGACCTTTCCTGAGTGGTGCTGCTGCCATTCTCAGCTTTCATCCTCATATCAATTAGACCCATCTGTAAACAAAGGGGGGGCTTTTTATCTTCCGCCCGCTGGTCATAATGGATCCCCCATGTGGCAGTAGGTATGAGCTGGGCAGCTTCCTTGAGCCCTTCTGTCTGGGTCATGCTTGATTTTGGACACACCACTTCCACCGTATAATAGATTACTTCTGGACTCACTCATCCTTATAACTTATTGGGTCTGGCAGAATCAGATAGAATGTTTCAGATGCATGATATTCATTGTCAGACATGACCTCTACCAAGGTCCAGTATCATGCCAAGAATTGTTCTCCAAAGGTATGTAATTCTCCACTCTATCTTGTACAGCCTTGCTCTAGAACCCATATGCCTGTGTACTAGGACAAACTCACTGTCCTGTTATCCTGTGTTCCTGATGGAAAGATCAGCCTTAGAGCCGAACTAACAGTTGAACCAGGAATTGGTTCTAAGTCATGATGTGATTAAACATATATTTACCTTCTTTGAAGAAATATAAGGTTTATGTTTCAAAATTCACTGTGTAACCTTGAAACTTGGTAAAATTATGCCACTCCTGCCTGGAATGGACACTGAATCTATAAACCAAAGAAGTGGGCTTTGTTGTTACATACATGATTGACAGGTGACCTAAATATTTTGAGCCTCTTATCTGTATTCGGCTATGAAAGAGCACCTAAAAATGATCCTGGATAAAATGTACATCTTGTGTACTAGTTTGGAGGAATTGAATCTGACACAAACAGGGAAAAAATTATACTCAGAATTTCATGCTGAGAACATTAGTGCCTGTTGATGCAAAGAGCTTTCATCAGAAATCACGCTGTGTTACAGTATAAAGGGTAACAAATGGAGAAACTAGTGTTAGCACCCATCCTGGTACTTAGAAGATTAATGGAAGGACACCATCTATATCTATGAAAAGATTTTCAAATTATGAGTCACAGATACTGGAACCGAGACAACTTTCCAACCAAGGAAACTGGAAAGGGTTGGTCAAAACCACTTATCTACAAGGAAAAGGAATGGCAATTTAGGGCTATGAGAGTCACGGTGAAGAGACATGTTTATTTGATATTGATGATATTTATGAGGCCCTTCTGATACAACCACTCTATGGGTCATCTTTGTTTGAAAGTGACAGACCCTGAATAGCATTGACTTAAACAAGACTGCATCTTGGTTTTTGCTCACCTATCTGAAGCCCAAGTAGGCTTTTCTAGGTCCTATACATTTTGATGTACATTTTATTAGTATTCAGTTTGTACATTTCCACAAAACATTTTGAAATATTGATGGAATTATCTGAATCTAAAGGCAAATTTGATGAAAGTTAACATCCTTTAAGATATCAAGTTATGAGACTTTCCTGGTGGCACAGTGGTTAAGAATCTGCCTGCTAATGCAGGGGACATGGGTTTGATCCCTGGTTCGGGTAGATCCCACATGCTGCGGAGCAGCTAAGTCCATACGCCACAATTGCTGAGCCTGCGCTCTAGAGCCTGCGAGCTGCAACTACTGAGCACATGCACTGCAACTACTGAAGTCCACGTGCTCTAGAGCTTGCGTGCTGCAACTACTGAAGCCCACGTGCCTAGAGCCTGTGTTCTTCAACAAGAGAAGCCGCTGCGATGAGAAGCCCGCACATCGCGACGAAGAGTAGCCCCCACTCCCCACAACTAGAGAAAGCCCACCTGCAGCAAGCAGACCGAATGCAGCCAAAAATAATTTAAAAAAATTTTTTTTAAATTAAAATATCAAGTTGTCCAATTTGTGAACAAAGACTATCTCCCTATTCAGTTGGGTTTTCTTTAATTATTCTTACCATGGTTTACTTACACACACACACACGCACACACACACAAGTTTTTGCATAGTGTTGTTTTTACTATTTTTACACAAATAGTATCATACTATATATAGTATTCTCCAATTACTTTAACACTTAATAATGCATCTTGAAGAATTTACTATAATTTAACCATTTTCTTATTGATTTACATTTATATTTCCAGTTTTCACTATAATAAACAAAGCTGTAATAAACATCATAGTCCATTTGGTTGGTAAATGCTTAGAAGTAAACTTACTAGATTAAAAAAATGTATGAGCACTTTAAATCTTTATTTTCTGTATCTTTATTCTATTTTCTATATATTTCTGTATTTTCCATGTGAAATTTTCTTACAGTAGAGTTTTTGGAGTTTGTTCCTACTTTTGTATAATTTTGTTGAAGTTGTGATGGGATATATTTTTTCCTATTACATTTACAATTTGATTATTGCTAGCGATTGAAAAGTTATTAGATTTTGTGTCATTATTATATTTGGCTACATTATGGAACTGTCTTGTATATTTGGATAACTTGGGGGCTAAGTAAATTTTACTGAAGAAGAAAACTCCTTATCTTGCCTGGTGAATATGACATTTGTTTCAGAGCAAATATCATAGCAAATATCAGAGGTATTGTATTCCAGTAACTCTGTGTTCTGCTCTGAGCTCATACATGCAGCTGGTGGAAAATTAAATAACCACCATCACTGGACCTTCCTCTGCCCACCCATTTGATTAAGAAACAATCCAAGTTTTCCTTTGGTGCCAGACAGAGTGAGTGAAAGTAAGGTGGTTGACAATTTTTATTGCAAAGTAGGTTGGCTTCCTTTTTTAATATGCATTGGCAAAAGAAAACCATAAACAATAATGCAAGCAAAATATACTTTTATACCTTAACAAGTTGTCTTGCCTCACATCTTTGAAGAGCACTTATAGTCTGACTCACTTTACCTAATCCATCGCATCTTGCACTAACCTCCAGAAGGGTCTTCATCTCCTGTTTTGTCTGTATCCTCTTCTGCACAGATTCCTTCCACATTCATCACTGTGTGGGTGTTTCCTTCACTGAACATATTTTTCTTCTTTTGCCCAGTGTTCACACACTTTGGTCGTGTTTCTGTTATTTCTATTTTTCTTAGTACCACAAGAAAACTAGACCTCATAGGTTTTCAATCAGCACTTGCTGAAATGAGTGTAATTGGTTAATAAAACACTACATACATCCAAGTATCTAGTGTCTGTAGCTTTATAGTATCTTTCTGTTCACATAGTCACCACCCAAATAACTTGTGGAATAGCTTTAGAATGCATCCATGTAAAGGAGTCCCAAGAGGTAAATTTTTCGGTTGGTTGTTTGGTTTTCCCTTATGGTTTTAAATTGGGCATAAGGCAAGGGAATTGCTTAAATCCTTTGCATTCCAGTATAACTATTCTATATTCAGTAATACAACAAGGGCTAAACATAGTTATAATCCCATTGAAAGAGGGGTTAGGGGTTCAGATTGAAAATAAGACATGAAAAAGTTGGAGGAGAAATGAAGTCTTCAATAAAATATATTTATTAATAATAAGCCTCGCTAAACAATCTGAAGTATAGAAATCTATTTGCTCAGTCTCCAAGGACTATTGAAATGAAGAGCACTGTGAAATTTAACATTAATAACTTCAGTTTCTTAAACTAAATTTTACCCTAGCAAAGGGATACTTTTTTTCTCTTGATATTTAGGTCATAAAATCACTATGTGAAGCCAGACAGTACATAGATTTTGGTAAACCAGATGACAAAAGAAGAGGTAATCTGAGTAGATGTTTCATGAAGAAATTAAATTTTAATTTTCTGATGGAATTAGTACCGTAGGGTGGAAATGGTATTTATTTTTCCTGTATCCTCCTGAGTCTGTGTTTGTATCCAGATCCAGAAAACATGGACAAGCACAGCTATTCACCACATTCTAACCAGAGACCTATTAGAGTAATGAGACATTCTCGAGCCAAATGTGATATTGCCAGAAGGAGAAGCGGTGTGAAAATTTAGGTCCTTTAGCTGGATTACAGATCATTTAAATTGTATGACAAAGAAACTCTGCTGGGAACATAGCCTTTTCTAGAACGATGTGAGAAATTAACTTCAACAGATACAATGAATTAATGTTAAACAGAAATATTTTCAAGACAACAATTTAGATCAACAGAGCCAGGTGATGGAAAGCAGATCAGAAAATCTTTCTAAATCAGGGAAAAAAATGAAGAAGCTAATTGGGTAAAAATTTACTACTTTAAGGTCTTTTTTTAAATAGTTTTTTTACAGTAGTCCACCAGTTCAGCTTTATTTTTTAGTCACTGGATAATTTTAAATATTATTAGAGATTTGGGTATAATGTGTGCGTATGATCACATAGCAATGTATCAGTTCTGAAATACTAGCCATTTAGGTTGTGTACTAATAATTAGTAACATACCACTATGAACTACAGTATTCTGATGAAGTTTGATAAGATACAAGAAGGAAAATTTCCAACATGTTCCTGGGATTGAGAAAGTTACACTCATGTGCATGGCTTTGCCCAGGAAGGACCTGGGAAAGGACAGTCACTCACCTCTGTCTGAACTTGACACCCCGTGCGAGCAGAGAGTCGAAGATGAGACTGTCTTGTAAGCTGCCTAAAATTTGAAGGCATGCCTTCTCACACAGCTTCC
Source organism: Aethalodelphis obliquidens (assembly GCF_003676395.1). NCBI lineage: Eukaryota > Metazoa > Chordata > Mammalia > Artiodactyla > Delphinidae > Aethalodelphis > Aethalodelphis obliquidens. The sequence continues at coordinate 4,840,284 of NW_020837961.1, read as the reverse complement.
CTTGACAAAGGGTGATAGACATGCTGGCAAGCATTTAAAGAATTCTTCTATCTCATCATTGTCTGACTAGACATGCTGGCAAGCATTTAAAGAATTCTTCTATCTCATCATTGTCTGACTACCAAATTATACTGACCTCGGGCTGAACCCTAGCAAGCTAGGCTTAAAAATAAAAACAAGAACTTAAAAAATGCTAGCTAAGAACTCAGTGGCCACATACTACAGGGAATAGAGAATCTATAGAGTTAGTCAGGGACAGTCATTAAAAAAATAAGCAGTAACAAGAAAAACAACAGTAATTGTAACAAAAATAAGCCTTGGTGTTGAGGAAAGAAACTGATACCAGAGTTGTTGTAATATAGTATCTACAATGTCCAGTTTTCAACCAAAAATTATGAGATAGGAAAGTATGCTACATACATAGGAAAAAAGGCAGCCTTGCAGATGATGTCCCTTGGGAGACCCAGATATTGTACTTAGTAGAAAAGGACTTTGAAGCAGCTATTGCACACATGTTCAGGGAACTAAAGGGCACCATGACTAAACAATTAAAGGAAAGTATAACAATTATGTCTCCCCAAATAAGTGCAATCAATAAATAGAAAAAATAATACAAGGAGTATAATATACAATAGTACTTCTTTTTGTATGGTACGAAAGATAATAGTACAAGGAGAGAAGAGAAAGGGACGTAAACATTATTTGAAAAAATAATGGCCAAAACCTTGCCAAATGTGATGAAAAACATTAATCTTCGTGTCCAAGAATCTCAACAAATTTCAAGTAAACTCAAAGAGATCCACACCGATTCACATCAGTGTCAAACTGACAAAAGTCAAAGACAAGAAAATCTTGATTGCAGAAAAAGTATTATCACATACAAGGAATCTTCAATAAGATCAACAAGTGACTTCTCATGAAGGCTGGAAGGTAGAAGGATGGCAACTTCAAAGTGATGGAAAAAAACAAACTGTCAACCAAGAATTCTATTTTCAGCAAAACCCTCTTTCAATAATGGAGAAATTAAGACATTCCTAGATAAACAACAACCGAGAGAACACACTGCTAGAAGACCTGTCCTACAAGAAATAGCAAAGGGAGTTCTTCAGGCTGAAATGAAGGGACAGTGAATGGTAACTTGAATCCCCAGGAAGAAATAAAGGGCACGACCAAAGACAACCATATAGGTCAATATAAAAGCAGTATAAACGTATTTTCATTTGTAACTCTTTCCATCTCCTATATGATTTAAAAGATAATTCATAGAACAGTAATTATGAAGCTATGTTACTGGGCTTATAATATATAAAGATATAATAGCACAAAGGATGGGGTAAGGAACAGAGGTATATTAGACAAAAGTTTTTGTGTAATATTGGAATTAAGTTAGTGTTAACCTGAAAGAGATTATTTTAAGTTAAGATGCTAATTTTAATCCCTAGGCATTACAGTTTTTTCTTATCTGAAAACATAAGATAGGAAGCTGTGTATTTGATGTCATCACATAAAGGAGCAATTCCAATTTAGATCAGAGAAAAAGGGCAGTATGTGTGAAGTTACAGAAAAGCAGTTTTTAACTCCATTACAAAAACATACTTTTAATTAATAGAACTGTTTGCTAATGAAATATCTGTATACATTTAGTTTGAAGAGAGGCTGGATGATTTAGTATTATTTAGATTTGAAAATGAAAGGCCTAATACCAGTGTTTTTATTACTAAGACTTAATGACGATTAAAGAAAACATATGTTGGTAGAAACTCATTAAGACAGGTTTGACATTTAAAATAAAACAGAAGAAACCCCCGTGAATGTTAGATCCATGTTTACTTAACTTTCTTTAATGTTTGGGATATAAATTTCTTCTAACCATCTTGTTTTTTTACACAGAGCTTAACTTCATACTGAATTGAATTGAGTTGAATGCTTTATCACCTCTGATTATGCTAATCTGAAATAGCTGATTTAAGGCAGCTACACAGATATTGTTTTAGGTATCCCTTCAGCATCATGCTAGGGAGTCTCTGTAGCACTATCTTTTCTTGGTTTCTTTGTTTCCTGGATTTCAGGCTTTCCTCTTTCTTAAATTCCCCATTTATTGGAGCATTTCTTCCTGGAGTGTCCTGAGAAAGGCTTCGTGATAGGTATTTTTGCCGGTGTTACTGAGATTTTCCATGTCTGAAAATATCTTCTTTCTGCTATTACTTTCAATGAATAAATTGGCTTAATGTAGAATTCCGAGTTGGAAATAATTTTTTCCTAGATTTTGAAGATAGTGTTCCACTGCCTCCTAGCCCTTATTGTTGTTCTTATATCTAATTATATTATTAATTTTAATCTTGTTCTAAAACCTAAATTTTCCTTTTTGGAGATTTTAAAGATTTTCACTTTGGTCTAGTGTTCTGAATATTTATAATGATGTTTACTGGTTTGGTTCTAGTTTTAATCCATTTGCAGGGCCATTAGTGAACCCTGTCTATCTGAAAATTGAAGTAGTTCTGAAAATGTTTCTTGCATTATTTCATTATTGATTTCTTCATTTTGCTGTTATCTTATTTTGAAACTCTTGAAATGCATTTTTGGCACCTTCTGGAATATTATTCCATTTTAAAATCACTCTCATAATTTCCTTGTCTTTATCTTTTTATTACATTTCTGAGAGATTTCCTTAGAAAGCTTTATATTTCTTTCCAAATCTTTTGTTGAATTTTAATTTTTTTGTCTATCAAAATTAATACTAGCATTGTTTTCTTATTCTCTAAATTCTTACTTTTTGCTTTAAATCACAATTTTCTTGTTTAGTGGTTAAATAACTTATCTTTTTGAAGATGATATATATGTACTGTATATTATATATACATATATATATATATATATTTGAAATTTCCCTCTTCCTCTTTAGTTTCTGCTTCTCCAGTTGTTTTTGTTTTGTTCTCTATGTGTTATAGGTTTTCTTCAAATATCTGATACTGTTTTATTTTCTGCTTATATTTGTGAGTGAGAGAGTAAAATGCTGATTGAGGCCTGACTGGGTTTTTATCAAAAGGTAATCAGACTGGATGGTTCATTGACTATCTCCCAATTTCATTATCTTTAGATGCTGCTCTCATGGTGTAACTGAGCAGGACCCTACAAGGCCTTCCCAGAATAGACCCCCCCACCATGTCCTCTGCCTGCCTTTTGTCTGTAGAAAAACTGTAGTCAAAGAATACATTTAAACAGAGAAGTGAGAAAATGCAGAAAGAAAACAGTCAAGCGAGACAAAATAATAATGCTTTAGCCATTAAACAAAGTCAAGGACCTTTAGTTCTTCCTCAAGGACTATAGATAATATTCTGAGCTGCTTTGAGCTGTTTTGCAGATACTGAAACCCCATCAGGTGGAAGAAATTAACTGTGTGCTGCCCACAAGCAAGTAGACCCCAGACCTGTTGGAACCAGAAGGCTAATGACGCTGGCTCCCCATTACCTCACCTCCGACCAATCAGAAGAATGTCCATGAGCTGACCACTCCCTGCTCCTTGAACCCTGTAAGACTCCTCACTGCCCTCTCAGGGTGGGACACACAGTCTTGAGGGAATTAGCCCACTGTGGCCCCCTTTGCCTGGCAAAGCAATAAAGCCATTTCTTTCTACTTCACCCAAAACTCTGTCTCTGAGATTTAATCCAGCCCCGGTGTACAGAGGCAGAATTTTGGCAACAATAGTCTGGTCATATTCTTATCTCTGATCTGCTGTGGGAGATGGTACAAGCCTGTTGGCCAGAATTCTGGGTATCAGTTCTGGGCATCTAGCTCATGGAGGTCTCTGTGTTTACTTGGTGACCGTTTTGTGTTTTTCTGTCAACTATGGCTGATAGTCCCCAGTGCTGCGATCCTCTGTTCTTTTTTAAATTTTTTAATTAACTTTTTGGTCTGTGTTGGGTCTGTTACTGCGCGCGGGCTTTGTCTAGTTGCGGCGAGCAGGGGCTACTCTTCGTTGCGGTGCGCGGGCTTCTCATTGTGGTGGCTTCTTTTGTTGTGGAGCACGGGCTCTAGGTGCGCAGGCTTCAGTGGTTGTGGCTCGTGGGCTCTAGAGCGCAGGCTCAGTAGTTGTGGCGCATGGGCTTAGTTGCTCCGCGGCATGTGGTATCTTCCTACACCAGGGCTCGAACCCGTGTCCCCTGCATTGGCAGGTGGATTCTTAAGCACTGTGCCACCAGGGAAGTCCCTGATCCTCTGTTTTAATCTCTCTGGAAGATAACTCTTCGGGCTTCTGCCTCCGTGTGGGGTGGAGGACTTTATTCAGACACACAGAGTAGGAAGGATATTTAAGAATCTGAATGTTCCTAGAGTCTTTAACCAGTCCCGCTGTTTTCCGTTGTCCCATTCCAGAGGTAGCTGGTGCTAGGTCCCTGAGATTCCACAGTGTTGATGGGCTGAGTCTCTGATTTCCACACTGCTGGCTTACAGATTAGTTACCCATCCATTTGCTTTTCAGACATTAAAATTTTATTGTTGTCTCCTTTTCTATTCAATTTGTATTTTTGTGGCTTTATGGTATCTTTTAAAAAGAAACCTTTTTAAAGGTTTAAAATCTTTTTAAACCTTTTTAAATTCCTTTTTCAGTAATTTTTGTAGATGGCGGGAGAGAGTGAAAGGGACGTTGAACGTTTGATCCACCAGATTTTAATCAGAAGCTCAGGGGTTTTGTTTTGTTTTTCTTTAGAAATGCTACTAATGTGGATAAGCTAAAGTTTATATAATTGAATTAGAGGACACTGTGAAATGAATAAATAGCTTGTTTGAGTCTCTCTCTCTCTCTCTCTTTTTTTAACAAATGAAGAAATTTAAGCTCAAAGAATTTATCTGAGTTTCCAAGATCACACAGCATGTGTGGTGGAGCTAGAATTGAAACCCCAGCAATACCGTTTATGTTTAACAGGACTGTAATAAAGAACCTTATGAATGAGGTGTTAGCTAGGGTAATGTCGGCTGCTGTAAGAAACAACCAATATGTGCAATGGCTTAAATACAATAAATGTTTATTTCTCGTGCATCTAAATTCATAACAAGTGCTGCTGAATTGTAACCGAGCAGGACCCTATGGGGCCTTCCCAGGACAGACCCCTCCTGCATACCTTCTGCTGTAGCTCCTCTCTGAAGGACCTAGATAATAGTATCGGATGCCCATTTCCTGAGTCGTTTTACAGATGCTAAAACCCACACCAAATGGAAGAAACTAACCACCTGATGATCCTGAGCACGTAGCCCCCAGACCTACTGGCGCCTAAGGATTGACAATGTTAACCCCCGTGACACCACCCGGTTACCTCACCATCAACCAATCAGAGAACTGTGCACCAGCTGATCACACCCCCTCCCTCACACTGCCATTAAAAATGCTTTCCTGAAACCCATTGGGGAGTTTGGGGTTTTTTCAGCACTAGCTGTCCTGGACGCCTTGCTTGGCACCTGCAATAAATGCTGCGCTACACTTCACCACAACCTGGTGTCAGTTGACTGGCTTTATTCCGCACAGGCGAGCAGACCCAAGTTTGGTTCAGTCATGGAATTATAGGCCTCTCTTCCAAGTAGTGGTTCACGGCTCAGGCTTATTCTATTTTATGCCTCTGCTCTCCTCAGACTGTGTCTCTCAAGGTTTCTCTGCTCACTACATCGAGACTGGGTTAAAGACAGTGGAGAAGGCACGCGTCTCCTTAACTATCTTCACTGTTGTGACACCCTCTCTTCTGTGCATGTCCTGTTGCTGAGAAGTTTTTACATGGTCAAACTTAACCTTGAGGGATGCTGAAAAATGTAGCCTTGCTCTGTGCCAGGAAGGAGAAATATGCCTTTTGAACGGCTAAAAAATACTCCACGCCCACTTGCCCCCCAGTATCCACACGTCTCTTTTTCTACACATGATTAGAAAATAGCAGGACCAGTTTTAATCTGGGTCTGTGAATCCAGTGTCCATGCCAATCCATTGGTGACACCAAGATACTTTCTCGGGTATGATAGGGTAACACTGACTTTTACTGTTGTAATAGGGAAGAAACTTTGTATTCTATTATAAGTTAATCACTGAAGGGATGTTGCCTATAAGCTTAAATTATACATAATGGCCCATCTCAGGAAACCCTGCTTCCCAGGTAATGAGCATTAAGCTAAAATACCTTTGTTTAGCTCACAGGAAACATCCCGACCAGGCCCACTTGTGAATGACTGCAGGAAGGAAGAAATTAACACATCCCCTCCAGAGGCTGATGGGAACCAGGAAGTGTTTGACTTTACTCCCTCCTCTTTTAGTATAAAAGGGTCCTGAATTCTAACTCAGGGAAGATGGTTCTTTGGAACACGAGTCCACCATCCTCTTGGTCTGCGGGCTTTTCGAATAAAGTCGCTATTCCTTGTCCCAACAACTCATCTCTCGATTATTAGCCTGTCGTGCCGTTAGCAGTATGACCTTAGACTCAGTAACACTGTCAGAAAAAAATTTTAAACTCTTTAGTCTTTACATTTTACTTAAATTTTCTAAAATGCATTTCCTATGTTTGTGTGTAAAGGGTTCAGTGCCACTGAGAGGCAATACTAAGGGTTCTAGAGTTAGATTCCGTGGGTTCGAATCCTGGCTCCATGACTTACAGCTGTGTGGCAGGTGTGGCGACCTGGCCTCCTGTGCACCTGTAAACTAGGAGGGATGGTGCCTGTCTCCCAGTTGTTGTGAGAAAAATTAGTTAACAGTCAAGTGCACAATGCCCGACATGTAGAAAGCCCTCAATAAATGTTAACCACTATTCACTTTTAGTAATTCTTAGTAATTCACTTAGTATATTAATAGCAAGGAGTTCTTTGCCACAGCAAAAGCAAAATTCATGGAATTTCTCATAATTCATTCATTCTGAAGGCAAGATGTTCACGGTTCATCAGGAAAACCTTCACAGTCTTCCAGAGGGTTGTGGTCTTTATTTCTTTTAATAATTATTTTTATTGTTTGTTTATTTATTTATTTATTTAGGGTCTGCCATGTGGGATCTTAGCTCCCCAACTAGGGATTGAACCCCTGCCCCCTGCATTAGGAGCTCAGAGTCTTAACCACTGGACCGCCAGGGAAGCCCCATGGTCTTTATTTTTAAAGGACAAGGAAAAACAAGGACCCAAACTATATTAACAGCAGGTTCTCAGGTACTAGGATTTCTGGTGATTTTTTGCATTCTATGCATTTGATAAAAGAAGCATGCATTGCATTCTGTTTTGCATTTATATTGACAAAACAGTTAACATATTTGATATTATTATATTATTCTCTAGTGAGGTCCTCAGTGTGTACTGAAGTAACAGTTTGGGTTTTATTATAAGATCCTACTGGTGTCAGATCTATTGATGAGCTTGTGGGAAGAGACCACAGTGCCAATAATCTGTGCATTAGTGTGTGTGTGTGTGTGTGTGTGTGTGTGTGTGTGTGTGGTGGCTATATATTATAAATATTTGAACATACGGGATAGAATGTTGCAAGTGTACTGAGTTCCAGCATAACATCTTCTTCCTTTCATGATTGAGTTCTTAAGTAAGATGCTGCGTTATCTGGTTTTGAGGGGAGACAAATGTTGAGGGAGAGGACTTAGTGAAGGAACATTTGTTACAGATATCTTCCATGCAACTACTTTACTCCTGTGGTCTCCTACTCTGTCTCTTGCCCCAGGGGAAAAATAACAGCTCGCAACTTTCCACTTAATCTTTTTCCTTGTGAACTTGTCTGATGGATGACTGGAAAATACGGCTGCTGCCAGGGCATGGGCTATGAATCCTCAGCTAATAAACTCTGTCCTAGGAGAGATTTTTTTTTTTAAGTTTATGAAGTTTTTTAAGTTTAAGATTTTTTTAAGTTTATTTTTTAGAACTGTTTTATATTTACAGAAAAATTGCAGAATTTCCATAAACCCCACACCCAATTTCTGCTATTATTAACATTAACATTAGTATGGTACATTTGGTTTTTGTTTTTAAGTTTCTTTTTTATTCTTGAATTTTATTCTATTTAGTTTTTTATACACCAGGTTCTTATTAGTTATCCATTTTATAGACATCAGTGTACACATGTCAATCCCAATCTCCCAATTCATCACACCACCACCCCCCCCGCCATTCCCCGCCCCCCACCTTGGTGTCCATATGTTTGTTCTCTACATCTGTGTCTCTATTTCTGCCTTGCAAACTGGTTCATTTGTACCATTAGGAGAGATTTTTGACAAAGGCACCAGGTCGTATTCTTCGTACTTAGTTTGAATCTCTAAAGTTCAGAGATGAGAGGGTCAGCCTCTATTATACATTCACTATGCAGAGAACTAATTAATATATTGGATAAGGACAGTCCATTGGGAACCAGTTTTTATTACAAATGGGTTCATATAAAAATATTAAATAAGAAGTATATGCTCATTAAGCTAAATCTAGTCTCTCTAGAGAAATTTTTGTTTATAGAAAAGCAAAAGTCAGAGTTATGTACATCCTGCTTAAGGATAATTTCTAACTGTTTATTTAAAAAATCACTTCTATCTTTGAAAGGTTTTTAGTCAGTTGGCATAGAGACTCTCCAATTTTTGATATGCTTTTCTCTGAATTCCTCCTCTCACCATTCAGAGCTGTTCTCTGGATATTCCCTTCAGAAATGTTTTGCTTACCTTTACCCTCCTTTTCATTCTCATTGTTACTGCTTTTTTTCTTTTTTTTTTTTTTTTTTGCGTTATGCGGGCCTCTCACTGTTGCGGCCTCTCCCATTGCAGAGCACAGGCTCCGGACGCGCAGGCTCAGCGTCCATGGCTCACGGGCCCAGCTGCTCCGCGGCATGTGGGATCTTCCCGGACCGGGGCACGAACCCGTGTCCCCTGCATCGGCAGGCGGACTCTCAACCACTGCGCCACCAGGGAAGCCCTGTTACTGCTTTTGGAAGTTTGGAGTAGTGCTTAAGAAATTGAATCTTAAGTTAGATATCAATTCAAATCCTGACTCAGACGAATACCGACTGTGTATCCCTGGGAAGTGATCTAGCATTTCCGAACCTCAGTTCCCTCTTCTGTAACATGTGGATAGTAGAATCCTCACAGGTGGTTAGGACAAAATGGGATAATGCAGGCAAGATAACATTTAGTGTCAGACCTTCAGGCTTTTCTGTTCTTCCCCTGAATCTAAAGAGATAACCAAAAGCTGCTTTTCTCATCTGTCGATTTGTAAATATCTTAACCTTCAAAAAGCGCTGTCCTGGTAATTCCCTGGCGTTCCAGTGGTTAGGACTCCGCACTTTGAATGCCAAGCGCCCAGGTTAAATCCCTGGTCAGGGAACTAAGATCTCACAAACCGCGTGGTGTGGCCAGAAAAACAAAAAAAAAACCCAAAACAAAAAGGGCTGTCCAGCCAAGGCCCTCTCCTGAACGAGAACTCCACTACCTATGAGCCCAGAATTAGAATAACTCTCTTGTCTGGATAGGAATGACATTTCAACCTTATTTCCAACTTGTACCTGATGTTCAGTAAAATTAACTATTTCTCTCCTTCCTTTGCTTTTACTGGTCTCTCCTCCCATGTGCTTCACCACCAGATCCACTGGAAGATACACATCCTTAAGACCCAGCTCAAATTCCAGCTGCTCCAAAAATATGTTCTTTTCGAACTAAATGCGCACTCTTCTTTGTGTCTTGTAAGACTTGCGTGTAACTTGTGTTTGGATATTTGTTTATGTATCTTCTTTCTACTATGAAATTAATTTTGATCTTTTCATGCCTGGTATTATGTACTTCACATGGTAGAAATAATTTAACATTTGTTAATTATCTAGATAACTTTATAATTTGTTAGGTGAATGAATGAACAAATACATTCAAAAATAAATATACCATAATAAATGTCTTTATTGGTTTATATATACTTGGCCCATAATCTTAATTACTGAAGGAGAAATATATTCAGTTAACCTAAAATTTTGGTACAATTGATTTAAACCCTGCACATCTAGAGGCAGGGGCTGACAGAACCAGTCTCAGAGCTGGACACACGGCTCTCTTTTGCAGCATCATCACTAAGAAGTCATTCACCTTTCACGTGACCATTTTCACTTTGGGGGAAATCCTGAGTGAAAGCAGGCAGTCCCACCTACAAACCAATGTATCAGTATTAGAGAGTTTGCTTTGTTTTGCTGAAATCTTTTTTACTTCCTTTCATTGATCTTCATTCATTTGGTGCCTGTCTTGTGCTGGGTACTGCACATACTGTTTCACAAAAAAAATATTTCATTTAGAGTAGTTAGGTGATCACTTGTACTATCAACCTCAGACTTTCAGTTTCCTGTTTTCACTGTTAGTGTGCCATTTGTAAGCCTGCTAAGGATCTTATTGTCAAAGAAGAATGGTAGCATAATAAAATTTAGGTAATAATGCTTTGGGCTAAGTCAATATACCATGAGTGGAATAGAATTGCCCTATGCGTTGCTGATTGTTGTTCTTTTTTTAAGTATAAATAAAAGGAGATTTTTGTGTTTTCTTTCCATGCCATATTTCAGTCTCAGCTAATGCTTCTTTATGTCATCTTTCTATCTTTTGTATATGACCCTTTATTTCTGAACTTTGCCTGGTAAGAGCATGCCCATACTTTCCTCCTTCATCTGAATCATGATATTTGATGATCTTATTTTAACATCTTATCTTGAACCTAGCTTCAAGGACCAGCTGTTGTAAGATCAAGACCTAGACTACCTGCTAAGGTACTATGTCTTTATGATTTTCAGTTTAAGGCTTATATCTGAAGCAAATTCTCCCTCCCTATCACATCTTGATAGATATGCCATATCTCCCCATATTAGAATATAATGGGGCTCATGTCATAACTCAGTTTTAAACTCTTCTATTTGGGAAGCCCTCAGAAGTACCCCTCCTCTCATAATTTTGAGTATGGGATAAAGTCTACATTTTCATAGACCATCCTAACTGTACCCCCTAAACTTGGTGAAGATATACTGACCATTTTCCCATAGCATAATAATAAACAAATAGACAATGTGCTTTGCTTATAGAAGCACTCTCACATTCAGTGACTGCCTGTTGTCTATAGGAAGAAGTTGAACTCCGTAGCACAGCACACCAGCTGGCTTACCATCTGAACTTCACCAGTCTCTTCCTCCTAAGAGGTACCATTTCTTCCAAGTCACGCTTTCATCTTGTCATTCATGTTGGATTAGTTGGTTTCCCACGTAGTCTTCAAACTTTTATTCTACCACAGTTTTGAACATGTAATTTCCCCCTTTTTCTTCCAAGGAAATTCCTATGTCACTCTCTGTGGAACTGTTCAGAACCACAAGTTTCAGGATTTAATTCATTCCATATACATCTGTTAACTGTTGCTACATACCAGGTAGTGTACTAATAAGTGTAGTATTCAGACAGGCAGTTCTTCTCTCTGAAAGTGATTGTACTATGGAGAGAGAGGCATGGAATAACATCCTGGTGCTGTAGAAGGTGGCTGTGTGGGTGGTAAGGAGGACTTGATATACCATATTGCATAACCTGTTAGTTGCTACCTTGTATCTCTGGTGTCCCGTTTGGGCAGGGAGTTCTGTGTTCTACCTATTTGTACATTTTCAATGTCAGAATCATTGTAGGGGCTCAGGAAATGTTATTGAATGAATAAAAACTTAATATCTTTTAGGAATTTATGTATTCCTAATAAATTAAGTCAAAAGGTCCACTTATCGATTCGTCTGACAAGAAACATGGCCAAAAACAATTAATTAATAAAAGAGAAGCAGAAAACATTTATCTGTCTGGCATGTTTGTTTTGTTAAGATACTAATTTGATTTTTACTTTTATTTTAGTTTTATCTTTTTTCTTTTGTTCATTAGATAGAAATATCTCATGTTTTGAGGAGTTAATTGTAAACTACTTTTTCTGAAGAAGTTTTATATAGTCTATTTGATCTTACCATTAAGAAAGCACCACTGACTTTTTCATGCAGTAATTGAACCCCTCAGACTCCAGGCTCACCTGTTTGTTTGTGAATTTTTAGCTTACTTTTTTTCTTTACATAAAGCATGTTATTGTTTCCTAGGTATGTTAATTAATGTAAAGGTTGAGCTATACTTTATCTATGTAAATAAGCCCTATATTACAAACCCAAATGCTGTAGATCTGAGGGGAAAACGAATTAACTATACCCAGAAGCAAGTAGGTCTTTAGCAGCAGTAGCAGAAATCAGCAAAATCAGGCTTTTTGGATATGTGATATTTCCATAATATCTCCAAAATTAAGATCTAGTTACAGATTGTCTTACGAATGTTTTGATAAACACATGGCTTGTTTTTGAGTCCATGTGTGTGTTGGACAGTTGGAGGGCACCACAGACCTATCTAAATGCTCTGGGTCCTGTTCCTGTGCCTCATGGTTCGTTTATAGGATCCAAACACCGAATGATGATATTCGTCAGCTTAGGATATTCCAGGAAACGTCAGACGTGATTTTGTATCTCTTAAGTGCGAAGCATGAATACATTTCCTTTAACAGACTCTCACATCTTTTGAATAACAAGGTCAGCTGATTAAATTATACAGAGACAAGGATAAAGTTCTTAGAGGGTGACATTGCCTTCTGCCTGGTATAAGGGGTAGGAGAAAGAGAAGACCTGAAGCCCTTTGGCTTGTAAATACAGTTAACCTTGTGTAGGAGAAAGAGGTGACTGGTCCTTGCCCTCATGGTAGTTACCCTATTGCAAATTTCTTCTCTCTTCTAGACCGACCTTAGAATTTGTTGTCGCCTGATTTCACATGTGAAATTTTAGGGATAAACCTAAATGTGACTTATCTTGTGCTGAAGCGGGTCTGAAACCAACCAGAATCTTTCTTATGCATCAAAGGCACTTTTGGTGGAAGATAAGGCTTTTCCTTCTATGCAGATGTTTATTTTTCTTCTCCCTTGTTAGGACATGTCTTGTCATCAGTGTCAGAGGATGAATTATGTTGAAAGGCAACCTCCATGTATACCCAGACTTAATTTTCTCCTACTTCCACTGAAATACTGCTATACTACATGTTTTCATGTACATTCCATATTACCTAATTTTCTCCATTCAGCCTGTACATGCACAAGTCTCTCCAGTCTATAAAACAAAAGTTAATTTTAATACCCTTCAGTTACTACTTGAATTTTCTAATTTTTTCTTGAAACAGGTGTCAATAATTGCTAGACCCAAATTCTCACATCCTGTATGTTCCCCAAATCAACTACAGTATGTCTTTTATATGTCTACTGAACCTTCTTTAACTAGGGTGCTGAATGATTTTATAATTACTAAATCCAAGAGATATCATCAAATGTTTAGAGCTGTATGGTGCATTTGACACTGCTGATATATAAAGTTTCTTCTTCCTTTGGCTTCCAAAACTAAATGGTCTATATGTATATATATATTTTTATAACATTTAAAAATGACTTCATAAGGAGTCTTACTTTGATTTCCTTTTAACTTTGGTAATTCCTTTGGTCCCATATTGAGATCAGAGATCACTGCTTATATCAAAGAGAGTCAATCAGAGAAATAGAACCAGTAGCGTATTTTATATGTATAATGTATAAATAGCACACGTAATTGACTTGCATCATTGAGGACACTAGTTAACTATTTCCTACAAGACTGTCTCAGCTTGGCTGAAGCTGGAAGTTAAAGTTCACTGAGCAGGAGGTCGGGAGGGAGAAATCAGGAACAGGCTGGAACCCCACCAGCATGAGCTTATACCTACAAGGATGGGCTGAAACTTGTCTGCCTTCCTGTTGCTCTGTCCTTGATGACAAGGGTATACAGAGGCCTTTTGTCACAAAGCAGAACCACACATCTGGTCTAGCTGTTGCTTCACGCGAGTGAGGTAAGTCAGCAGATCAGCAAAGCTAACATATGCAATAAAAAGGCAGCCACTAACCTTATGCTCTTCGAAATGTCGGGAGAATCTCCTTGTGGTTCACACTAACCAGAAACATACACCAAAAGGAATTTTGTTGAAGACTTTTGTGTCTGTGTTCATGAGTGATATTCGTCTGTAGTCTTCTTTTCGTGGAATGCCTTTATGTGATTTTAGCATAGGTTAATGCTGGCCTCTTACAAGTAGTTACATAGTATTCCTTCTTTCCATTTTCTGGAAGAAATTGTAAGAATATGTTTCATTTCTTTCTTAAATGTTTGGTAGAATTCACCAGTGAAAACAACTGGGGCTGTTGCTTTCCTTTTTGGAAGATTTAAAAATTATTGCTTCAATATTTTTAATGGCTATAGAGCTCATTCTTCTTGCGTGAGGTTTGGTACTTCATGCCTTTTAAGGAATCGGTCCATTTCATCTAAGTTAGCAAATTTGTGGGCATAGAGGTGTTCATAGTATTTTGTTATTTTCCTTTTCATGTTCATGGAGTCAATGGAGACACTTTGATTTCTGATATTGGTAATTTGTGTCTTTTTTTTTTCTATAGTCTTAGTCTGGTGAGAGTTTTGTCAAATTTATTGATCTTTTCAGAGAATCAGCTTTTGATTATTTTGATTTTATCTATTGCCTTCCTCTTTTCAAGTTCATTGATTTCTGCTCTGTTTTAAAATTCTCTTCTGCTTATTTAGGGGTAAATTCTTCTTATTACTGTAGTTTCCTAAAGGGAAAGCTCAGTGTTTTTTTTTGTTTTGTTTGTTTTTTAGAGCTTTCTTATTTTCTAACATATGCATTTAATGTTATAAACTTCCAAGTAAAGTTTTTGCTGCATCCAGCAAATTTCATTAAGTAGTGTTTTCATTTTCATTTAGTTCAAAATATTTTTTTAATATTCTCTTGAGAGAAATTACTTCTTTTCTTACTCTCTATTATCTCTTATTTTTCCTCTTACTATTTTCTTTAACTTTTGCTTATATACCACGGCATATAGGCAAAAAGGTCATTGATCTATTGATTGAACTGACCTCAAGTATCAAGTTAATGTCAAAACTTTGGGCTTATGTTTATCTAAAATTTATGCACAGCAAGAGCAAGTTCATAAGGTAATACTTTATTAAAATAGAAGTGCTGCATTTCTGGTTTGTTTATCTTTTCATGAAACATTTTGAAAGCTTCACTTTGACGAGGTTAAAGATAAAAGCTATTTAATGAATAGAAGTATAATTTTTGAAAGCAATCATTTTTCTCAATATGGAAGACATTTAGTACTCAAAAAATTAGGAGTATTAGTAAACAAACCAGGACTATCCTGCAATATATGGAGGAGTCAGGCAGGAAGTAATAGCTTTGGGCTAATGAAATGCAGCATGGTAAAGCAGAAAGAACTGTGCAGCAAATGTTTTAGAGACATTGATTCTTCTTTCAGATTTCCCATTGTCTAGCTTTATAAGCTTGTAGATTAACTTCATTACTTTCAGTCTCAGAGTTTTCAGATTCCAAGTCTTCTTATACTGATTATCGTATGTGCCAGAGACTGTGCTTAGTGCTTTAGCATATTATATTTCCTATTAACCCTGTGAAATAAAATTGGGAAACATAATATATGAGGGTTTTGACAGAGCTAAAATCTTATGGTGATAGGCAGTGTTAGTATTGGATTTATATCGTAATTGTGGTGATATTGAAGGTGTTTATACCATTGACTAAAAAAGTGGGAGCATTATCATTATTAACATCACCATACAACTCACAAGGTAATAATACTAAAACTCAAGCGATATTATCTGATTGGAATGGTCTCCCATCAACACAGCATGTCTTCAATCTCCATTACAGTGTGTAATGTTATTACAGTATTTGGGTTAAGTCATTGAATTCCTCAAAAAAAATAAACATGGGAATATTAGCCCATTAAGCCACAATTATTTATTTATTTATTTTATTTTATTTTTTTGCGGTACGCAGGTCTCTCACTGTTGTGGCCTCTCCCGTCGCGGAGCACAGGCTCCAGACACGCAGGCTCAGCGGCCATGGCTCACGGGCCCAGCCGCTCCGCAGCATGTGGGATCTTCCCAGACCGGGGCACGAACCCGCGTCCCCTACATCGGCAGGCGGACTCTCAACCACTGCGCCACCAGGGAAGCCCCCACAATTATTTATTAATCCTATATTATATTTTGGTTTTTGATTGGTTAGTAAAGGTTTGAATGTCTTAGTAATAGGACCTAAGATGCATAAAATTTAAAGGTGAGAACCTAAAACTGGAAATATTAAATGTCACAACTTCTTATGAAAAGTTTGCATAAGATTCCACACTGGGAGGACCTGGAAAGCTGGAGGATGAGTCCGTTTTACTTTCTACCATATTTTTCTCCTTTTCCATTTAAGTAGGTTCTATTTTGCCACTCATTCTGAGGATACAGTATATCTTCAAATATGCTTTTTCCACTTCTGTGATGTTATGTTTTTACATTGACCAATTTTGAAGCCTGAAAGTAATTTCTAGTTTCTTTGACCCATTTTGAACCAAAGCAGTCGTGGGAGATTTCTGACTTGTTAAGTTGCAATTTTCTTTGTGGAGCAAGAATGAGAGGACTCAACATCAGTACCTGGTTCAAAGTTGGTCATTTACATGGTGAACACAAAAGGTATCAGTAGTCTGTCAGGTTACCTGTCACATCTCTGCACTGAAGTGGTACCCCATATTAGTGACTGACTCAATTAGATCCATCTTCTTAGAGAGTTTGAATGAGAGAGAGAGAGAGAGACAGAGAGACGGAGAGAGGGAGAGAGAGAGATTGATTGTATGCCAGGAGACAATGGATGAAACAGAGCATTAGAAAAACTGGCATGGGATTATCTCTGTCTATAGATAAGGACCTATGGATATCCTCACATTCCAGGATGACAAAATGACCTGCTCGTATCTACTAAAAAACATTAAACCTAGCACTTTTATTATTTTTAAATGATTTTTATTGACCATATATTAGTGTATTTTTTACAATAATACAATAGTGTATTTTTTTATATTACTTGAAGTAAACTAAGCATGCCTCTGATTCCAGCATCATGAAACAAACTGAGTCAGTTATTAAATGAAAAGTTAGGTTTGGGGAATGCTAATACAGCAGTGTCTGTGTTGTGTACATCTCTAGTTTCTGTTTCAAATTTCAAAAATTAGGCCAGGCCATCTGCTCCATTCTGTGGAGGTGAGTGGGCAGAGATGGCATTCAGAACTGGGATTGAATTGCCTACTAGTGTGGGAGAGAGAGGCTCCGAGCCTTATTTTATTTGATTAAAAAATAGATTACTGTGACATTTCTTGCACACAAGAGTTTGCAAAGATAGGATTAATAGTTGTACACCAATTTCTTGGTTGAGCGGGGATATGTACCTGTTTGAAGTAGGATGGTTAAGAAACTGGATGTTACTTTAAAGTTAAATTGTAAAAGGACAAGATAGTGAATAAGTCCTAGGGTAGTATCCAGGATGGTTATACTCAAGCATATAAACACGAGGAAAGTACAATTTAATATAATTATTACTTTGGAGTAGGTTTTGTATAATGATCTGAAGAAAGAAGATTTTCTAAAGAAAAGTTGAAAGGGCTTACTGGTATCCGTAGCGAAGCAATGTCAAGAACTGAATCTATTCTGACTCTGAAATCTGTTTTTAATACTGAAACATGCATAGACTTAGAGGTAACCCAATGGTACAATGAATTAACCCACCTGTGTTTAATTCACATCTAAAGATATAGTCACTCATTATAAAACATATTTGTAACTAGAATGAATGAGTCTATTTTTAAGAAAAAAGAAGAAGATTCTAGTAAGGAGAAAAGGGATTAGTATTTTGTATAATGTTCTTTGGAAATGTTGGTATAGAATTTGGTCACACTCTTCTGAGAAGTTAGCGTTGAAGTTTTTGTTTTCTGTTCTTGTTTAAAAAATATCCCCTTCTACTGTACTTTGGGCCTCTTTTTTAACTGCTAGAATGGAGAAGATATGCAGGGCATGGTGGAGAAACTGATGGGGGATTAAACTGTTTGAAAGCAATGGTCTTGTTCTAAAATGTCTCTGAAAACCCATTTTTGACTTCCTGAAGTAATGCAAAGCTTTGCAGAACAGCCTAAAATTTCCTAGAGAAGGTTTTATGACAGTCACTTCTTCTAAATTCTTCTCTTTCTAAATTCCACTTTTGAAAAGAAAGTCATAAATGACATAATTCCACGAGGCCCTTAAATAGAAGTTTAATAGAATTTAGTGTCATAATAAATAATGTAGAAAAAATCTAATAAAGGACTAATACCAAGAAATATTATTTATTCTTTCTTAGGCAAGATGTTCAGCCTCACAGGATCTCACTTTTTCTCATCTGTAATAAAATTCTACCAGCTTATCCTACCTCACAGTATTTTTATAAGAATACAATTGGAGAAAACATGTGGAAATCCTTTAGTTACAAATCACTCTTTAAATGAAACTTAGTGTTACACATCTGTTTGTGCAGAATTTCTTGCTCCATTTCACTGTTGTCCATTCTCTGATGTCACTGGCACAGATGATTTCCGAATGTCTTACTCGACATTATTTTCTTTTCTAAGTGATTTCTCTGAAGTTTTATTATTAACTCCTTGAATAAAATTCTTTTCTATGGTATTTGTCTCTTTTTCTGACTTACTTCACTTAGGATGATCATCTATAGTTGCATCCATGTTGCTGCAAATGACATTAATTTGTTCTTCTTTATGGCTGAGTAATATTCCATAGTATATACATACACACATCATCTCTTTATTTTTAAAAAATTTTTATTGGAGTGTAGTTGCTTTACAATATTGTGTTAGTTTATACTGTACAGCAAAGTGAATTGGCTATATGTATTCATATATCCCCTCTTTTTTGGATTTCCTTCTCATTTAGGTAATCACAGAGCATTGAATAGGGTTCCCTGTGCTATACAGTAGGTTCTCATTAGTTATCTATTTTATACATAGTATCAATAGTGTATATATGTCAATCCCGATCTCCCATTTTCATCCCACCCACCCCTTTCCCCCTTGGTATCCATACGTTTGTTTTCTACCTCTGTGTCTCTATTTCTGCTTTGTAAATAAGATCGTCTATACCAATTTTTTCAGATTCCACATATATGTGTTAATATAGGATATTTGTTTCTCTCTTTCTGACTTATTTCACTCTGTATGACAGTCTCTAGGTCCATCCATGTCCCTGCATATACCATATCTTCTTTATCCATTCATCTGTCAATAGACATATAGTTTGGTTCCATGTTTGGCTGTTGCTGGATCATATGATAGTTCTATTTTTAGTTTTTTGAGGAAGCTCCCCACTGTTTTCCATAGTGGCTGTACCAACTTACATTCCCACCAACAGTGTAGGAGGGCTCCCTTTTCTCCACACCCTCTCCAGCATTTGTTATTCATAGACTTTTTAATGATGGCCATTCTGACTTGTGTGAAGTGGTACCTCATTGTAGTTTTGATTTGCATTTATCTAATAATTAGTGATGTTGAGCATCTTTTCATGTGCCTACTGGCCATCTGTATGTCTTCTTTGGAGAAATGTCTGTTAAGGTCTTCTGCCTAGTTTTTGATTGGGTTGTTTGCTTTTTTGTTGTTGAGTTGTATGAGCTGTTTTTATATTTTGGAGATTAAGCCCTTGTCTGTTGCATCATTTGCAAATATGGCACAAATGAACCTATCTACAAAACAGAAACAGATTCACAGACATAGAGAACAGACTTGTGGTTGCCAAGGGGGAGGGGGGTGGAGAGGGAAGGACTGGGAGTGTGGGATCAGCAGATGTAAACTATTACTTATAGGATGGATAAACAAAAAGGTCCTACTGTATAGCACAGGGAACTATATTCAATATCCTGTGATAAACCATAATGGAAAAGAATATAAAAAAAAAGAACATCTCTATGTGTATAACTGAGTCACTTTGCTGTACAGCAGAGATTGGCACAGCATTGTAAATCAACTATACTTCCATAAAAAAATTAAATTAAACAAATTATTTTCTATTATTTGCTGAGTGCTTTCTACATTAAGTCCCTTTATAGAAAATGTTTGTTTATTGGTGGCGCAGTGGTTGAGAGTCCGCCTGCCGATGCAGAGGACACGGGTTCGTGCTCCAGTCCAGGAAGATCCCACATGCCGCGGAGCGGCTGGGCCCGTGAGCCATGGCCGCTGAGCCTGCGCATCCGGAGCCTGTGCTCCGCAACGGGAGAGTCCACAGCAGGGAGAAGCCCACGTACCGCAAAAAAAAAAAAAAAAAAAAAGAAACAGAAAACAAACAAACAAAAAAACCCCAAACATTTATTGTGTCAGGAATGAGCAATATTCGAAGACAAAGATAAGATGTCTGGGGGAACAGACTTGCGGCTGGACTTATAAAGTGAGCAGATCTTTGAGTCTCAAATTAATGCCCACCAGAGAGCATTTGCTGCTGAGGAAGAAGTCAGCAACCAGCCTGTCATCAGCCTGTTACCAGTATGTCACCAGTCTGCCTCTTTGTCTCCCTGGTGCTTGACAATGGGCTGACCTGAAGAACTGCAGAGGGTCAGTACTAGTGAAAGGTATCTACCAGAACAGGGTGATAAAACTGATGAATATGGTTTGTTTTGAAAACCAATGCCTTCTAGAATTTCACTTTCCTGTGTTTCCCAATTATAGTTAATGTCATTTAAAAATTTAATCTTCTAACACTATATTTTCTCTAAGGTTTTATTCTTTCCATTGGCAATTTGTCTTACTATGTAGTTTTTAAAAAATACAACCTCCAACATTAGTTCAGGTTTTCTTTCTTAAATGTTTATCTTCTCCGTGGCACTGTTCTAGCTAGCTGTCAGGGGTAAATAAGGATGCAATCTATGAGGGTGGCAAGAATAGAAAGTCTTGAGGCATTTTGAAGAATAAATCAATAGGTCTTATACTGTTGAGATATGGAGAATTAAGTGTATAAATTAAAGATGACTTTTAGTTTGTAACCTATGAAATCAAACTGACCAGAAACCAAAAAGTTTTAAAATTACATCCAGATTTTTAGAAACTAAAAGAATGTGTCTTGGATTTTTTTCACGGTGACTTTAGGAATTCCATTTTGCAATGTTCCTCTAGCTGAGGAATTACATGAAAGCTAAATTCTTGATTAAAAAAAAAACAATTTGAGGGCTTCCCTGGTGGTGCAGTGGTTGAGAATCTGCCTGCCAATGCAGGGGACACGGGTTCGAGCCCTGGTCTGGGAAGATCCCACATGCCGCAGAGCAACTAGGCCTGTGAGCCACAAGTACTGAGCCTGCGCGCCTGGAGCCTGTGCTCCGCAACAAGAGAGGCCGCGATAGTGAGAGGCCCGTGCACCGCGAGGAAGAGTGGCCCCCGCTTGCTGCAACTAGAGAAAGCCCTCGTACAGAAACGAAGACCCAACACAGCCAAAAATAAATATTAAAAACAACAACAACAACAAACAATTCAATTTCACTCGTCTTTGAAGGCACATTATTCAGTGATGCCATAGAAACCAATTCATCTGTGTGTGTTCATTCCAGGCCAATGAGAGTGTTTGGTAGTCTCTGAATTCCCTTCCTTCCCATTCTCCCAGGCAAGGGTAGTGGGGCTCTGTGTAGCTGCTATGAAGATTATATATTTTTTGTTGTCTTATTGAAATATAGTTGATTTACAATGCTGTATTAGTTTCAGGTGTATAGCAAAGTGATTTAGTTATATATATTCATATATACATATTCATATGTACATGAATGTATATAAATATATATTCCTTTTTTTACATTCCCTTCCATTATAGGTTATTACAAGATATTGAGTATAGTTTCCTGTGCTATTCAGTAGGTCCTTGTTGGTTATCTATTTTGTATATAGTCATGTGTATTTTTTAATCCCAAATTCCTAATTTATCCCCCCCCACCCTTTCCCTTCGGTAACCATAAGTTTGTTTTCTATATCTGTGAGACTCTTCCTGTTTTGTAAATAAGTTCATTTGTATCATTTTTAAAGATTCCACATACAGGTGATATCATATGATATTTGTCTTTGACTTACTTCACTTAGTATGATAATCTCTAGGTCCATCCATGTTGCCGCAAATGGCATTATTTTTCTTTTTTCTTTTAATCACAGATTATAATTTGATTGTTCTGTCTTGTCAAACACTGAGTGCTGATAACCCTGCTCCAAGTAGGGGTGCCACTATTAAAGTTTTCACCATGAAAGTGAAATGTATCAAGAAAAAAGAGGGAACAAAAGTCATCTGTGAGGACCTGCAGGCAATTCTAATCACAAAGCACACTGATGTATGCAAAGTGCATTACAGACACTCCAGGCATCTGTTATACCTCCAGCGTAGCATAGAAACTTGCCAATAAACAAAGCTCTTGGAGAGAGGATACTGACCTCTGATTATTTTAAAATGCTGCCTTTAACCATCAACAAAGATGACAGCATTGTTCACAAAACTGACCACATTTCTGTTTCATGTCCCCCCTCCTTCGGGAGGAAGGTGACTGATGAATATTTTCTTGCCACATTTTCTTGGAGGAAGAAGTGAGTTTGGATTGTGTACCCCACTATAGCATTGGATTTCACCAGCCGAACAGTCATCTGTTTTGTATGTGGAGAGAGCATTTGACCAGGAAATCAGAAGACTTGAGTTCACATCCTGTCTTCAATATTTACTACCAGCCTGATGACTGTGGTCACATGCAATTCTGTTCTCTGAATTTCAATGTCTTCATTTGTAAAATAGAGATGTTCTTGCCTGTAACCATCTCTCTTATGGATATCACGTTAGGAGAATCAAATAAGATTACATATGCAAAAGAGATTTGCAAGTCACAATTGTTACAGATGTGTTACATATTTAATTTTTGCCTGGCAAAATCTTGAGGCCTCGGGTTTTATAGAACAGATGTGACTGTTAAGAAGGGACCTAGAAATTTAGATATTCAAATTAAATACAACTATTTTAATCACCTTTTTAATGTGATATGTCAAAATTGTGGGTAGAAGAGGGAAAAAAAAGAGAAACTAAAATAGACTTCAAAGAAAAGAAACTGAAGAATAGTCTTCAGTCTTGTTCTTGCTTTTCTTTTGAACAAGAGTTAGGTTATGGTTTGCCCCTAGCAGGGGATATCATTTAGGAAGCAGAACCAGCCTGGTAAGCATGATGCAATTTGAGTCAGCATGGTGGGAGAGCGTTGCTCTTGGGTGGTGTGTGGGAAGCCAGCCGGTCAGATGGCTCATCTCCCTGGTTAGATGCAGACCCAATATCAGTAAAGGGAGCCAGTGTCTTTAATGGGGAATCTTAAATGGCAGAGAAAGGGGGGACTTACGTTTTTTTTTTAAAAAGGGACCAAGGAAAAGAATACAGTAAACGATCTAAGCAGAAACATTGGTGGGGCTGTAAACGAAGCCTGCCTGGAAGGTGGACAAACTGTAGAACATTTACTAAAGTGATTCAAGGAACTGGTGAAGACTTGACCAGGCAGCCTGTGACCAGGTCTTGGAGGATCCTCACTGAAAGTGAACTCGCACGTTCCTCTAAAAGCAGAGCTTTGGTGACAGGAGTTCATTTAGGAGTGCGCTCCCAGGAAGTAGTTTCGAGGGACTGAAACATTAAATGGGGAAGGAAAACAGGCACATAAAATTGCACAGTCAGGTTGTTCACCCTCGAGGTGACTGGTGTTAATCCTGTAGGATCTTGCTTCTAAGGAGCCTTGTGAAACATCTGTGAACTGTCTCGCGAAGGAAAAAAAGGACGAAACCTTTACCCATTGTCCCCTGTTCTCCATCAGCCAAGGGCGCACCATGAGTACAGCACAATAAATTTTAAAAGGCATTCAAATTTATGTATCTATTTGAAGAATAAGCCAAGACAGGGCTGGTTACCACAAATTCTCATTAAAAATTTGTGA
The DNA here is from genome assembly GCF_003676395.1 of Aethalodelphis obliquidens. Classification (NCBI taxonomy): domain Eukaryota; kingdom Metazoa; phylum Chordata; class Mammalia; order Artiodactyla; family Delphinidae; genus Aethalodelphis; species Aethalodelphis obliquidens. The sequence goes on along the minus strand of NW_020837961.1, from coordinate 4,816,399 downwards.
TGTTGTATATCTCTCCTTGCATTTTCATTAGATAAGGAGGGATGCTTCATTTTCTTTTTTTTATGAAGAATACAGAAATCGTAAGTTGTAATTAGCCCACTGAATGGATAGGAGACTGGAATCTAAACTAGTGGGAATTGAATTCTCTTCAATTTAATTTGATTTTCTGTTTTGGGAGAAGAGAAGAAAGCTCTCTCTGAATCACAGAAAGAAATTAAATTTATAATTTTATATAGGGTGTTGTATTTCTTCTACCTGTTGGAGTACATATGCAGTTTTCTGAAAATAAAGCTCTTTATTTTCATTGGGTAATGTTTCTTATTTCATACATTTTGAAGTCAGTCAGAATGGTAGGGATATGTTAACTCATATGAATAAAATGGTGATTAAATAATGATAAAGTTTACACACTATAGGAGAAACCATATGATTCTAATATGATACTGGATGGTCCCTTCAGCCATCCGGATGGACACACGCAGGACTTTCTACGTTTTGTGCGTTACATGTACACTCCTATTAAAGCCCTCAAGCATCTTACTGCTAAACTCGTCTTCTGTCAGATTGCTGCCCTTGCTACTTGCCTATCCCATGTCACTCTACCAACCAATTCTCTTCCTTTTATTGAACCTTAGCTTGGGTTTCACGTCATAAAGGTGACACATGGCAATGGTGTCTCTTGCTTTGATTTCTGTGTTCACATCATTTATTCTGCTCTCTTTCTCCAAAATGTGTGTGTGTGTGTGTTTTGCAAATGTACTTATCTGTGTTCTCACCTCTGTGACTACCTAACTCCATACATACTATCTCCTCCTGCATATGTTTCTTTCAGTCCTTCTTGTATTAATTTTCGTCATCCATCAAGACATTTCTCTGTTTTAAATAGAGATTACAAGAGTATTTAATATGAAAATACTTACACTTAGAAATTCCACAGTTTCTGTTGAAGCTCTACCTTTCTCCATTCAAGGCATTACTTCCTCAGGAGCCCCAAATGGTAGCCTGTCTTTGTGAAAGTGTCAGTTTACCTTGCTCGTTGGTGAGGTAAAAGGACTAAGTTGTGCAGATTTTGAAAAATTCTAGAGATACCTAGAGTATACAAAAGATCTTTTTCTCCCAAAGAGAATATTTTGTTTGGCTTTTGGCCAGCATCTACATTAGCTAGACACTAGCAATTCCTGACCAATTTAATCCAATCAGGGATTTAGTTGACTCACCCTATAAAGGAATAGGGTATTCTATGCTTCCTGTTCACCCTTACTCATAGGTTTAATCTCTTAGGGTCACAACCCAAAGCCTTAGTATTTTGCTATAATCTCTTTCTTAGAAGTCCCTGAACTCCTGTTTTGTCCCCCTGGAGTCATAGGCCAGTCAAAAACTGTGGTCAGTTTCTTGTCCATGTTGGTACCTCTTGTATCATTGGCAGAAAATTGTAGGGCAATGCAACCTCAATTATTGGGCTCACCTCTGTGGGTTTCTTTTTTCCTCCCAGTTTTTGCCCCATGTTTCTTCACTGTCTTATTAACTGTCCAGTGCCCTTCCACAGATGGTTTTTATATTTAGCTGAACTTATTTTTGGTTTTGGCATGATCGTTGGCTTAAATTATCATTACTGGAGACACAAATCTCACTGTCGATTGAAACAATTACTACTTAAGAGTTCTAAACAAGGAGACCGTGTACAGAACTCATGTCCTTAAGTTCGGATGTGAAAAAAATACATATAAATTACCATTAACTTCTAATAAGCAATTAGCATTTTCTTTACTTACGTATATAGGTAACACACCACAGTGGTGCTAATATTACTTGTGATTTTGTCACATGCGAAATATAGGAAATATATATCGATATTGGTCTCCAGGCCCAGTGCCTGACACAGGGCTCCTAAAACTCTTGTAATTTCCTAAGTGATAAGAGCACTAGGACCATCTTTTGTTCTAATATTTCGTCTTTGACACTGGTTCCTGACACAGAGCTCTTAAATCTCTTGGAATTTCCTGGGTGATAGGGGTGTTTTTTATTCTAATGAGGTGACTCAGGATGTGCTCCTGGATGGCTCCTGGCTGGGGGCTGGTCCCCAGAAAATCGAGCCATGATTAGAAACTTGGAACGTTCAGCTCTGCTCCCATTCTCCGAGGAGAAGAGGGAGGCTGGAAATGGAATTAAGATGGATCATGCTTGCATGATGAAGCCTCTGTAAAAATCCCAATACTGTGTGTGTTCAGAGAACTTCCAGGTATGAACATAACCACATACTGGGAGGGTGGTTCACCCCAAGTCCCTGGGAACAGAAGCTCCTACGCTCAGGACCCTTTGAGATCTCACCCTATGTATCTCTTCATCTGTCTGCTTATCTGTATCCTTTATCCATATCCTCTATTATGTAATAGACTGGTAGATGTATGAAGTGCTCCCCTGAGTTCTGTGAGCTGTTCTAGCAAGTGAATCCAAGGAGGAAGGTCATGGGAACCTCTGACTAGTAACTAAGTCAGGCAGAAATTGTGGGCAACTTGGGAACCCACTACTTGCAACTGATATCTGAAGTGGGGGACAGTCTCATAGGAGTGAACCCTTAACCTGTGGGGTCTGCATTAACTCCAGTTAGCGTCAGAACTTAATTGCATAATAGGGCCCTCAGTTGGTCTCAGATGTACAGAGAACCCCACACATCTCGTGTCAGATGGTCTCAGATGTACAGAGAACCCCACACATCTCGTGTCAGAAATGTATTGAGTATGGTAGTAGCGTGAGAGTAAAGGAGAAACACGGGAGGACTGTTTTTTTTCCAACTCATCACAACAAAAATTAAAGCTATGTTCTTATCACATTAGAGCTGACAAAGAATTTTGAAATATTAAACATCTCATAACTTTGAAATTACAGTATGTCTTTAGTGTAGTATTAAGAAGCTCATATATTACCATACCACAAAAGGTATTTTTAAATATTTTTATTTGATTTTCCTATATTTTTTATTTTCCATGTACTTTAGTTCATGCATTTTGAAACATCGCTATGAAATGGGGTCTGTTGGCTTCACCAGGCTGCATAAAGGGTATCAGTCAAGGGTCGATCAGGAGACAAGATCAATTGATGCATCAAACAGGGAAAGTTAAATATAAAGAATTATTAACTATAAGAAGGAATTGGAGCAGAAAAGAGTTGGCTAGTAAGGAGTAAATAAAGTTCTAAAGAAATTATAAATAGAAAATGTCCACCAAGCCTACGGTTGAGACAGAGCTCCAAGGAAGAAGTGACTCCTTCCTGCCCTCGATCCTTGGCCAGGGTTGAAGTCTAGACACGGCTGGAGAGGACACTGGATCATGAAACTCAGAGACTGTGAAGTTGTACAGGGGGATCCTGGGGGAAACTGTCTGTTGGAAGACGCTGTGTAGGCTGTTGACACTCCACTGTGAAGCTACTTTAGGTTCTAGGGAAGCCATTCACGAGTGACAGCACTCTGCTGCAGAATTCTCCAAGACGGTAATGAGAAGCAGCGGTTCATGGCAGATGCTGAGACAGTGAGGATCCTCTGGGAAGCCACTGAGATGGAGGCCAGGAAATCTCTGCTGGACACTGCAGAAGCCACATATGCTATAGGGCTGAACTCCTGGGAAAGTTGCATGGGCTGAAGGAATTTGCCTAGACAAGCACACCTGACCCAGGACAGTGTTTCCTCCATCACCCTCTACTGGCAAAGGTTACTATTGTGCCATCTGGCAAAGGAGAAATATGTACAGTGTCCGGCTCCATTCTTGCAAAGCAGGCAATGAAGTCCAAATCAGAAGCTGAGAGGCAGAACATTGATAACTGGAACAAAGGGATTCATGACCCCCAAATGTTACACATCCTTAGTGTAGGCAAAGAATTATGTTTATTACTTTTCCTGATTATTTAAAAATCTTTCTTAACTTATATTCAGGTCAGGAACATTTGCTAATCTTTTCAAAGAACTAACTGCTGGTTTCTTTGATACTTATCTACTGGTTTTAGTTTTTGTTTTGTTTTGAATTTCACTGATTTTTGTCTTTGTTACATGTTTCCCCTGCTTATTTTGGGTTTGATTTTCTTTTACCAGATTCCTAGAGTGGGAACGGCAAAAATCATTTATTTTAGGCTGTTTTCCTCTAATATAAGCATTTAAAATTATAAATTTCCCTCCAAGCTCTGCTCTAGCTGTTTCCTGCAAGTTGTGATCTAGTCCATTTTCATTGTCATGAAGTTCAAAATGTTTTTGAATTTTCCTTGGGATTTCTTTATTCACTCATGGATTATTTAGAAGTGTGTTCTTTAATTTCCATACATTTTGGAACTTTCTAGATATCTTTCTGTTATGGATTTCAGTTTAATAGCTTGTGGTTAGAAAACATATTTTGTATTAATTTTGAATCTCTTCACTGAGATTCATTTTATAGTCAAAATATGGTATAACTCAGTGACTACTCTATGTGCACTTGAAAATAATGTGTTGTGTGGATTTTTCTTAAAATGCGAATTACGTCCAAGAGATTGATTGGTATCTTTTTGGTATTCATATGGTGTGTCACCATTGATGAGCCAGTACTGAGTCACTGTTATTAACTAAATCCATCACATCAGTGTTCACTCTTTGTGAATGAGGCAAGCATGTGTGGAACTCTTGCAAAAGGATGAAGCTATGGGACAGATAAATTATATATTCTGAGAGAAGGAAAAAATGTGGTGATGATGCATTATTTGTATGGTAAAAGACGAATGGGGGCAGCTAAATGATTGAGCCTAACAGCTTTAATTTCACTGTGAAGTGGTATATAAGGTAATCTGTTGAGAAACACAACCCACATACATGAAGAGAAAAAAAGCATATTTTGAAGTAAAGTAATACATAAAATAAATAGTATTTATTTCCATGCTCTAAAGCCTTCTTGAATAAATTAGGGTTTTCGTATCATTGCTCACTTAAAAATTGCATTTATAAGAGCTCAACCTGCATACACAACTGAGGCAGAAAATTCAAATCGTGTATTGATGTGAATCGCTGGTGTCTTAACCCGCTGGGAACGGCTCTAACTGTGAGTAAGCCTGGATCTAATTCTCAGGTGCCTAAGGGAGCCTTCAAGGTTAGGTAAGCTCCAAATTTCATTTTCAGTCAGTAAGAGGGAGATGTGTCTTGAAAAATGGTTTGACTCTTTAGAGTTGTCTGTAGGGTCCAATTTTGTTAGTTTGTTCTGCAACATATTGGAAAACTAGTTTATGACACATTCAATCTGAGTTCCTAGGGAAGGAATGACCATTCTACATTTTATTTTTCTCAAATACATGCAAAAGTTAACCTATGAGTTCTACAATTGATATAAATGTCATAGCACACATTTTTATAACATTTTACAATTCAATGATATTACCGCTTATAGGCAGTATACATATTTTTTAAAATTTTACTAACACTAAATCATGAGTTGCATGGTGTCATTTTTAATTTTATCATAAATGATACTTTCATAAATTATTCCTTTAGTGGAACATTATTTGCTTCAAAGTAATGATGTTTCCCAAGGTGCTTAAAATATGTTCACAATAGCACTGGAAAAAAAATCTACCTAGTTATTAAATTTCTCTTTTCTATTATATTGACCACAAACATAAAGTCAGATCTCTTCAAAATAATTTGGAGTTATAGTATGAATTAAAATAGTTGATTTTTAAAATATTCAAATTACTAGTATTCCTTAATTTTATCTGCTATCTATATGACTCTATAGAACACTTTGGTCTGCTTGTTTTCATCTCCATGCCCAATATGTAGTTTTATAATAATTCTGTTTCCTCCTACCATTAAAAAAAATCTTTTACATAGATAGCTCCTCAAAACATTTACTTGACATGTCACCACGGGGAAACAAATCAGGGAAAACGAGAAAAGACATACAGTGGCCAAAGTGTGGAAAGAGTATTTAAGATACATATATGCACAAAGATTGGTATTTTAAATCCATGGGATAAGAAAAGATTAGTTTTCATAAAATCAGGAAACATCTTTAATGGCTCCCTCATATACAGAGGAAATGAGTTGGGGATAAACGTGCAAAAGGGAAAAGAAACAAGGACCTTTGTGAGATGTTGGATCCCCAGTTTCATTAACCAGCCATCAGTAACAGACCTAGATATATTGCTCTTTTTCATAAAAGTCAGCCGCTAACCCTTTCCTCTAAGGCAAGGTTCTCAGTCAGGGAATATTAGGCAATGTCTGGAGACACTTCTGTTTGTCACAACTAGGGGTGGGGAATTGGAATTAGCAACCAGTGGGCAGAAGCAAGAATGATGCTAAACATCCCACAGTGACCAGGACAGGCCACCATAACAAAGAATTATCCAGACCAAAATGTCAGTGGTGCAGAGATGAGCAACAATGCTCTAAGGCAAAATGGGAACAGTTTTTGCTCTTAATTTATACCCTTCATAATGACTTTTTCAGAAATCCTCCCTCCACACCATTGAGTCTACCCTGGATGTTCATTTTAGCTTGATTTCATTTGTAAACGAACGGTCCTGAGCAATGTGATGATGGGGTTTGAGAAGAAAACAACCACTATATAACTGCAACACACTCCTTTTGGATGTTATTAAAGATAACTTTTAATATCTTCACTGGAAAAATATTACATATTTACATTTGCAATGTAGCACATTTTGCTTCTGACTAATATATTTTCTCTATATGATGATACATTTCAATTCAATTTCTGGTTTGAGGTGTAAATTTTCTGTTTAGAACATGGTTCAGGATAGACCATTTGTAAATGATAATTTGGCACCGACCTATCTGAAAAGCATTTTTGACCCTAAGGTTTTTGGCATCCATGTTCCAAAAAAAAAAAAAAAAAATGTGAGCAGCTCCTTCCTGCTTATTTCCCAGCCAGGATGCAGAGCTCTTAATTAGACTATAACTGTAGTTTTAGGTTCAATGTATATAGAGAACAAGTAATCAGAAAGCCTAGGCAGTGAAACGGCTCACTTAGACAAGGTAGCTGATATTCTTGGGATCAGGTTGGAGTATTTCACCAGCTTGAACAGTAGCTATTGGACTTATTTCTTACTTAAAGTAGGCATTATGTTTTTGTTGATTTAACCTATATTTGTAGTGTTGGCTTAAAACTAAATTAAACTTTACAGATATACTACAGTCTGTTACTGACCTTATTTTTTAACTAGATTTTTTAATGTTTTTATATTTAGGAAAGGAAATGCAGTCAGAAATGTATATGTAAAGTATCTATCATCTTGAAACTGAGCAAAAAGCAGTATAGCATAACAATATAGCCACTTGATTTCTGTGCCAGGGAAATCGACATTTGATTTTCTGCTCCACTGCTTCAATGGTTTAGGAAGCTTGGGAAAATTTTCTCACCTTCCAGGCTTAGCACATGGTAAGAATCAATGATATTTGCAATTGATCACTTTTGTGTGTATGTTTTCCCCAGAACTAAAGGATGTATATGGCAATTAAACAAACATGGTTCAAATTATTTTTATTTTCAGATTTTCTTTCTCTCTCCCTGTCCCTCTCTCTCTTTCTGCACACACACACACACACACACACACACACACACACACAAGCTGACATTTTTATACATGTACAAGTATTACATTTCTACCTACTAGTAATGTTATGAAGATTAAATATGACAATTTATGTAAAGTACTAAGTTCTTTGTCTTGGACATATTAATAGCTCAGTTATTTTCAGTCATTATTATTTCCAAATGTCAAACATATCATACTGAAATGACTTTTGAATAATTTATTACAAATAACTCAAGAATAGCAGATATATTTCTTTTTATTAGTAATCCTTATTCCTTTAAGGCTTGCATGTGATGTTTAAAAATTATATCACAGAATCTTATAATTTAAGGCATCTTTGGTGTCACTTAATCTCATCTACTGTTTTGGTGAGAGAACTGAGGGCCACAGATGCTTCAGAACAAGTCAGGATAATATCTGAAGCAGTCCCTTGTCATCCATGATCAAAATGAGCTCTTCCTCTTTCACTGGGAAGTCGAGAGGGATGGTCTCCCTGAAGGTGATTTTGGAGGAAAAAAGTGGAAACATCAGCTTGGCCATTTCTAAGTTCAAATGAAATAATACAATACACTGAGGAGCACGTTCATTTCCACCTTTGTCCAAACTTTTAAATGAATGATAACATGCTTAGGGAAGGTTTTTTAATATCTCAGTCATTTGCAAGAAAGAAGCTATGCTTTATTTGTTCCCTTTCAATTTGATGTGTTTTCCCCTCAGTTCAAAATTGATTTAAATAAGTTGACTAACAGTAAAAGCAATGCTGACTGAGAAGGAGACTGCCTACTCTGTAGACTAATCATAATTTAGAGTTTTATTGGATAATACAAATTAAGAGAAATCTGGGCTGGTTTCAGGAAAAATCCAATTAATGCATGACTCAGTTGACAGTTTCTAATTTGCAACCTGAGTATTTCTTCATGATTTATGTCTTCCCAAATGTAAATATCCTCATCCACTTTTATATATAAAATGGTTATAATTTTTATATAATAATTTGCTTATTGCTGCAGTTAATCATTTATATACACTCTTACAAAGATGAGAACTTAAAACCGACTATTTTATTATTCCACCCACTTATGTTTTATAGCTTATGTAGATAAAATATATCTACAAATATACCATTTTATTGTGCTGTCTTAGTAATCTCTATAATAATATATAAATTAACATGTGAATGTTTGGTGTTGGAAAATGCTGGATCAGGTACTCAGGCCAACCTTCCTGCATATAAATGTATATGCATTTATATATACATACAGAATCTCATAAATTGGAGCTGGGACCCTGAAAGTTATACCTTGGGAGTAGTGATGAGGTAGTCTTTGCAGGTGTAATCAAGATAAAGATTTTTATATGAGAAAAGCATCATGGGTTATCTGGATAGGCGCTAAATCCAATGACAAGTATCCTTATAAGAGACACAAGGAAGAAAGAGAGAGAGAAAAGAAGCAGTGAGAACACAGAGGCAAGCATGGAAATGCCTAGAGCTTCTTGAACCTGAGAGAGGCAAGGAACAGTTTGTCCCCTGGAAACTTCAGAAGGAAAATGGCCCTGCTGACACCTTGATTTCAGACCTCTGGCTTCCAGAACTAATGGGGAAATAAGTTTATGCTATTTAAAGCCACAAAGTTTGTGGCAATTTTTCACAGCTGTCCTGGGCAAGTAAACAAAGCTGAAACTCGAACCATTCATCTTGAGAGTAGGTGGGTCAGTGAGTTAGATGGCAGGCAGTGCCATGCTGCAGCAGGCTCACTGATTTTGTGTTTGGACATTTTATTTACGTAAATATTTTATTTACACCTTCCTTCTGTTTAGTGCAATGGTTTGATTTAACGTTCTCCTGGTCACAAAGAAGCATGCACTGTGGACTTGCTTGAAAACATATTGATGCTGTTAAAGTGGATGAGAAAAGTGCTAGAACTGTTGGTCTGTGAGCCACAAAGAATGAGAGTCCTCTAGAGAAGAGCATATCAGGGTCACACTAGCAAAGCTCAGAAGACATGCTGAGTAATCTAATGACTGCAGGGAAAATAGAAGACTCTGTTTCAATTCAGAAGTATTTACCATACAAGAAATGCCAAGAGAATCCTACAATATGATAAAATACATTCACTAAATTTGAACACTGTACATAATGAAAAAGCTTTTTACCTTTAGATAACTATAAGATAGCTGTAGGGGGAGAGACCAGGTGTAGTAGCTGTTGGGTCTATTTTTAAGTATAATGTATTCAATCATCCAAATATATAAGTTTCTGCCACATGCCAAGCAGAATTCTGGATATGGGAGCTACAGCAGTGAACAAGGGTAAAACAAGTTTCCTATTCTTGTGGAACTTCCATTTTAGTTTAGAACTGTTCACATTTAAGAGTTATTTATTTCTTCACCTTCTTTGCTCTGAAGCTTTTTGTAAAGCTAAATTAAAAAAGCACTTGACTAGTATAACACACAAATTTCCACATGTATATTTTGTATTGTAAAAAGCAAAAAATGAAGCAATAGAAATATCTGGAAGAGGAGGTGCTCCCTCCCAACACATAACGCATTTCCAATCATAGAATAAACAGGAAGAAATGTGGCCCTTGTCTGAGAAACTAACCTCTTGACGACTGTAATTTCTCATCTCGTCCCAGTCTTTGGATGTGGGAAGGGAGATTAGACCATGGGTTTTAGAGCATGAGCTGGAGAGAGCTGATTTGTTCACCACAAGAAAATTGGATTGATTTGTGGGTTTCTATTCCTGGAAGGGAAGGAACAAAAGCAGGAGAAAAGGATGGAGAATGAATAACTGAACAAGAAACGTGACTCAGCCACTGAAAGACCTTTAAAAACTGAAATGTTGAATATTCAGTTTTGAAATTTCTGTGATATAAATCATAAAAGATAACTAAAACTCAGTAATGATATATATACATAGTAAATATATATATATTTTATATAATAAAATATATATATATTTTATATAGTAATTATATATATATTTCTTCCCCTCTCCCATGCACAGAATTAAGTTGATGTATAGCTGGTGTTAGAAACAAGACGTATAGAAGAAAAAAGGAATTCTGCAGACAGAAAACTGAAGTCGATGGTGACCATGGGGGCAATTGGAAATCTAGGAATTTATAAAAATATACAGTATGGGAATAAACTTTACACAGAAAATGGAATAAATGTTCAAGTAAAACTTACCTAGATATTTTTGGGTTGTATGAGCCCAGTTGACTCCTGGGTTTTACAGGGACCAATTAATATAGTCTCTTCACTCTACCCCACTTTTTAGAATTTAATAATTATTAGTAGAAAGGTATTTGTTTTTTGAGAGAGAGATAAAATCTGATCTGTGAGGATAGCAGAATGATCCACTAATCTGACATCTCAAAATGATTACCCCACCATCTACTCAATCAATGTATAAATTTGAGACTCATTTTACCTTATCTTTGTCATCCATATACAATTATTTACTAGTCCTGCCTCTTTTTTTCCTATGTATCTCTTGAATTTTGACATTCTTCATCTTATTGTTCCTCTCCTAGTTTTAAGCCCTATCATTTCCAATCTAATCAATTAGCTGCTGTTCTTGTTTTCCCCTTAGCACCTCTGAAATCATCCCATCACTGCTAAACAGTGATATTTAGAAAGCACAAAACTAGTTAGTTTACACCTCTGATGATAACATTTTGCCTCAGTTGAATAGTTTTCAATGTTTCCCTTTGTTTTCATGATAATATTCAAAATGTAAGCAGAACAAATTCAAACCTCCACGATCTGCCCCCTGTTTGCCTTTCCAGCGTGGTCCACCATCACATCCCTGCACACCCTGGACACTTGTACCATGATGAACTACGGGTGGTCCAGTACACCACATCCTATAGTACCAACGTAGCTTATGATTTTCATATGATTTTTCCATGTGGTTTTCCCACTTTTTCTGCCTGGCTAATGTGGGACATTTCTGAGCACAACTCTAATGTTACCTTTGAGTTTTAGTTAAACTCCACATTACTTCATGTCAAAATAGCAGATCTTAAATCCACAAAGACAAATAGTCTATTATACTTAATTTTAAAAGCCTCATGAAATAATTTATTGAGATAAAGTTAAAAGTAATAGGAACAATACAATTAATAGGTAAAGTTTTTGGTATTATTAAGAGAATATCTAAAAATATACACATGGAATAAACACAAGAAAGTTAAGTTATGAGTACATTGTTTCACTTTCATAAGAGTTTGGTATATGTATTGAGGTTTATGTAGGACATTTTAATAACTTTGTGAAGTATATGCACAAAATTCTAGAAAAACAGATTTTTAGTTTAAAACACTAACAACTGTATCCAATCAACATAATACTATGTACGGTTCTTTTATTCTTCCCACATAAGAATCTAGGCTCACTCCTATTTGAAAAAATATTTCCAAATTCATTACGAATGTTTTGCTATGTTTCTTCCAGGAAAGAATGGGAAAGGTCAGACTTGGGAATTAGTCTTGAAGTATTTAAATAACTTTAAGAACTTGTCTATTTTAATAACAGAATGAGTCAATCAATTCTTTTTCATGAAGATTATCAAATGATTCAGTTCTTTCTTTCTCTTCCTGTCTATATGTACAAAATGATATATGTTGTATATTTTAAATTTATTTCCAGCAAGTCTTACATTTATCACAGCAGTTGATCATTCAATTGTCAGTGAGGTTCTTAGGTGAGATCTTTGTATGTTCAGTTATCTAAAAAAAGCATTTTAAATCAATGTCACCTTTATATTTCAGATAAAGGAGGCATGTAATTGTGTTTACCCATTTCGGAACTTGCCAAGTCATGAAAGCATTTGTATTTGTAAAAGTATTGGGTGGTTACAGTAAATTTGTGAATTACTTAGCTCAACATGTATTCCTACTGACTATCAGCCAGAGATCAGAGAGGCAGATGGTACTTTTCTCAGATCTCTTTGCTGCTGGTGTGGTTGATGACAGGTATGCCAATTAAATGCACACTCTCCTAAGACTTGAATTGGAACCAGGCAAGGAGAGAGGCAGGATACAGGGAGTCCGTTTTGCTGGTGCAGATCAGCTGTGGTAACAGATTCACAGGGTGGCTTCCTGATGGTGGAAGTTCTTTCTGGAAGCTCAGACTGAAGGTTGTTTCTTCATTTCTCCTCATAATTTTGCAAGACACGTAATTCTTGCATATATCAACTGGAGCAATTTCTGTTCTCTGCAACTACTGTCCAATAATTTTTAGAGATAATTATGAAAAACATAGCAATATAAGTAGATAATTAACTTTAAAATGGGAGCCAAAGAAAGTCATTAATTATGAATTAAGCCCAGCTTGTGTCTCATTTATGGCTTTAAAAGAGGGAATAGTCTAATTCTGGAAGCACAGAATCTTGTTTAGATATTAAACTGAAATTCCATAGTGGTTAGTGGCTCTTGCTAGTTTTTTGCTTGTTTGTTTTGTTTTTTCATACTATTTTGTCCACTGCTAGGTCAGACAGCACAGGTTAAATAGCTGGCTTAGCCTGTGGAATGTTATTTCCCCATCAAAATGCATTATGACTTTAGGTCTCTAGACCTTAAGGCAAATAACACATACCATTGATTCCTACGTGGGTTTCTTCTGTTGACTGAAATGCTCCATTCAAGGGTGCCCATTAGTCAGTTCTTGTCGAGACCTCAGCAGCTGAAAGCATTAGGGCTGAGACAAGACCTAGTCTTTTATAGCCCGGCTCCAAAGGACCGATTTGCCATTGCTCTAGTTCCATTCATTGTAGGACTGGGGGTTCAGTTAGGGGGAGACTCCCAGGGAAGCCCACTCACACCCTTCTGCTGTTCTTCCTGTTCTACTTGTTCTCTCGTTTCCCGTGAAGATGAGATGGTTCTCGTCCATCCCGATGAGGCTGGTGTCCAAGTCCCTGGTGCTGCCAGAGCTGCAGTTTTACTATTGTTGACTCTTCATACTGTTTCCTGCAGAGCAGCCACATTCCTGAGAAGCCATTCATGGTTATTTACACCCCCTTGTTGTTTCCGTATACTCCTGACACATTAGAAATTCTTTTAAGGGAGTCAGACTTCCTTAATCAGGGGCCAAGGTGGATGGCATGGCCATTTTGTCCATTCTGTTCTTGGTTACGAGCACCATGTGGTGGTAGGGAGTGAATTAAAAGCTCTCTTTTCCTCTCTCAACAAGCCAGCAGCATCATTCTCATCCATCTTCCTCCTGCTGGAAACCCATGGCCTCATTCCTTGCATTTCCATTTTACTTACAGCAGAATTGGATCAGATTCACCTCAAATGTGATTTTCTTTCTTATTACATTTGCTACTCATCAGTGAATATTCTTCTCATTCCAGGAAGGGCCATAACGTTAAAAATAACATTATATTTTAATAAACTTGTGCTGACATTTTAATGACTTTATAATGTAATTTTTGGTATATTGGGATAGCATGCTACTTTTGGAAGAGTTTCTTATTCTGCCTGTCATCTTATAGACAAGGCAATTCATCAAACAAAATTTGTGTATGATGCTTAGAAGACTGAATAAAAATTGCTTTCAATCTTCAATGACTTGGCATCATATCACTTATTTTACCATTAATGGTTTTATCACTGGACTAATTTGATTGCATTTCCTAATACACCTTTCCCATTCTCCAGCCACATTGCAAATAGTTGGGCACCACAGCATGTGCTGTATTTTTATTGACTCAGAATGTGAGTCTGTGGTCTTTCAACAGATGCTTTGCCAGTCAACTGAAGCTAGTTTAGGCTCTGCAAAGTGGCTGGTAATTTTCTTTGGAAGTGAGGGCTCTGAGGAAATGAAACTACCAAGGGAAAAAGGCTGCAGGAGTTCAGGGCAAGTTGTCAAAATGGCAGTTGATCTACATTTTCTGTGTATACACGTGGTAAAAATGATTGCTTTAACTTTGTTTTTGTTTGTCATGCAAATAAATACATCCAAAGTTGGCTATCTATAAAATAAATTTAAGGCAATGAAAAAGGCTGAATCGTTATCCGATCCGATTTCAGCATCACTGAAAAGAAGACAGTACAGTGTGTCCGAGTGTGAGCATTCCTGTGGTCGAGATCTCTGTTTAAATCCTGGATCTGCCACTTAGTAGCTCTGTGTTCTCAAAGCAAGCTATTTAGACTTTGAAACAGATTTTTCTCACCTGTAAAATGGGGCATAATTCCACCGATGTTATTGTGTTATTAGATTATATAGGGGTCAAGTGGGGCATAATTCCACCGATGTTATTGTGTTATTAGATTATATAGGGGTCATGTGGTTAACACCCTATAAATATAGTGCTTTGCCTGATTCCTGATAAAGTCTCAAGTAGTGGTCACTCATGGTATTTAGCTTGATAATTCAGAGTGACCGTTTTCATATAACAGGACGTTTTAGCTTTGAATATATCATGAAATTGAAACCAGTAATAGTTTAAATGATTTAACTGACAGCTGAAAACTGACATTCATACAAGCTCAAGGTCACACAGATGATTAGAGACTCAATTTCCCAAATTCTTGGAAAATGTATTCTCCCAAAAACCTTGCTGGTTTATCCAGAATGCCTTCTTTCCATCTAGGTTTGCCAGATTTAGCAGGCAAAAACACAGTGTGTTTAGTTAAATTTGAATTTCATATAGATATCCACAATTTTTTCATTTAACTATGCTTCATGCAATATTTAAGACAGACTTAAAATATGCAATAAGTAATACTACATGCTATGTAATACTAAACATTAAAATAAAAAAAATTTTTTTATTTTATAAATATTTTAGAAAATAAAATATTTAACAAAAAACTGCAATACTTACAACATATTTAGACTAAAAATTATCTATTGTCTGTCTGAAATTCAAGTTGAACTGAGCATCCTATAGTTTATCTGGCAATCTGATTATCCTCAGTAGTGTTTTAGAAACAGCTTTAAGTTTTATATTCATTTTTTCTATTCTTGGAAATCCTAGTTCGCTTTTCAGCCATCTAGATTGTCTACAAAACAGATGTGTACAAGCCATAGCCATAAGTTGATGTGCTAGGTCTTCATAAATGCCATATAAAAACCAATCATTACTTTTCTACCACTGTCTCATTCTCACCACAAAAAAATTATTCCTTCTTCTTGGTATGTGTTCCATGGTTATATGAGTGTTTATAGAGGCTGTATAGGGTTTTCTTATAATTATAGGTATATTTAGACCTTATGATCTAAGGGTTGTATATGAAAAATCCAGGTTAGGAAAACACTAATGGTTAACTTACAAGACATAAGTCCAAAGGATTGCTTTAATTTTGGACCTGGCTGTTTTCCTGGAACTCACTTCAATGTATCATTTTTCCTGCTAAACTCAAGTATAGAAAGCCTGAAGTGGGTTCAGCCAATTCATCATGAGCTGAACCAGGTGGGCAAAGTTTGCTGCCAACAGCTTACCCCCATATCCTTCTGGGATGCTTATAACTCTGGTGTGTCATCATCCTTCAGCTCTGAATGCTGCCTGCAATCAGAGCTCACCATGGGAAAGAGCTCTTGGGAATTTATTGCCACATCAATTGACATAGACCTGAGAGTGTGGCTTGCATTGCTTCTAAAACTCATGAAATAATGTCTGAACTTCCTTTTATTGTGAAGGTTTAACTCAAGGACTCTTAGGACAAATTGATTTCTGGTATAAGATGAGAAGTTTTATCCTCTCAAGGAGAAGGAGCTGGGTAGGGAGCTATTTGTACCAAAATTCACACACCTGAATTAAAAGAGTTGTCTCAGCTTTTCCACAGCATTTTTCATTTGCTTCCCATGGCCAAGGAGCTTATAAGAAGTGAGGAGAAAAATGAAAGCCATTTTCACCCAGAATTGTTCTTTTCATTCCAGAAAGGATTAGTTCATTCACAGTTTATCATAACAGTCATTCCTCAGCCTCAGCAATTGAGCAAATGCATATACGTTGTGAAATTGCTTCCTATCAGATCTGCGAACGCTTTGATAATCTTACACTATCTCACGCAAAAACAGTAAACTGCAGAAGGTAGCTGTTACTCAGCTGTCTTCCAGAAATTCTTATTTCATATGCTTGGATTGGGCAAGTGCTCATGATTTAAGGTTAAATGGCATAAACATTGCACTGAGAAGCAATGTAGGTATATAATCTACTTAGATTTCAGTTTCCTTCAGTTTTAAGTAGGGATTGTAAGCTGATAATAATTTTAGCTAGTCTCTTTGCAAATACAGAAGAATTCTTCATTCCTTTTTTTCTTGCTTTCTATCGTACTTCACATAAAATCTGTCAGCAAATTATGTTGCACTATTCCTAAAATATTTTCAGATTTTCATCTTTTTTTGTGAGCCACCTTTCCTGTTGTCATTCTGGTACAAGCACCCTCATCTCATACCTGAGTTATTGCATTGGTCTCACTTCTTGCACCCTTACCTACGTCCCACCTTTAAAAATATGAATCAGATCCCATCACTTTTGTGCTCACGACTGTTCAGTAGTTTCCCACCTTATTTAAAGTAAAAGCCATGGTCCTTACAATGGCCTTTCGGTAGGACTCTTCATGCTGGCTCTCCGTGGATTCCTGCTCCGCCCTGCAAATCTCTCTCACAGCGCCTGCAGGTAGACCAGGTGTCCTTCACCCTTGGGTCTTCGCTCTTGTGCTTCCACTGCCTGAGATACTCTCCTTATGGAACCCACATGGCTTACTCTCACCTTTTTGATATTTCTGCTCAATTCTCATGTTCTTGGTGAAGCCATTTCTTTTTTTTTTAATTTTTATTGAAATATAGTTGATTTACAATGTTGTGTTAGTTTCAGGTGTATAGCAAAGTGATTCAGTTTCATTCATATATATGTGTATATTCTTTTCTAGATTCTTTTCCATTAGAGGTTATTATAAGATACTGAGTATAGTTCCCTGTGCTACACAGTAGGTCCTTGTTGTTTATCTATTTTATGTATAGTAATGAGTATATTCTAATCCCAAACTCCTAATTTATTCCTCTCCTCCTTCCCCCTTTGGTAACCATAAGTTTGTTTTCTATGTTTGTGAGACTATTCCTGTTTTGTAAATAAGTTCATTTGTCTCACTTTTTTTTTAGATTCCACATATAAGTGATATCATATATTTGCCTTTCTCTGTCTGACTTACTCCACTTAGTATGATAATCCATGTTGCTGCAAATGGCATTATTTCATTCTTTTTTATGGCTGAGTAGTATTCCATTGTGTATATATACCACATCTTCTTTATCCATTCACCTGTTGATGGACACTTAGGTTGCTTCCATGTCTCGGCTACTGTAACTAGTTCTGCTATGAACATAGGGGTGCATGTTTCTTTTCGAGTTATAGTTTTCTCTGGATATATGCCCAGGAGTGGAATCACTGGATCATATAGTGAATCTCTTTTTAGGTTTTTAAGGAACCTCCATACTGTTCTTTATAGTGGCTGTACCACTTTACATTCCCACCAACAGTATAGGACGGTTCCCTGTTCTCCGCACTATCTCCAGCATTTATTGCTTGTAGACTTTTTGATGATTGCATTTCTGACTGGTGTGAGGTGATACCACATTATAGTTTTGCTTTGCATTTCTCTAATAATTAGTGACGTTGAGCATCTTTTCATGTGCCTGTTGGTCATCAGTATGTCTTTGGAGAAATGTCTATCTAGGTCTTCTGCCCATTTTTTGATTGGGTTGTTTGTTTGCTTGTTTGTTTTTGATATTGACCTGTATGAGCTGTTTGTATATTTTGTCAATGAATCCCTCATTGGTCTCATCATTTGCAAATATTTTCTGCCATTCTGTGGGTTGTCTTTTTGTTTTGTTTGTTGTTTCCTTTCCTCATTAACCAGTGTGACCGAGTGCCCCTCACACTCCCCATCCCCTCGTCTCCATAACACTTATCACCTTTTATCCTTCAATATGATAATCTATTGATATTTAATTTTCTCTCGCCCCACACTAGAATTCAGTCTTCGAAAAGGCAATAATTGTTTCTTTCTGTATTGTTCACTGACATATTCCCAAAGACCAATATAATGCTTGAACACCGCATGTGCTGAATAAGCATTTATTGAATGAAGCAGTGAAGGGACAAATGAACATATGACTAATCAACAAAACGCATGTGACACTTTATATGTTATAATGTTTAAATCTCTCAATAACATTCATAAGGAGTTATTACTATTAGCTCTGGTTTGGAGCTAATGGGGAAACAGGCTAAACAATTTCAGTTCACAAATTTTTACCAAGTATGCCGCTATCTTGCTTCAAAGTCTAAGTTCATTATCCTTCCACTATACTCTCTTCTCTAAAATAATATATGATAAAGTGGTTTGAAAAGGATAAAGCACTATCCTAAAATGTATGGTAATATGTAGTTAAATAGAAAGATTCTTTCTTCTGCCCCAAGGAATTAAAAATGAGGTAAGATCATTTATTTTGTCTTTTAACTTTGGTCCTTACTCACAATTGGACATGTTACTTGACAAGTGCATTATATACATATAACAGCTCCCAGATGTAGTTTTCTACTCTTCTTGCCATGGAAGCTTTTAAACTTCTATTTCTGTTTTGTGTGTGTGTGTGTGTGTGTGTGTGTGTGTGTGTGTGTGTGTGAGAGAGAGAGAGAGAGAGAGAGAGAGAGAGATTTTTCAACTTTAGATACAAGAGAAGAATCACAAGGTAGCTGGCTAAAATTCATATACTAAACCATTTTCTTTATAATATAGTCCACATAATCTACACTGGGCATGTATTTTTCTTGAGGAACTAAATACATTTTTTCCTCCATATATTAAAGAAAGACTTTAATTTTGGGCCAGATCTAGGTCAGAGCAAAAATGACATTTTAGGAGTCAATAGTATGTAATTCACTATTCCAAACTTAACTCAGTCATTTACTGCTTTTGTGATTTTTGTTTAACTGTATTTGAACTGTAATATTGTTTATTTAATATTTTTATTTAAATAGACTTGGTATTTCTAGTTAAAAGCATGAATATCTAAGCAGTGAAATTATGGATTTGAGGTGCCAGTCATTTTTTTCTAATACACATTAAATAAATAAAAATTAAAATTTTATAAAGCCTATCCACCAATGAAAATTACCGAGCCTTTCGCCCAAGAGGTATGCATTTCTTATACATTTACCTCATTTTGCAAAACACTGATAGAAAATAACTAACCATTGAGGGAAGAATATCTGTATGACCCAGATGCCTGCATGATGTTTGTGTACACCATTTATCCCTAAGGTGAAGGTGAAAACATAAATACTTTGGTTAAATGTCAAAATGGTTGAGTAGTAAAGAGCAATCATCTGCTGAAGCAATACAGTTCTTTCAAAAATTAGGTTTATGATATACAAGAAGTATATTAGTCAAGTGCTCTAGGAGAAACAGAACTGGTAGGAGATGATTGATTGATTGATTGAGTTGAGTATGAGGAATTGGCTCACACAATTATGAAGGCTGAGAAGTTCCACGATCTACCATCTGCAAACTAGAACCCAGGAGAGCTGGTGGTGTAATTCAGTCACTCCAAATCTGAAGGCTTCGGGACCTGGACACCTGATGGTGTAAATCCCAGTCTGATGGCTGGAGATGCTAGATGAGGTATTCCAGCTAAATTAATGAGGCAGGAAAAAACAAAGCACAATCCTTTTTCTTCTGCTTTTTGTTCTGTGCAGGCCCTCAATGGATTGGCTAATACTCCCTTCTACTGGGAAGGGCAGCTTACTTTACCGAGTCCACTGAAACACCATCCTAGATACCCAGAAATAATATTTAACCTTGGGACACTGTGACTAGTCAAGTTGGCCTATACATTTAACCATCACCAGAAGAGGTCTGAAATTTTACCAAAATATTAATTCTGATTATGATTTTTTAAGAAAAAAATGTTAGCATTAAAAAAAAACAAAATTTCTTCACAGAGCCTCAGGCTTTCTGCTCCAGTGATCTTTTCTATTCAGTCACACCAGGAACAGCTCTCCTGTTGTATCTTGTTAAAAATGGCTCTGCGTTGTCTATAGGGTTATGGACTTGAAAAATCTCCTCCTTCCTTCAGTATTTCTCATACACTTGTCACTATTAAATTTTCTCTTTGATATTTGGCTTTCGAGTTCCTCCTATTCATAGCCTGTCACTTTCTCTTTAATTCCACCTTCCTGCCTTACTACTGTAGACCTGTACATTAAGGGTCTTCTCACTTCTGAATCCTTTGTTTGTCAGTCATCTGCCCTGGGTAAAATATGCCTTTGAATCTCATGCCTCCATTTCTGAGTTGCCAACATTGCTGCAGGAAAGCCTTTCTGTTTGTTCCAAAACAAACTGAAATGTCTTACTCATTATTTTTTTTCACACATCCCAGCAATCTTTTCACTCAATCAATATTAAATTCTTTACAGAAAATGTCAATATTTTCTATTCTTCCTAGAATTATAGATGACTCCACCCATCCATGAAGACCCTAACTAAAAATTTTGACAGAATATAAGTGTGTGGAGCAGATATCCTTGATGAGCAGTCATCAAGGGGTAGTAATTGAGAGATAAATGTTGGTTTGCTCTTCTTGGGAAATAGTTGACTAAGGTATTCCAGACCAAGTCTTCCACAAAAAGAAAATAAAAAATCTGAATAAGACGTTGGAGGAAGAAAACATCGAAGGGCTCCTTACTCTATGTGACCACAAGGTAGGGGAGGAAAAAGTACTAAGATAGAACCACAAGAACTGCTATGAAGAGTAATGATGGAAATTGCATAATGAAAGGAGATCAGAGGATTAGAAAGTGGAATCACTAAGGATTGGCATCCCCTAGTCTTCAACACTCCTCTCTCCACACCTTCCATAATACAACTGAAATCTGAATAAAACATTTTCTTGGCTGTTCTCACTTCCAAATAAATTGCCAACCTGATAACTGTCTTCTTTAGAAATTGTGGAGCTGTCCAGGGGTTGAGAGCTATTCCAGAGAGATTATTATCAAGGGTCAGAGAGGGGAAAGGATAAAGATGAAAGACAGGTACCCAGATTGTGATTAATTTTGCTACTGACTTTATCTTTTAACTCCTTAATGAACTTTCCTACTATGTAAAGTCAGCGCTTATTATAGTATAACAAAATTAAGAAAAGATGCTTATTCTCAGTGGACAATATTGTTAACTATATATTTTATTTTTTTTAAAATTTATTTATTTATTTTTGGCTGCGTTGGGTCTTCTTTGCTGTGTGCGGGCTTTCTCTAGCTGTGGCGAGCAGGGGCTACTCTTCGTTGCGGTGTGCGAGCTTCGCATTGCAGTGGGCTCCCTCATTGCGGAGCTCTAGGCACTAGGCACGTGGGCTTCAGTAGTTGTGGCACACGGGCTCAGTAGTTGTGGCTCATAGGCTCTAGAGCACAGGCTCAGTAGTTGTGGCGCAAGGACCCAGTTGCTCCACGGCATGTGGGATCTTCCTGGACCAGGGCTCGAACCCGTGTCCCCTGCATTGGCAGGTGGATTCTTAACCACTGCGCCACCAGGGAAGCCCTAACTATATATTTTAAACAAATGAGAATCCATAAAATGAGTATTAAGTGAGGATTGGCATTTAAATATGAAAGTAAAGTTAGTTAAATAAAAATAAAAAGGACTGAACAAATGAGCCTGAAGCCCTGACCTTGGTATTAATCAGCTAAGGTTTTAGACTTATATTCTGCCAAGTCAATATCTTCTTCTCTGAGATCATGATATGAGGGAACTGGTCTAGATCAGTGGGTTTCAAACAGAGCTTTTAAATTTGGAGGGTTTTGCTCATCTTTGTTTTATTTTTTGAAACTTCTGAGAGACTTTCCTGTTGGTGGTTTTGTGGAAAGGGTGATGAAGACTACATTTGACAGTATTACAGGTCCCCAGAACCCACTTCAAATAGGTCAGATATATTTGTATTTGCTTATGGCTCTGGGTAAGATTTCAACTGAGCCAAAATTTTAGTAGCTAAGGAAGCAATAGACTAGCTGATCTCAAGGGTCCCTTTCTAAAATTCTAAGAAACCTTTTCAACTTTTGAAGTGATACTGAATCCCAAAGGATATTATTCTTGTTCAAGATGGAATTCAAATAATTAAGTTAGCTTAAAATGTCTGTGTGGGCTTTCATTTTCTGTATGAAAAGCCATAACTTCAATCACATGTGTATTTGTGTTTATTATTTCTTCCATTCTTGCAATAAAAAGCAACAAGCAATTTTTGAATACCAAGTCTATGTAAAGTACCCCATAGACTTTTCTTAAACATTGTTTTGGAATCCTGAGAAATATTCTGGCAGTGTTTTGTTTTGGTTTTTTTTTTTTGATCCAACATTTTTATTTTTTAGCACTCATTTGCCTAATGTCTTTGTTTTTATTTTTTATCTCCTAATCTGATATTTTTTTGTTTAATTTTTACTTTTTATTTTATATTGGAGTATAGTTGATTAACAATGTTGTGTTAGTTTTAGGTGTACAGCAAAGTGAATCAGTTATACATACACATGTGTCTACTCTTTTCCAAATTATTTTCCCATTTAAGTTGTTACATAATATTGAGCACAGTTCCCTGTGCTATACAGTAGGTCCTTTTTGGTTATTCATTTTAAATGTAGCAGCATGTACATGTCAATCCCAAACTCCCTAAATATCCCTCCCCCCATCTTTCCCCACTGGTAACCATAGTCTGACAGTTTGCTCTAGTAAAAACTGAAGTCAACCTCTTTTTATAGTGACAGTGGGATCTAAAGAAATAATTTAACAAATTATACTTCACAGTTTATTCCATAATGTCACTTTTTGAAGGAGAGCTATGTTCTGTGTTTTGTTCTCTTACTTGATTTCCCAGTTTTATAGCAGTGATTAAATTTATACTTTGAAATATATGAAAGTTCTTAATTTCCTGAGAAAAATAAAGAGCTGCAGGATGTATCTTATAACTAGGAAGAAATGAAGTGAGAGCTGAGAAGTAGAAAATGAATTTGACCCTAACAAAAAAATAAAAATGAAGGACTTTTTGGTACGGCTTATACATATTAATTTGGGGGAAAAAAACTTGTGTATAAACTAGAGCTTCTGAAAATATATTGAAATCTATTCATATTTTCAATTTTTTGAAGGGCATATCTATCTATCATCTATCTCTCTATCTCCCTATCTATCCATCATCTATGTATCTATCTGGCACAAAAATATATCTCTATGCACATCGGTAGGCACTGTTGTTCGCCTTCTCCTGTACAAAGGCACACAGATAGCTGTCCACTCACAGGATGAAAGAAAAGGGAAGGATCGTTTTGTGCTCTAACAAGAAAGCAGCGATGATGACTGAAGCTCAGAGAAGTGATTAAGAACAGTCTGTGGGTACTTGTTTGGAAGGAACAGTGAAACCTTTAGTCCTGTTAGGAGCATCTAACCTGGAAAAGAGAGGTTGTCCTCCTCTAAAAGGAATGCTTTTCCTTCCTGTCACATTGACCCGATGCATCTCCACCTTGTTGAGCCCCACTGTGAGGCTTAGCTGCTTGAAGTCAGAATAACATATGCTGGGCAGGGCAAGATGGGCTTCAAGATGGACCCGGGTATCACTCACTCGAGTTCCTGAGATTGTGCTTAAAAAGTCCAGTAATTTCTTTGTTTTGGGGCCTGCTGCTCTTGGCACAGATACTTTATGGTTTTTTAATGGTACTTGAAGTATCCTTTTTATGCTCCCCGTATATACCATGTCTTTTGACCGTTTATTATTGAACATGCTTTCATTATTGTTATTGTTGAACATTTTGGTTTGCAGACCTCTTGTCAGATGTGGCAGAAAATTCAACAAAAGCCAGTTATTTAGCCATAAAATTCTGTTTTTCTCAAAATGTCTGAAAAAATATATTTATTGAAAACAAACATCTAAAAGTCACTCTTATCTCTAGGGAACTGAATATGTAACCCGGGGATGCTATTTGAATCATTCTAGCCAGGTGAATTTTCACAGGTATTTGTATCTCTTGGAATGTATATATGTGTATCTAACTGGCACTGCCACCAAAAGAGAGGGAGTCGCTTTATCCTCCAAATATGTTAGGAAACAATATTTTCATGCTATGTGTGCAAAGGACAAAAAGGGACATAATAAAGTGTCTTATAAAATGGCCAAGTTATCAACTGAATTTCTAAAAAGAATATTTTAAGTAAAATTAGGCTTAGGAGTTAGAGAAAAGCACAGACATTAATACACGGAGGGATAGATAGAATATGATTGAGAAGATCAGAAGGAACTGGCTTTAAATTTATTTAAATTTAAATAAGACGTCTGTGGTTATCTGTCAGCCTGCCAGCAAAGACATCCATTTGTTCACTAGTTATGCAGAAAACAGTGACCTAGTCTGTGTTCCTCAACAACTAATGAAACCAAACTTGATTTCATCCTCCTGAAACCAACCTTGATAGTCTTTCTCTGGATTGACCAAGACTTCCTTGGCAGGTTCTAATAAAAGCAAACCTAAAATAATCCTCAAGAGTATCTTGTATTGACACTCGAGTACTTGTTTTTCTTACTTTAAATCTTACACTTGTCTCTCTATTTTTTTTCTTAGTAAAGTGATGGACAGAGATAATTATGAATAAAGGGTTTTTGATCTAAATTCTGGTTAGTAACTGAGAAAGCTTTGTAGAATCCTGCCTTTAGATTTTGCTTCACTCAGGCTGAGAAATAAATCCTCTATGGGGAAGCAATCATTGAATGACATCTAGACTATATTTTTTTAAAACGCTTATTTACTTATTTGTTCCTTTATTTATTCAGTATAAGCCGTGTATATCCTTCAAGACTTCAGACACTTCATATGGAGCTTTCATTGTTATTCAACTCGTAAACATCAAGAAGTTTGCAGAAGCAGTAGGATCATGTTTAGAAAAGTATTTTAGAGCATGCTTGCTATTATAGCATATCTGTGAGTGAAACCAATCCTCTGAATTATAGAGCACCGTTGGAGAGGGAGCCTGACATGGTATAAACAGGGCAGGATTTGGAAACAACCCATTCATAATTATATCCTGGATCTTCCCCTTGGGGGTTGAGTGAGCTTGGGCTATTCACTAATCCCCTCGAGCTTTAGCTTCTTCCCTGGAAAACTGGGATTAGAAGTAATGTGTTTTCAGTGCTTGGATGTATCAGGTGTATTACTGGAAGGAAAGAGATGATACACTCAAAAAATTAACTACTGGTGGCTTAGTGAAGGGACTATTTTCAGAACTTTGGGCAGGGAATCAACAGAGGTGGTGGGGCAGTGGCACTAAGCCATTGGCACCCTCTGCCTACAAGGGCTGGACAGGAACTGTGGTCCTTGGTAGAGGAATGTGGCTTCAGCCGGACGATGGTGAGGTAGAGAGCGAGTGAGAGAGAGAGAATCTTCCCTCTCTCTACTAAGCTCTGACCCCTGGCTTTGCCTCCTCCTGGACACGTGAACCTTAGTGTGGCAGCTCTCGGGGTCCTGGGGCTCAGAACACACCAGAGAGAAGCAGAGTGCGAACTTAAGGGTGACACAGATTGAGAATAGGCACCACGCTCACTGGACTAGGGAGTGGGTATTACATGTTCACTCCATAACAGGAAGGGCAAGAAAATCTCCTAAACCCTATGTCTTTGATGTGGCATAAACTTTCTTCAAATCTTTAATAAATCTTATACATGGACATTGATCTCATATGGTATATTTTACCCTCTGTGAAAACCAAGATAAGGGGCTCAGTGTCATATTTGAGTTAATGCAAGGACAGTGATAGAGAAACAACTGTAAGACTTAGAAGAGAAAATAAGACAGCAAAGTCAGAGAAGGACACAAGATACTTGAAGATTCAGAGAAAAATTCAGAAGAACATCGTTTGGATTTTCTGCAAACAGTGAAAGGCAAGTTTGTTGGGATAACCTCATCTTGGTCATTAGCAGCAAGGAGAACATAGTTGCTATGCGGATTATAAACAAATGAGAGCTATCGTTAAGTATGTATTTGGGGGTACTAAATTATTCTATAGTTTTGCTGAAGAATGAAAAAGTATGTGCTGTTTCAGCCTCTGTAGTGACCCACAGTACCTGCCCTCTGCCACTGCCGTGAAGAGTTAACAAAAATAGAGAATGACATTAAGTAAAGTCCTCTAGTGTGGCAGATGGGCAGAGGACACTAAGGTCTAGCTTGCAGAACAATAACAGGATCCCACGTCAGACAAGTGGAAGGGGCCAGATGCATGTAACAAGCCAGCCTTCTGCTACGGGCATGGCACTGCCCAGCACTGGGAAGTGTCTGAGATTCTTCCTTCCTTGGAAGCTGTGAACGTGGACAGCAACTTTATCATGGATGCTGACAGCAGACACAAGACTTCAGGTCAGGCACAGAGAACTCTATCATCAGGACACAGCCAGCAGCATCAATAGCAACATATTTGGGTCAGTTTTCATCACTCAGGACACAGCCAGCAGCATCAATATCAACATATTTGGGTCAGTTTTCTTTGGCCTCCAGACTTACAGAGGTGATGTGAATGGGCCCAGTGGATGTCAGCTCAGCACTGCAGTGTGTTGAACTTGGGAACACCCATTTCTTACAATGGGCAGAAGTATGCTCAGCCTTTGTTCCAGAGGGAGATACAGTCTCTGTCTTCCAAGGCTGTTCACTATACAATTATCCATGACGGTTTATCCACAAAAAAGGACAGTCAATGCCTCACTAACAAGCCATGTGGAAACACAAGAAGTCCATGGAGAAACGTGTCCCAACAGACAGTTAACATGGTCCGTGGTGAAGCGCAGATGTGTGAGACCAGCAGTACATGGTGTTTTGACATGAGTTTGTCATAATCACAATCTATGCCATAAATCTGGCATATGTAGATATTACTATCAACACAGGGTATGGAAAACAATTGTCTATAATAATTTTCTGTTGGTCTTATAGGATTTAGATATTATATTTTGCAGATGCAAAATGAAAAAAAGACTAAAAAAGACTGACGGGAAGGTATCATTGGCTTATAACCAGCTGACTACTTTTGCCTCAGTTAAGGAGGCATTTGGGGGAAAATTATGGGGTCTGTAAGGCTTTGGCCCAAATCCCAGTCCAGTTTTCTGAAGAGCTGTGTTGGTTTCAGGTAGTGCCTCCTTTACACCTGCCCAGGTTTCCTGAGGCTGGTGATCCATTCTAAGCTGGAATTAAACCAAGTTGCATCAGACCTTCAGAGAGAGGAGCTCAAAAGTTAAAAGAATCCAAGTGGAACCACAGAACAAACACTAAATGAACACAACCTAGGAAGGTGATGACGTATGTACACAGCAGCCTCTATTCCAAGAGTTACCAGTTGTCAGACAGCTCTTTGGGATTCTCACACTGGTTTAGAAAATTGCCTTATTTAACTCCAGGAGAATTCACCTAAAGAGTCAAATTGATGACTTTTGTTGAAAAAAACCCACAAAACTTCTAGTATACCAGGCCCACATTTTTTGATGGCAAGATTTGGGGTTGCTCACTCAGGTAATGATTTCTTTCACTTGTGACAGTTACTGACCATCACTCTATATTCTTCAACATGGAGGCATCAGGTCATTTACCATTTTTACTACCATTTTTCAGCTCAATTTCGTAGTATAAATGGCTTCCTTGATTAGCTTACCAGCCTAGTCCCTCCAGGCACTGAAGTTTACAAGCCCTGCTTTAAATAACCAATTTGCTTTGACCTTGAAAAGTAGTCGCTGGTCCTACATCCTGATCTTTGTAGCTGAGATTGGGCCAAGCCTCAACCTCTCACTGGAGAAGGAAATGAGTCCCTTCCTGGCTTCCACCCGTGGTGATGGACCCGAGGCTCTGCTTTTGGTATAGAGAGGGCACAACTGGGTCCGCAGTTCTGTTAGAGAACCTAAGGTTCATATGACAGTATTCTTGGATTTTCCTCATTTTGCAAGGTATCAGTACTTGTGTCACAAAGAAGAAAATATTCTCCCTGGCTCAGATTCACTGTCTGACTCTTGAATGAAAATCTTAAGATTCCTTCTGACATTATTGACGCTTTTTGGTCTTATCCTTCCATGTTTTTCCACACTTTTGATGTAATAACAACCACGGTTCTATCAGTAACACTCTGCTGCTTTCACAGAGTGAGTGGGATGCTGGGGACTGAGCCTAGACTCTTTCACTAGCCTTCCACCCCCATCACATCTGTCCTTGGCTCTGAGCCTGTGAGCCATTCAAGGAATATTAGATCCATGCTGGTGCCCTTGGTTCAGGAAATGCTTGTCCACATCAAACTGCATTGTTCTAACGTCCTACTGACATGTCATCACTACTCAGCCAATTTTAAGTCTTTGGTACAGAATGTAAATTTAACTGGAACAGTAGGTACAGTAATCTAGAAATGAAGTCAGCAATATTTACTTCAGAATAGTTGCCTATCATGAGACAAAGAAGAAAGCTGTGTTGTTATGACTACCTTGTGCCAGTTAGTGAAGCTTAAAATAATCCTTAGATATAACCTGGCAAGATAATCAGGGGCATGTGGCCCTGTTACAGATTCAAGCTTTAAATGTAAAATCAAATCTTTTTTTTTTTAACATCTTTATTAGGGTATAATTGCTTTACAATGGTGTGTTAGTTTCTGCTTTATAACAAAGTGAATCAGTTATACATATACATATGTTCCCATATCTCTTCCCTCTTGCGTCTCCCTCCCTCCCACCCTCCCTGTCCCACCCCTCCAGGGGGTCACAAAGCACAGAGCCGATTTTTCTTTTTAAGGTCAGTATAAGTTACTTAATTTAATTTTTATTTATTTTTGGCCGCGTTGGGTCTTTCTTGATGCGTGCAGGCTTTCTCTAGTTGCGGTGAGCAGGTCAACTCTTGTTCACGTGGTTCAGCAGTTGTGGCTCGCGGGCTGTAGAGCACAGGCTCAGTAGTTGTGGCGCACAGGCTTAGTTGCTTTGCGAGCTCTGAACCAGAGCTCGAACTCGTGTCCCCTGCATCGTCAGGCGGATTGTTAACCACTGCACCCCCAGGGAAGCCCTCGATCTGAGTTTTACAAAACTAATTTTAAGGGCTAAAGCCCAGATGGGATGGGTGGGTTGGGGGAAGTCAAAATTAATATTCAGGACCAGAAGGTGGCAGCAGTGAGCTGGAATTAGAGAGCTCGTTGAAGCCTCTTAGCAGGGAGAGTGATTTGGCCAAAGTCTAGGTCTCTAAGCATGGCGTGGAAGGCATCAAAGCCCTGACAATCAGGGAGTTTTGTGTACTAAACGAAGAATATGAGGACTCATTGCACGGGTGGTGATAGTAAACGTTAGACTCTGGGTCCCAGGGCCAGTAGTCAGATGGAAGATGCCACACTGAATCATTCTGTTGGTGTGGCCTATGGTTGGCAGCTGAATTAAACCCCGTATCAGGGCTGTTGGCCCTTAAATGCCTGGAGGGCTTTCCATATTGGATCTTTGGAGGATGGGGCTATGATTGATAGTTAATAAACAATTTAAAATAATCTTTCCTTAAAATCGATGGCCCCTAGTTAAAAATTCAAAAGTCTAAGTATATAAAAATGTCCAAGGTAAAAATTCGTTAACACCTTACTGACTTATACAGAAAGAATGCTGTCAAAATTGATATGCAGTATTTAGGGGAAGAAAAATGAAGAACTGTTGGTGCTATTTTTCTAGAGTACAAACATAGGAAAATAAATTTTATTTAATGCCATAGGGAAAAATAAATCAGCTTACTGTGCTCCAACATGACAAACATTCGTATATATATATATATCTCCTATTATTTGAAAAGTGTTTCTGAAGTTGAAACTTTTTTATTGAAGTATAGTTAATTTACAGTGTTGTGTTATTTCAAGTGTACACCAAATTATTCGGCTATATTTATATTCTTTTTCAGATTCTTTTTCATTATAAGTTATTACAAGATACTGAGTATAGTTCCCTGTACTGTACAGTAGATGCTTGTTGTTTATCTATTTAATATAGAGTAGTGTGTGTGTCTTAATCCCAAACTCCTAATTTATCCCTTCCCCCTTTCCCTTTGGTAACCATAAGTTTGTTTTCTACGTCTGTGAGTCTGTTTCTGTTTTGTCGTAAGTTCATTTGTATCATTTTTTTAGATTCCACGTATAAGATATTATATGGTATTTGTCTTTCTCTGACTTACTGCACTCACTATGACAATCTCTAGGTCCATCCATGTTGCTGCAAATGGCATTATTTCATTCTCTTTTATGGCTGAATAATATTAATCCTTAACATTCCTTTTCTTTAATACATGATAAATAATAGCTCTTAACACTGAACTTACAATCAAACCACACGTAAATAATTTTAAAAATATGACATTTATTTCCTGGAATTATCATAAGAATAGGAAGGGAATAAAGACATGTCTGAAAAATATAAACAATTTCTACCCCAAGAATTCTACTTATTTATGAGCAAATTAAAAAAGTTAACCAAAATTCTTCTCATGGACAAAGTTGTCTTTGTTTATGACAACATGTTTATAAACAACATGTTTATAAGCTGCTTGGGCTAGACGCAGAAACCTTGATTGAATGGATTTACAGAAGATAAGCCAAAAAGAGAATTAAACTGCTCAGCTTTGGAACAAATGAGAGAGAGGAAGAAAGAGAAGAGAGAGAGAGACCCTCAAGAAAAGGAGGTATAAGTGTAGACTAAGAATGTTTCCTGCCATATCAGTAAACAGCTGCCCCCAACAGTGCCCCCTGAGGGGACTCAGGATGAGAAAGCACAGGATATGGCCGGCCCGGAGAGCTGAGGTGCATCTCAAAGGAGTGATTTCAGTGAGCCCAGACTCTTGCATCTTCCCATACGTAGAAAAGAGCTAAACACATTAACTTGGGATGTCTGGTTTTCTTTAATTAACTGTAAGCTTTTGATGTTCCCACCACCTGGTTTTTGTTGCAAAAACCCCTACATATCCTGGCTTCTCCGACCTCTTCCGAGCCATCCCTCAGAGC
The DNA here is from genome assembly GCF_003676395.1 of Aethalodelphis obliquidens. NCBI lineage: Eukaryota > Metazoa > Chordata > Mammalia > Artiodactyla > Delphinidae > Aethalodelphis > Aethalodelphis obliquidens. The sequence goes on along the minus strand of NW_020837961.1, from coordinate 4,784,816 downwards.
ATCTGAGAGGATGTGTCGTGGACTTGAATCCTCAGCGTGTCTGCTGAATAAAGCATAATTCTCAACTTTTAACTTGTGCTTTTTTCCCCCAGTGGGTATAAGAGAGAACCCTTTTGAGAGATTACTACATTCTTGGTGCCCTTTAAAACCCCATGAGAGCCTGCTGAAATTTGGGAGTGAGTTCTGCGTCCTGAATCCTCAGATTTCACTGAAAGCAAAGCCTGAAACATGGCCTTCAACACAGGTAGCTTATTTGGGGAGTGATTCCAGGAAGTGGAATTAAAGGGGAGAATGAGACAAAAAGTGTACATCCGATGATGTACACTTAGGTTGCTTCCAAGTCCTGGCAAGATCCTTTCTGACCTACCTCCTACAGAAATGGAAATTAAAACAAAAATAAACAAATGGGACCTAATGAAACTTAAAAGCTTTTGCACAGCAAAGGAAACCATAAAACAAGACCAGAAGACAACCCTCAGAATGGGAGAAAATATTTGCAAATGAAGCAGCTGACAAATGATTAATCTCCAAGATTTACAAGCAGCTCATGCAGCTCAATAACAACAAAAAAACAAACAACCCAATCCAAAAATGGGCAGAAGACCTCAATAGACATTTCTCCAAAGAAGATATACAGACTGCCAACAAACATATGAAAGGATGCTCAACATCACTAATCATTAGAGAAATGCAAATCAAAACTACATTGAGGTATCACTGCACACTGGTCAGAATGGCCATCATCAGAAGATCTGCTTACATTTATTTTTTATGCTAATTTGCATGGGCTTTTATTCATTGCAAACATAAAGCCTGGGATAGGAGAACCCCCTAAGTAAAACACTGGTTTTCTATAATTGTTTGCAATTTTCAATCAATACCTTTCAGTGATTATTTTCAATTTTTTGTACTATTTAAGTATCTAATCAGGGAGTCCTCTACCTTTAAAGAAAACGGTGCGCTAATACATGTAATAGGCTCATCTCCTCTCTTCAAGAATAAATCACCTTGATATTTTACATTTAAAGAATGATTGGAGATAAAGCCCATGAATAGAATTTGTTTAGTATAAAAATATTCTGATATTAGGAAAAATATTCAGAGGGTAATATTCTGAATTAATGAGAAGCCTACAATTACATCCACCACATTTCTTAACTCTTAAGAATGTTGGCAGGTAGAAACTTCTTGGTGATTCTTCTTTTAATAATCACCATTTTAGTTAGTATATCAAGGGATATGCAAAGTCAGTTCAAAACATTTGAAAATTGTTTATGTAAGTTAATGTCTTTTATTCTATTGAAATATTAATGTTTATAAAGTGTTTATGACATTTAGTATTTTAAGAAGGAGCATACATACAAACAAATGGATTTGCTTTGCTTTGCTTTCTGACTTGGTGGGGAGACCTGGCAATAATGAAACTCATATATTATGTGAGCTAAATGGATTTTTCCCAGAATCCCGGATTGCCTTTTGACAATTCATTTCATACAGTCACCACCGTATATTTCCAAACTGAATTATGAGGGCTTCTCTGCGGCACACAAATTATGGGAGTTTCTCAACTTTGGTTCTGCATTTAAGTGTCATTCTCACTTTAAATCAGGGTAATTTGACAACTCTGCTTTGGAAAAATCAGCATTGATTTAATAATGTGAGTCCAAATAAATTGATAAAAATAATCCTTGCTTTGGTATCATGGAGAAGTCTGTTTCCAAAATGTTCTGTTTTATTTTCTAGATTAAACGAATCGTTACAATATATTTTTAGGCTAGATAGAGTAATAATTCTTTGGTTAATCAAACACATGTGTCTCTGTGTGTAACACATTTCATAATGTTTATAATGCAGTTTTCATTATTATAAGATTTTTTAAAAAATTTTTTATTGAAATACAGTTGGTTTGCAATGTCGTGTTCATTCCAGGTGTACAGCAAAGTGAATCAGTTATACATATGCATGTATCCATTCTTTTTTAGATTCTTTTCCCATATAGGTCATTACAGAGTATACAGTAGAGTTCCCTGCACTACACAGTAGGTCCTTATTAGTTATTTATTTTATATATAGTAATGTGTATACACACTATAAGATTTTAAATCAATGTGAAATTGTAGGTTGCAAGGAATATATAGGGTAAATAGAAAAGCAAAATATTTAGAGTTTTTAAAAATCTGCGGAAAATTCCAGATTAAAATTAAGACAAAATGAAAAGACCATAAGGAGTAAACAAAGAGTGGCTGAGGGGAGAATCTAAGGAAATTGCTAGAAAAATGATAAAGCAGTAAAAAACTAATATTATATTTGTGTCCACAGTAAAATACATTTTATTTTGCCAATAAAAACAAATAATGGAAGTGAAAGTAACTATATTTTTCTTCAGTTACACTTGATTTATTCAGTACCCAATAATTTATATGTGCAGTTGAACAGTGTGATCGTTAATCCAGGTATACTTTGGGCCATGTAGTACTCTAGTATTTACTATTGAAAATATCCACGTGTAAGTGCACTTGCACAGTCCAAACCCAGTTTGTTCAAGGTCAACTGCAAAAAAGGAATCACTGTCTCCTAATATTCCATCATTTTAGAACAGCGTGTGAATATTTGCCCCAAATGGGGGGCATGTAGAGACTATATGATGTATATGAAATGCACTTTGGGGAAGTCTGGTTAATCTCTTAAATATAAAGATAGCAAGGTGATAGATGGAGATGACAATTATCCAAACTCGAGTAAATAGAATAATACTGGTAGGTAAAAGAGGGCTTAAACATTCACCCCCTTCCCCTGGAGCAGTTAAATCTGACATGATTGCCATCACCTTTAGAGTATTTGTTTGGGGTGGACTGACGCTTGTAGCGTAACATAAAATGTGCTTTAAATGACCCCGGAAGAACTTGAAGACAAGGACTGGTAACAGTCCCGTGAGACTGTGGCTTGATAGAAGCATGGCATATATATTAGATGCCCCAGAAAGAGAAAACAAACAGTAATTTCGGATATGACCCTTTAAAAGGTGACAAATGCAGGTGCTTTACTCTGTGGTTGCTGAGTGACAGCTGAGTTCATCCTCGTAGGTGGCAACTCAGTTGAGCTTGACTCAGGGTTTGGTAGCAGCAGGTCTTCGTTTAATGAATCATGGTTAACTTTTTTCAAGCCTGGGGTAAATCTTATCTTAGGTACAAGTGTGATGGGAAGGAAGATGATACGAGGCACAGAGAAGGTGCTGAGGTCTATAGCAGTTGCTGGAGTGCAAGGCCATCGTAGAAGACACAGATTATGGAGTTTCGCTGTCAGTACCAAACTGTCATTCATTTCAGAAGGAGAAATTCAATGTGCAGTGTCTCAGGAGGTTAAGAGGGTTATGTGTGGAAATTACGACTCTCTCATACACAGACAAATGCAAGTGAATAAGAGAGTGACTAAAAATGGATGTTAAAAGCCCATGATAGTTTATTCAAATATCATATAGGACACTATTTACTAAAATTGTGAGTGCTGAAATGGTCAAATTTATGGATGAAGAAGATGATTCTTTAAGTGTGTAGAAAAATTTAGTGATGTGAGAAGGCATTTATTACGAATATGTGCACATGAGACTTGATTTTAAACTGCCAGTGGAAGGTAGTTTATTTTCCCCTCGCAGGTATTTTCAAGGAAAGAGCTGGCCCACTGCATGGGGTGAGCACAAGAGGTGGGGAATTACTATCTAAAGATTATAAACCTGTGGAAGCAAGGAAGTGCTGGAGGACAGGTAAAGGTCGGGAAGGGCGAAAAAATATATGTATTTAAGATTTTGTTAGATTTTAAGAGACTTTGGAGCATTCAAGTGGATATATGTGAAAAATGAAGACACTTCCAATAAAGGTCTTGTCTTTTATACTTTGAAAATATTGTTTGTTCAGTTACAAAATTATGTGCCAATTTAAGAACATACTCGATTAAGTCTTCTGTATGAAATACTACTTTTCTTTCTCAGTAATGTTTCTCTTGCATCATCAGGGTCGTTAAATTGCTGACACCGATAATTACATAATTAGTGTTTTGGCCATAATAAGGCCAAAAAATGCCAGCAGTGATGGTAATAGTAACTATCATTTGCTTGGTGCTAATTCTGTCTATAGACCCCGTTTTATTTTTTTCTTTTTTTTTATATCATTTAGTTCATAGGGAAAATGTACAAAACATTTACTGAGGTTTAAAGAGGTTAGACTATTGCTTTAAAATTCTCAGCTAACAAATCCTGGTTCAAGAGTATAGTCTATTTTGGACACCAAGGCCATGCTCTAATTTGTACATTACACTGCTGAGTTTGGACATATTATCGAAACCTTTCCTAATGTTGCTCAATGTGATTAAAAATAAAATTACAATATTGATCATTAACATAGCTAACACATGCAACACATTGTCCTGGAGCAGGGGGTCAGCAACTATAGCCGCTGGATCAAATATGGCCCACCACCTGGTTTTGTATGGCTTATCCATGAGCTAAACGTGGTTTTTATATTTTGAAGTGTTTCAGGAAGAAATAAAAGAATTATAATTTGTGACATGTGAAAAGTATATGAAATTCAAACAAAATCAGTTTTACTGGAACACAGTAACATCTACACATCCATTTGTTTACATACTGTCTATGGCTGCTTTAGCATCACGTGATGGTTAGTTTCATGTGTTAACTTCAGTAGGCTATAGTATTCAGTTGTTTAATCAAACGTTAGTGTAGGTATGTTGAAGTTGTGGTGCACATTTATAGTCAACTGACTTCACGTAAAGGAGATGAACCTCAACAGTGTAGGTGAGGCTCATCCCATCAGTGGAGGCCTTTAGAGCAATACTGAGGTTTCCTGGAGAATAAGAAGACTGTAATATCAGCTCCTGCCTGACTTCCCAGCCTGCCAGTCTGCCCTAAAAACTTTAAATTCAAGACAGCAGCAATAAATAAATAAAACTAGAAAGAAAATTACCCCTGTAGGTATTATTGATGAAATGCTTAGTATTTGCTGTGTGCTGTGCCAACTCTTTACGCTCTTCATATAACTCTCTTGGATATAAAAACTGTCCTCCATAGTATGGAGGTTCCTTAAAAAACTACAAATAGAACTACCATAGGACCCAGCAATCCCACTACTGGGCATATACCCTGAGAAAACCATAATTCAAAAAGAGTCATGTACCAAAATGTTCATTGCAGCTCTATTTACAATAGCCAGGACATGGAAGCAACTTAAGTGTCTATCGACAGATGAATCGATGTGGTACATATATCTTTATATGTGGTACATATAAAGAAGATGTGGTACATATATACAATGGAATATTACTCAGGCATAAAAAGAAATTGAGCTATTTGTAATGAGGTGGATGGACGTAGCGTCTGTCATACAGAGTGAAGTAAGTCAGAAAGAGAAAAACAAATACCGTATGCTAACACATATATATGGAATTAAAAAAAAAAAAGGTTCTGAAGAACCTAGGGGCAGGACAGGAATAAAGATGCAGACATAGAGAATGGACTTGAGGGCACGAAGGGGGAAGGGTAAGCTGGGACGAAGTGTGAGAGTGGCATTGACATATATACACTACCAAATGTAAAACAGCTAGTGGGAAGCAGCCATATAGCACAGGGAGATCAGCTCGGTGCTTTGTGACCCCCTATAGGGGTGGGATAGGGAGGGTGGGAGGGAGATGCGAGAGGGAAGAGATATGGGGATATATGTATATGTATAGCTGATTCACTTTGTTATACAGCAGAAACTAACACAACAATGTAAAGCAATTATACTCCAATGAAGATGTTAAAAAAAAAAAAGTGTCCTGAGGAGAAGACTGAATCCAGCAGGGATACTGTGTAGCCGGGTTACTAGCGCCTTGAATGTGGCAGAGTTAGGGAAGCATCCAGCTTAAAGGGTGGATTTGATTCAATCAAAGATGTGTATCTATTCACCAGAAAAGTGAGAAGGATGGGAGTACAGTATTTATGTTATATTTGGATCACTTATTGTACAATTTCCATAATTACCCCTCAGTTAGAAAGAATGTCTGTGGAAGATCATAATGTTCCCCAAGTATTGTGATACTATAAAACACACTGAATACAAAACCTTTGAATACTAGCCATTGAAGTACCCCTTTTTATATTCTAAAAATTCTTAGTTTTCACATGTTTTTAAAATGTATCATTTGAATATTCACAATTCTGACATAAAACACTACGGACATTTGTGAGGAACAAGCTACTTGTTTTTTTATTTGGTAGGTTTTGTTTTACATATTTTTTATATTCATTAGTTTCTGTTTCTTTGGGGAAAGACTGAATCATAGAAATTCTGACTTAAAGTTCGATTTCCAGTTAGTTAAGGCATATTTGAATGTAACATAACAGTCTATGGCAAAGACTTGCTTCTATGTTTTGTAGATGAATCAATCACTATTTAAGTTTTTGTTATGATTGTTTTCAGATAAAAATTCCAAATACTTAATTTTTATAGTTTTACTTAATTACCTGACATTACACATACTCTAATAGAAACCCTCTACCTATCAGGAGTAGAGATTGTAGGTTGAGTAATTGAAAACATATCTTTAAAGCAGAGAATCATTTAAAGATAATGAGTTAGGCTTAGATATTTTATTTTAATTAAAAAATAATTACTCATAAAACATATTTACCAATATTTGCACTTAGTTTGATTTACTTAAAAGTAGACACTCTGCTTAAAGACTTACAAAGCAATCTGAGTAAAGCATCTTTCTAGATTTTTTTTTCCCTCCCCTAGTTTTTAAAATCAACTTCTTCCCCTAATTCAATAGTATTTTTAAAGCAGATTACTTTTATCCATTTTTTTCCAAAGAATTTCACTTGGTTTTCATATAAACAATGACTCTCTTTTTGTACACGCATTTAACGTGTTTACATAGTATTTGTTTGGGTTACATAATGAATAATAATTAATAAACTTAGCATAAAAGATTTATGAAGAAGATAAGTGATCATTGGCGAGCATCCCAGCTGCCAGGTAGCTGACCGTAAGACGACTAAGGCGAGCCCTGTTTCCAAGGGTACGGGGAGGATGTGTTAGTCTGGTTGGTTACCTAGAAGACATTAGGTGAGGGGTTTTTAGTGGGGCAGTCTACGGTATTAGATGGGATCTTCTGGAGGTGATTCAGAAATGCCCACACTTCAGATGCCTGGGTTATTGCAATGGTCTTCAAACCATACCCCTGCTCTCTGCTGCTACCGCTTCCCTCTGTGCCTGAGAAGGGAAAGTCAGACCCCACCACTCTGCTCAGGACCTACAGGGGTTTCCATCCCACTCAGAGAAAAAACTGAAGTCCCAAACCTACCTCTGACTTTCCACATGACCTGGTGTCTTTCTCTGTAGCACCCTCTCCCCATTGTTCAGTCTGCTCTGGCTGCACTGACTAACCTGTCTTCACGCATGCAGACACACCCCTGCCCCAGGGCCTTTGCACTGGTTCTGCTCTGCTGGCTCCTCCTCCTCAGGTACCCACGTGACTCACTCCTTCATTTCTTTTAGGTCTGTAGTCAAACAACAGGCTTCTCACAGAAAACTCTCCTGGATCTTTGACCTAAAATTACACCCCTTTTTCCACCCCCAAATTATTCCTAGTTCTTCCCTATTTGATTTTACTTTTCAGCACTTACTAGGATCTAACATACTCTATGCTTTACTGAAGTTTCTGTCCATTGTCTGCCTTTTGTCCATTGCAGAGATGTAATCACTAATTTTTCAATCTTGATTGCTTTCATATAATAATTCCAAACCAATTAATTTTTATAACTTTACTTAATTAACAGAATTTACACATATGTGTATATTTTGTTAACCGCTTTTCTCCAACATCTAGAATAATGCCTGGGACTTAGGAGATGCAATAATATTTGAGGGGTGAATGATGAAATGAATTTAATGTTAATTTATTAATCATACCTATAATTTGCATGAAACGTATAAAGTAATTTGCAAAAATTAAAAACACACACGGGGAAAAACACACACAGGGGAAACTCGCGCTCTTCAGATAGATTCTGGAAGCCAAAATAAAAGATATTATCCATCATAAATTTCTGTACTTCAGCTAGGCATTTCCTTCTATTAATCTCTGCCTTCTCAAAGATTGTCTTTTTTTTATTCCTACTAAAACAGGGGTCCCCAACCGCGGGGCCAGGGACCAGTAGTGGCCTGCAGCCTATTAGGAACCAGGCTGCACAGCAGGAGGTGAGCGGTGGGTAATTGAGCAAAGCTTCCTCTGCCGCTCCCCATCGACCCCCATGGCTTGCATTACCGCCTGAAACATCCCCCCCACCCCCTCACCCCCGTCCATGGAAAACTTGTCTTCCACAAAACTGGTCCCTGGTGCCAAAAATGTTGGCGACTGCTGTACTAAAAGGAAATAGTGTACCCCATATGGTGTGATGAAAGAATAGCATTGGAGTCAGGAATAGTCACAGTTCTGCAGTTAACATGTTGAGCATGACTCAGTTTGCCTCTCGCCTATGCCGAGACTCTCAGCCCCTCATTTCTGAAATGACCAAACAAGCTAGATTAAAGTATCCCAGTTAGGACAATCTTTGATTTTTCACCGTGATTTGCAGCAAGATGGCGGCACTGGTGGTTAAGCAGATAAGTGATGCTATATGACTTACATTTTAAAAGGATCACAGTGGCTGCTATGAAAAGATTAAACTGTAAGGAAACTAGAGCAGAGGAAGAGAAGTGTTTAGGAGGCTGCTCACATTGTCCGAGTGACAGGCGATGCTAGTTAAAATTCAACAGATGGAGACGGATTGGAGGCGACATGGTCAGTCTTGAGCAATGTGTTGACACAGGGCTGACAAAACTTGCCAACATATTCGATATGAAGGAAAGAAAAGTTTATGTTCTGAGCAACTGCGTTTTAACGACAGGATAATAACAAGAATAGTGATAAGTGTTCATAATTACGCACACAGACCACTGGAACATAAGTTATGAATGGTGAAAACGTGCTATTAATTTCAGTCGTTAGCATGACGACATCCAAGGAAAGATCAGGAAAGGCACTGTGGAAGAGAGGTCACCTGAAGTGGATTTTAAGGATGCAAAAGATACATTTTGTGAAGTTGCGAGTAGCTGCAGAGGAATAGAGAGGGTAGCATTCTAAGCATAAATAAAATCCCTAATCAGATTTTGCAGTCTGCAGCTTATGTTTCTGTATTATTCTGCTCAGGCTGCCGTAACAAAAACTGTTGACTGGGGGCCTTAAACGACAGAGGTTTATTTCTCACAGTTCTGGGGGCTGGAAGTCCAAGGTCAAGGTGCCAGCAAGGTAGGTTTCATTTTGAGGCTCCTTCTCGACTGGTAGGTGGGCATCTCACTATGTGCTCACATGGCCTCTTCTTTCAGCATGCATGAAAAGATAGAGAGCGAGCTCTGGTGTCTCTTCCTCTTCTACTAGGAAACCGGCTCCTTTGGATCGGGTCTCCATCCTAATGACCTCATTTAGCCTTAATCACCTCGTTAAAGGCCCTGTCTCTCACATGGTCACGTGGGGGTTAGGGCTTCAACGTATGAATTTGGATGGAGGACACAATTCAGTCCACAGCCATGCCCATCCCACTTTGTGGGATACACAGTGTTCTGTAGGATTCGAGCTTAGCTAGATATATCTCATTCTTTATGCTTTATAAGGTAGAGCTCAGGGGCCCAGAGCCACCACGTTGCACAACTCCAGTAAATACCATTCACCTCACATTGCTAGGACCATGAGGCCACCAGCACTGTGGGGTTTACGGATAGCAGGAGTCTTTACAGTGGCCTTGGTGGAGAGGGGTAGAGCAAAACTACAACTGAAATACTGCTGACAACAACTAGGATACTTCTGACAGGTTTGGGAAATATTTCATTGATATATTCAGGTCATCTTAACAAAGGAAATAAATCCATGTGACCTAGGGCTGTGTTCTACATAGGATTTTATAAGTATGGTTCCCACCACAGATTTCATACTAGGGCATTATAAAAACAAAAACAAAACGCAGGGTCTTTCTCTGGTCTTCATCCCACAGCTCTGTATATCAGGAGATAAAATCTCAAGGTCCTGATGTTTTGACTCTTTATTTCTCCCTAAGAAGTCCCACAGAACTACCCCATCTAGTCTGCCAACCCCTTTATCTCACCTGTAAGCAGTCAACATTTGGGCACTTTTTCGTAGTAGTAATAAACCCACACGCTTCGTTGTATGTCAGAAGTCTCTCTTCTTTCTCCCGTGTGGTTAGATGCCTTTTACATAAAGGCATGCTAAATTCCACTATGGTGGTCATTCTGCAAACACACTCATGTTATCCTCTATGTATTCCCTCAAACAAGCAAGAGTGAAAAATCAGAGCACAAGACAAAACAGACAACATAAAAAGTACAGCTAACATATCAAAAGCCCAGGAAGCTCAGCAGTTTTGTATTCATTTTTCCTGAACTTTGGAATAAGCTTCTAGAACTGGTCACATAAACCAACCTTCCCCAATGGCAACATCAAGCAGACATATAATACAGCTAGTGGAAACGAGAAAAGGCCCAAAGCAATCTACAACACAGTCCATAACACAGCCCATAGCATAAACTAAATAACAACAACAGGAACAATAAAAACAACAAAAAATGACTTGTAGTTGTTGAAAAAGTTTTGCTCTAGTTCTTTTTCCTCACAGGCTAAAATCTGTTTTCCAAGCGTAATCTCTTAAGAATCTCACTTCTTGGGACTTCCCTGGTGGTGCAGTAGTTGAGAGTCTGCCTACCAATGTAGGGGACACAGGCTGGAGCCCTGGTCTGGGAAGATCCCACATGTTGTAGAGCAACTAAGCCCCATGCACCACAGCTGCTGAGCCTGCACTCTAGAGCCCACAAGCCACAACTACTGAGCCCGCGTGCCACAACTACTGAAGCCTGCGTGTCTAGAGCCCGTGCTCTGCAACAAGAGAAGCCACCGCAATGAGAAGCCCGCGCACCATGATGAAGAGTAGCCCCTGCTCACCACAACTAGAGAAAGCCCGCACACAGAAATGCAGACCCAAAAAAAAAGAAAAAAAAAAAAGAAATGAAGACCCAACACAACCAAAAATAAATAAGTAAAAGATAAATTTATTAAATAAAATCTCACTTCTCTCTCCCTTTCTTTCCTCTTTTTTAATTTTAAGAAAATTTTATTGAAATATAGTTGATTTAAATGTGTTAGTTTCGGGTGTACAGCAAAGTGATTCAGTTATATATATACATATATACTTTTTCAGATCCTTTTCCCTTATAGGTTATGATAATATATTAAATATAGTTCCCTGTAGGTCCTTGTTGGTTATTTTACATATAGTGATGTGTATATTTTAAGTGAAGTCAGAAAGAGAATTATCATATGATATTGCTTATATGTGGAATCTAAAAAAACAAAAAGATACAAATGAACTTATTTACAAAACAAAAACAGACCCCAGACATAGAAAACAAATTTATGTTTACCAGGCGGAAGGGATAAATTAGGAATTTGGGATTAAAATATTTTCTTTTTTAAAAACAAATTTTGCATTAGTTTAATTGCTCATCCTTTGTATTATATTTCAGATTTACTTTCTATAATGTTTACCCTTTTTTAAAACTGTGGAATATGGTATAGAAATAAAATAATATATTAATACACACATATAGTTGAAAAGTGAGTAAGGAAAAGTGGCTTTCCCAACATAGAGGCAGAGAACATGCATGATACTTGTAGCCCTAAGGTCACTGGGAAGATCTGAGCACATCCTCTTACGTCTCTGGAGAAAAGCCAAACCCTGAACTGTGTGTTAATCACTCCCACTTGCTTTCTTCGTATTTTACATATGTTTATTTTAAACATATTTTTTTAGTTTGCTATATACTTTTAGTTTGCTGTACTTAAAGTGCTACATACTTGTTTGCTATACTTAAAGTGCTACATACTTTGTCCAATATATTGTTTAGTTTGGAAAACTCATGTAAAAGGAAGTGTACTCTGGATATTTCTGAGACTTTTTTTTCTCAGTGCTATATTCTTGAGACTCATCCATGTTGACATGAGTAGCTTTCAACCATTTTCACTATTGTGTGATCTCACTGCATTAACTACATTTGATAGGGATAGAGCAGGGTAATTAGTTAGTTTAGAAATCCCACCAGGGGATTAAAGACAGAAGGGGAATTTTAAGGGAGTTGGGGAGACTGTTGTAAGCTAATGACCACTCAAGAAAAGAATCCAGTAACCAAGCAACAATCTACTCCACTTTGAAGGAAGACCAGGTTTATCCAAGCACCAGGCACACTCAAGCCACAAGTTCTGATCGCTAAAGCACAAGACAGTAGATATGGGGTCAGAATCTCGTTACATGAAGTCAGGGAGTTAACGGTCTTTGAAGAGTAGCATTTCTGCAGGTGGCCAAGATGGGAATATAGATGAAAAGAGGAAAGAAACTAGGTGAAAGGGGACATAATACTGAAACCTGAGATGAATTACCATATTTTAGTATATGTCACCGTCCCTTTGCTAATATATAATGCATATGATTTAAATAATGCCATGACAGTCCCTGTTGAGCCATATAGGGTCAAAGGAGAAACTAATGATGTAAGCCTTGACGTCTACCCCCAAATGAGGAAGAAGGTGGTCTTCTCCCCTCCCTATTTTTTCTTGGATTATAAAATATAGCCCCCTTTGCTCTCCGGGCTGTGCTCCCCTGCCTGCCTGCTTGTACCGCTCACAAGCATCCTATGCTAATAAACTCACTCTTCACCTATCACTTTGCCTCACACTGCATTCTTTCTGCATCAAGACAAAAGGATCTGAGCTTCAGTAAGTCCTGGCACCAGGTGAGCAGTTTCAGTGAAAAGACAGTGGGTTCAAGTCTCCTCCTAAGTCAGGGATTGTGGGTTCAAGTCCCAGTCTGGTTTTTGGCTGGGTTCGAGTGCTACCCAAGAAGGAGTGCGGTTTCACATTTGCTTTTCCAGATTCCCTTAGCAAGGGGGAGCCATAGGTGAGACTGGGCTCCAAGCTTTGAGGACGAGAAGTCAGAAAGGAACTTGTCTCTTCTTGGTGCTTTTCCATTTAACCCGGGCTGTTGATATACCACAGGCCATGCTCAAACTGAATGACACATAGTTTGGGAGACATATTGAGGCCATTTAATCGTGTTCCTGATGGACCCTGGATTAAGATTTCACCAGATGGTAAGGCACCATCCACTCCAAGTGTCCCAAAGCAGAGTCCCCTCCCCACCCCGACACACTATGACAACAGTAGCAGTCATCACAGGGAGAGGACAGCCATGCTCAACATGAAGGGCTCTCACTGTCAGCAGAAGCCATGGCTTCGGACCATAACAAGAAGAAAAGTAGGAGAACTTGTTTTGGCTTCTGAGTTCCTATTATAAGAACCGAAGAAAACTCATAGAAATGACTGGTAATAATGTGGATGGGGAGCGATGATATTATAGTATAGCGTTTACAGACCCCGGTTTGCCATTTACTCGCCTGTTCTCAAGCTGCAAATGAACAAACAATAAAACAGCACCAGGTATCCTGGGATAAATACGCCTCCTCCGTCAGGCCTCTAGATTGTCATCATTGAGGAAACCGGAAATGCTGACATCGGAAGGGAGGAAAGGCCCTCTCTTGAGAGCACAAGTACACACCAGAGGTCTGGCCATAGGACTCCTAAATGAAGAAGGAAAGGCCTTAGAGCTCTCAGAAATACAAACCAGGCCTCAAGCAAACAAATTCTATTGCAAGATAAATTTTTAATCAGGAAAGTGAATTGAAATTCCAGTTCTTCTTAACCCCGTAACTTTCAGAATCATAGTCTGAATTCAGTTCCGTGTTCATAGTAGTGTTAACCCAAAAGCTTACTATTAACCAATAACATTAAAAATAATTGACTGCTACACTTGGAAACAATCCCAGAATTTTTTCTATACCTTTCCACAAATTTAGAAAACACAAAAAATTATGCAATGGAAATTCTTAAGCATTTCTAAGTAAATTCAATTGCAAACAGGTTTCAAGGCTTATAAATAGCTTGTGTACACAGCTTTGGCAGGAAAGCGCTCTCTACATGAGACCCCTTTTTCTTGTCACTAAACTTAAGCCAGGTACTCCCATGCTGTAATCATTTCTGGCCCTGGCACACCTTTCAGATCTTGTGATCATACAATACCTTGGCCTAACTTGTTGGCTCGTTCCATAGGTCAAAGAAGTAGAAATGGGGCTTCCCTGGTGGCGCAGTGGTCGAGAGTCCGCCTGCCGATGCAGGGGACATGGGTTCGTGCCCCGGTCCGGGAAGATCCCACGTGTCGCGGAGCGGCTGGGCCCGTGAGCCATGGCCGCTGAGCCTGCGCGTCCGGAGCCTGTGCTCCGAAACGGGAGAGGCCACAACAGTGAGAGGCCCGCGTATCGCAAAAAAAAAGAAGTAGAAATGAATAAGTAATTAACAGGCGACAAGATCTCTTCCCCAGCTTCCCCTTCAGTAATCTCATGAACAAGCTGTGTGAACAAGACAGAATGTAAAGAAAGATCGCAAGGAGTCAACAAGCCTGCACACAGTGGGGATGGTGAGGACACTGACCCCCCATCTCGAAGATTAAGGGAGTTTACTTCCCTGTTTCCTTTTAAAAACTTTCATGGCCGAACAGAATCTTCGGAGGTGGTTTCTGGGGGACTCTGAGTCCACCTTCTCCCCAGATTGCTGGCGTTCTGATTAAAAGCAACTTTCCTTTCCACCGACATTTTTATCTCTTGAGTATTGATTTTTGAACAGCGAGTAGCCGGACCTGATTCGGTAACTGTTGCAGAGATGAAACACCTCATGCTTACCCCACTATATCGTGTTCGGTGATGGTATACACACTGAACATGGAGCATATTAAGAAATATCTGTTTACTTCTACAAATAAACTTTTCCAATTTATAATCAAATTTACCAATGAAACTTAACCTGCAACCAAACTGAATCCCAAAAGTAAATGAATCCCTAAAATAGATGATTATATAATACTTCTAATTAACATTCTCAAATGTATATACACATTTACTGGTTAAATGACAGTTGTCTCTAGCGAAACCCCTCACCCTTTTCGTTAAAAGGACTGTCTATTCAAAATTATGCAAAAATGAGTTCTTGGTTTCCTAGGGAATTGCCAAACCCAACTGCAGTTTCTAATCAAAAATTAAAGGAAATTCCCCTCCCTGTTTTGTTCAGTGTGTATGTTTGCGTTGGTTGGGGGCTTGGGGGGATTCTGATTAGAGTGACTTTAGCAGGTTTTTTAAATTACCAAAGAAAAAAAATAGCAGTATATATGAGCTATCTAGAATTCTATGTGAATCAAGCTGTATTCAGAGATGAAATTCATTTTTTATCTCTTCACCAACACATGTAAGATTTTAAGCATAAATCAATTCTCAAGACAATTCTTTTGCAGAATTGTTCTTCCGACATTTTCTATTAAGAATTTAGCACCCCTATTCTTCTTTGCCGGGAACTCAACAATTCAGTGTCCTTCTCTGTGTCATAAAAATTTATGGCAGTCTGTATGCACACATCCTGAATGAAGAAGAGGTATTGAAAAACGTGTGAGAATAGAGCACCTCTGTCTCTTACTAGGTAAGGAGGAGGTTTTGTTTTTGTTGTTTAAGATACTGACTGCTGTTCCCTTCCTTCCACAGTCTAGCTCCTCTGTCCTGATTCTTTGCCCACATGCATGCTTCTAGAGTGTCCCGAGGGTAATGGGTGAACGATGGAGCTGTGTCATGGCTGTTATCCTGCCCCTCACAGGTGGGCGGGCTTACACCTGCATGATCGTTGCTGGGATCTTTTTCTGGCTACACTCTTGGCCCCCGACTCTGTGGGTGGGTCTGTTGCATGTGGAACTGTGATCCCCATTTCCCACGGCCTGAATCCCATCTGTAGCACTTTATGTGGGGTGACTTTACCTCTCAGGCTGCTGCACTGTGTCCCTCCTGGTTTCTTTCCTTCCTTAATTCCCACCAAGTAGCTTTCACGGAATTGTAATTTTTAATTGGACTTAGAAAGACAAAAGGTAGTGGAGTTGCAAGAGAGGTTGAAACACCTCAGAAGCGGCTGGCTAGCATCACAACCTTCTGCTTTTCCCCTCTTGCTCTGTCTCTTATGTCAGGGGGTAGAGGCTAGATTATAATGAGGGGACTACATTGTCTGGATAAGGCCAGACAACAGCTGGTACCGAGACCCAGAAATTGTGAGTCAGGGGGCCAGCCTGGGTGATCCCAGTTAAGACCAGCAGATCTGTCCACTCTCCACACAGATCTGTGACACACACACAAAATAATTGTTGTTTTAAGCCCCTTAGTGTTGGAGTGGTTCATTATGCAGTAATTGATCACTGAAGTACAGCGCTGAGCACTAGCTGAAATTACCCTTTTATTTAAGTGCGTTATCTGTCTCCCACGTGTGAACACCAGGAAGGCCGGGACGTGGTTTGGATTGCTTACTGCTGAAATACCAGTGCCTACATCATGGTCTGGCATGCAGTACATACCCTATCAGTATTTGATAAACAAACGAACCAATATACATCTAATCCTATTGCTTCCACTATGAAATATGCTAAAATGGAAGCAGTTCTTGGGGTTGAAAATGTCTAAATTCCAGTCTGCTTTGATATCCACTAAACAGGCATATGGCCTTGGGGGAGCTGTTTTGCCGAAAACCCGCTTTCGGTTTTAAGGTGCGTTGGATTCTCTGGCAAAATAACCACTCTCTCACGCAAATAAACAGCTTCAATCAAATCTTTAATAGAAGGGGATTTAACTTCATTTCAATATACAATCATTAAAAGGAAAGGAATAAGAATATTGACAGAGTATATAACAGAGCATGCATCACTGAATTGGGCCAACACCTACTTCCAGATCCAAGCAGCAGCTAGGAAGTCCCTGGAACAGCAATCTGGAGCCCCAGCTGGGAAGGTGCCGGGCGGTGCGTCCACCCCACGGGTGAGACTTCAGAGTGCCGCTCAAAGGAGTCCTGCTTTTAACGCCAAGCCGCAAGCTGTGCCAATATGCAGCTCTGGCTATTATCATAAATGCTTTGATACTGTAGTTGTCTCACAATGTTTACTGATCCCTGGGAACTGGCCAGATTCCTGAGGCCCAGGAAGCTTCGTGACTAATTCCATTCTTTATCTGTTGGTTCCCAAGACTTGCTAGCACCGTTTCTGCTGACCTGCATGTAGTCTAGCAGCTCGGCATGTAGGTCTTTCAGGGTCTTTGTTTAGTCAGAGGCCTATTGTTGCCTCTGAAGCCTGAACAAGGCTATTTTACTAGTTCCCCAACAGGAGCAACGCCTGGTCTTTCTAAGCTTTAGTTTTTTTTTTTTTTTTTTTTTTTTTTTTTGCGTTATGTGGGCCTCTCACTGTTGGGGCCTCTCCCATTGCGGAGCACAGGCTTCGGATGCGCAGGCTCCAGACGCGCAGGCTCAGCGGCCCAGCCGCTCCGCATGTGGGATCCTCCCGGACCGGGGCACGAACCCGTGTCCCCTGCATTGGCAGGCGGACTCTCAACCACTGCGCCACCAGGGAAGGCCCTAAGCTTTAGTTTTATAGCCTAAAAAATGGGGATCTTAATACCACAAAGGTTGATTGTGACTGTTGAATGAGACAACAGTAAATAAATGTCTGTCACAGCATTTGTTTTAATAAATAACAATTGTGATGATGATGAAGCCATAAACAGAGCAGGAAACTGATGGTACCATTTAATAATTTATGATATATCTGCAAATGAAGGGTAAATCTTAGTTAAAAGGACTCCATGTTATAGACTTAAAAAATTGAGCTGTCCTGAGAGTAGAGGTGACAATACCATCTCAAACTTGGGGGGCATTTCTGGGTAGCTTTCCCAGTAATGACAGTGTAATCTCTCTCTTACCCTGTCCATAAAGAGCCATGGGTATTTGACAGAAATATCTGCTCTTGGCGGGCAGCAAGCCCTCCTGACCCACATGAAGGCAGTTCCATGAGCTTGGGATTACTAGCACAATTTTCTACACAACAGTGACAATGAACACAGAGAAGTGTAATTTGAAAAATATGATTTAGGGATGTGATAATCTCTTGATCTCTAACCTGATCATCTCTCTGGCATAGTATTAATACCTAATGGTGTTTTGCAGGCTTAGAGATTAAGTAGCATAAGACATGTAAGGCATAAGAGCTCGGCAAATAGGGAGCAGGGTCATAATTTGTAGTGACTTTTCTAATATGAAAGTATGGCATGAAACAAATGGGCCATCTAACAAAATTAAGAGAAAATCCCATTGGCAATAGCTAATTAGATACTGAGTATTTAATGGCACTGAGGAAACCGGGAACATCAATAATTTTCATGGAAGTTAGTTTGACAGTTTTAAGTGTTTCTAAGTAGTATTTGTATTCATTTTCAAGTCATTTTTCTTTTCAGAAAGTAAAGTGAAAGTGTTGCATTTTGGTGTCCTGTGGTTCTGACATTTCATATCCAAAGACCCGACTGTGTAATATGCTGTAGGTCACATTCAGCTGTGCCGTATTTTGTGAGGCATTAGCTGTGAATACAATTTTAGCATCTGGTGCATAGAGCAATATTATTTTTCAGCACTTCACTTAAGGAATAAAACTCTTGAATGTTTTTTCAATAGTTAGTTAAATACGCCCAATAAGTGAGGGAAAGATCTAGCACTTCATAAATAAACAAGAACGCTATGAAGAAATGCTTCTGGTGTTCCTTTTCACTTCAGCATTCTATTTCATTGAAAACTCTTGTTTGTTTGGGGTAAAGGGAAGCTCAATTTTAACATGACAACTTGAAACACTTCCTTAGAAATAGTAAGTACAATTATTCATTAAACTGCCACGCTGTATGACAGACTCTAGGTCGATCCACCTCACGACAGATAACTCAATTTTGTTTTTCTTTTATGGCTGAGTCATATTCCATTGTATATCTGTAAGTGAAGTAAGTCAGAAAGAAAAGACAAATACTGTATGCTAACACATATATATGGAATCTAAAAAAAAAAAAAAAAGGTTCTGAAGAACCTAAGGGAAGGACAGGAATAAAGACGCAGACGTAGAGAATGGACTTGAGGACACAGGGAGGGGGAAGGGTAAGCTGGGACGAAGTGAGAGAGTGGCATGGACATATATATACACTACCAAATGTAAAATAGGTAGCTAGTGGGAAGCAGCCGCATAGCACAGGGAGATCAGCTCAGTGCTTTGAGACCACCTAGAGGGGTGGGATAGGGAGGGTGGGAGGGAGGCTCAAGAGGGAAGAGATATGGGAACATATGTATATGTATAGCTGATTCACTTTGTTATACAGCAGAAACTAACACACCATTGTAAAGCTATTATACTCCAATAAAGATGTTAAAAAAATTAAAAAATAAAATAAACTGCCAGAACTTCAGGTGATTTCCTATTAAAAATGTATTTTCAAAATAAGCTATAGGTGTTGATCTGTTCCATTGGGACTTTCTAGTGTCCTTGCAGTGCCTTAAGGTAACATCTGTGTGTCAGGAGCTGGGAAGGGTCTGATTTGTCTCTCTACAAGTTAGCCTGCCACAGTTCTACAGATGCTGTGGAAGACACAAGGCTCCTGTTTTAGAGACAAAAGACAGTTCATTACTCATGGCAAAGGCAGTGGCCAGAATCTCCACATTTCTGTTGGTTACCCAGGTGCCATTGTCCACAAAGCAATGGTTAGAGGACCAGGGACCGCCTGCACATGCAGCAGCTTGCATTATAGAAGAGGAATCCCGAGCTTAGGGAACCCAAATCTTTCACAGTGGGCTGTCAGCAAATCTGCCCTCGGTTCTGGAGGGAGATAAACATCTCTTAGAAGATAGTCTGGAGCAAAGGTAGCAGTGTCTCTGCTTTCAAGACGTGAAGGAATGTGAGAGACCCATAGAGGATTATCTCTCAATGCTGTGATGCCACTTTTTCTCTCTTGACTCTCTTCAATTCAACTATTAAGTTAATGAGAAAGCTAATTATTTAATATATAACATACATTATAATATATAACATAATAATAAATATTTAATATTTTAAACCCTCCATAATTTTATCCATAATGAACAATGCATACTGAAAGACCTTGAGATGCACACAGTTTTTATCACCTGCCAATACTTCTGTTTGTTCATTTATTCGTCACATGCTACGTGCTGGGCATTGTGTATCCAAGGCTGAACAAAGCAGTTTCCACTGACACCGAACATAGACTCACTCTATTATGAAAAACATGTAATAAGCAATCACATATGTCATCTTTTAGGACATGTTACACTTTCTGTGGTAAAAATATTTTTATTTTGAAAAATAACACACACCTAAAATAAAACAATATGCACAACCTCATAAACTAGTATAAAACAAACATCTGGACACATGAACAAGGGCTCCGCGTCTATACTTTATAAACGTTTTAAGTTTCATAGTCTCCTTTTTTCTCAAAAGTTACCACTGCTGTAACGTTTATGATTCATAGTTTCCTGACTTTGCCCTTTTAACATTTAGGTTTACCTTCCTAAGATTTATAGTTTTGTTCTGTCAATTTTTGAAATACACATAAAGGGGAATTACATAGTATGCAATTTTTTCCTGTGGCTTTTTTTCATTTAACATTTTCTCTAAGATTCACCCATGTTGCTGCATGTAGCTGTAGCTGCAGTTCCTTTATTTTCATTGTTGCCTGGTTTTCTAGTACGTGATTGTGCCATGCTATAATTGTTCCTTCTGCAATTGTGATTTTTGAGATTACTTACAATTTCTGGCCATTAAGAAAAATTCTGACCTGAATGTTCTACTTTCTACATTCAACTGTTAGTTTTTCCTACACTGGTCTCTGAGATACATTACACGGCGCAGTGGCTGGTTTATCTGTGAGTTGATAGCACTTTGCACAAAATTTAAGAGCTATAGTAGTTCCAAGAAAAGCTTTGCTGAATAAGGACCGGAAAAGTTGTTGAACAAATTAATTGAATTTTGGTGGTAGGAGATCAGAATTTTAAAGGAAAATAGAAACTTAAGCCAAGGATAATTTTCTTCACAATTAGAGAAAGGAAAAGGAATTTTAATGGAAAGCATTAAAAGGTTGATATGCTCTGTGACATTCTATGACCCATTTCCTTTTTTTTTTTAACATCTTTATTGGAGTATAATTGCTTTACACTGTTGTGTTAGTTGCTGCTGTATAACAAAGTGAATTGGCTATATATCCCCATATCCTCTCCCTCTTGCGGCTCCCTCCCACCCTCCCTATTCCACCTCTCTAGGTGGTTGCAAAGCACTGAGCTGATCTCCCTGTGCTATGCGGCTGCTTCCCTCTAGCTATCTATTTTACATTTGGTAGTGTATATATGTCCATGCCACTCTCTCACTTGGTCCCAGCTTACCCTTCCCTCTCCCCGTGTCCTCAAGTCCGTTCTCTACATGTGTGTCTTTATTCCTGCCCTGCTACTAGCTTCATTAGTACTGTTGTTTTAGATTCCATATATGTGCATTAGCATACGGTATTTGTTTTTCTCTTTCTGACTTACTTCACTCTGTATGACAGACTCCAGGTCCATCCACCTCACTACAAATAACTCAATTTCATTTCTTTTTATGGCTGAGTAATATTCCATTGTATATATGTGCCACATCTTCTTTATCCATTCATCTGTCAATGGACACTTAGGTGAGTGGAGGTGGGTCTTAGCGTTTAGACGGAGATCTCTTGGGGAGCTTTCACCGTTTGATACTATGTGGAGCTGGGAGGTGTCTGGTGGACCAATGTCCTGAACTCGGCTCTCCCAACTCAGAGGCACAGGCCTGACACCGGCCAGAGCACCAGGACCCTGCCAGCCACACACCATGTGTTCTTTTAAGAGCACTCTTAAGGAACATCCTGGTTGTGTGCGCTACAACTTTACGTTCGAACTGAGAGCTGCGGTGGATGGGATTTTTGCCTTCCCCAGACGGTTGAAGGTTACGATTTTTGTTTTTGGAAACCCCACCACCTCCTTATTTCTATTATTATTTTTGCAAGAAAAGTATAAAAAGAGTTGGAGCGGAGGTGAGATTTGTGATCGGGAAAGCCCTGGACGCCCTCCTTCTCCGTCTTCTGCCTCTCTCTCTCTGATTAGTTCCTATCCAGCAGCAGATTGAAGCAAAAGATGATTCTTCTCAAGGTTTGTTCAGCAGCTTCACTTCTAGGTGAAGGCTTCATGAACCAAGTGACGTCAACCAATCAGGCTTCTCTCACTCTCCTCTCTCTAACAATGAAAGTTGCTGTTAACAAGGGAAAAAAGAGAATTTTTTATACCATTTCAGTTCCAATAATAAATGACCTATCAACTCTAAAGTAGCCAAGGGAGGGAGGGCCCGTTTCCTTTTATTCCAAACTCTAGGTACAAAATTAAAAGGTCTTGCTTATACATTGAGATCAGAAAGATCACTGGCACTTGAGAGTGAGAACGTATTAGAGACATGAGCAGTTCATTCAAGGAGAATGTGGACCGTTAGGTTATACTGATCAACAGCTTCTACCCTCTATATTCAAACTTAAATCTCACTGGTCTTCAATATTGTCCAATTTATTAAGCTCTTTGTTGTACGTAAAAAATATTTTTAAATTTCAAAATTTACAAAAGACTGTAGGTAATTAAAAAATCTTTTCCTACCTGTCAATTAAGTATTAGCAGGCATTTCAATTATTTTTAAATATTCATGATTCAGAGATAGCCTAAGGGTGACAAGAATCTTTTGGAAAGAAGGCAGTATTTATCCCTCTCACCCTTAAATCCCAAAGGATTTGAGACTTCTTGCAACCATAATGCACATAATGGAATAGAAAAAAGAAAATATAAATATAAGAAAATTAGAAGAAAATCTGAGGAGATACAGTTACAGGGTTTGAATAGCTTCTTACCTCTAGGTTATTCCTAAGGTACAGGGGAACATTTACATTATTTGGAACAAATTACGTGCTAGAAAATAGAGAGTTGGCAAAGACAGAATCCTGTTTTTAGAGGCTATTTTAAGCACAGTTCAGAGTGACAACGAGAAAGGGAAAAAAATAACGCTGTCTATAAGGCTGACACTCAAGAATGGGGAAAGCTGTGGGTTAAGACGTACATTGTCCTAACATAAAATGAATGCCAAATCACTGTAATTGTCACAATCTGACATTACACTATTCTGAAAGAAAATTAATGTCACTTCAATTGTGAGAGTCTCAATCCCAAGAGACATTTTGGTACCATTCCATACGCTCCTAGGAATAAGCATACGGGGATTCCTGACAGTAGGGTCTGGGCATGGGGAAACAATGAAGCAAAATGCCAGAGTGCCATATTTTTTCCTTTCCATTTTATTGCTCTTTTCTCACCAGGAAATATACGTGTCCTGCCCTCACAAAGACCATGCTTTCAACTAATTGTTGAAATCTTCTAAGTCTTAGTCTATGAAGTTTAAAATATTGCTCTAGCCATTTTTATTCTTTTTTATTCTTGGTGAGAACATTTATGTTATACTCTTAGAAAATTTTAATTATAAAATACAGTATTATCAACTATAGTCAAAAACGTGTCAGTTAACTCAGTAGTAGGAATCCTTCACGATGTATACACATATCAAATCAACACGCTGTATACTTTAATATAATTTTATCAGCTGTACCTCAGTAAAGCTGATAAGAAAATGCTCTACCCTAAGCAAAAGGTCCACCTTTAATTATTGGAGGTGGTACTTTAGAGGAGAGTATTGGACTCACGCTACTGAGACTCATATCTGTCTACTGGCTCTACATTCCTGCGATGGGTTCTGTCAATCAGTGAACAGAACAGGGGACTCAGCACGAAATACTTCATTTGTTCCTCTTATTAGGTAAACTCCTGTATAACACACATGTCTCTTCCCTCAACAAAAGATAGATCAGCTACTGCATGGATGAACTGGGGATGGTCTGCAGAGCACAAGATTGGCAGTGGGCAAATCTGAGTTCTCGTCTGGCTTGTTCCCTCACTTACTTGGACTTATACTGGTCACTCGGCATCTTTTCCTTTTCTCAGTTTCCTTTTCTCTTAGGTGAAGAGATAATACCTCACTGAGGAGGGCAAAGTCATGTCAAAATGTATACCCGCTCTATACATTAATTTTCTGGTGTATCTGAAGCTCCTTTTTCGTTGTTTAGGGTTAGATTTGTGATCAGTAGGAAGATGACTAGGGCTGCTCTTGGAGGTCTGCCGTGGATATGAAAAGAGTAAATGTCATATGACTGCCCTGCACTTTTCTGATTACATGATTCCCAGGGTCTTTTATTCTGTGAGTCCTAAGTTTTGCTTTAGCTCTTTTATAAATGCATTCTCCCTTGGTGTCTCTTTTTTCCCAGTGACTTTTATTGCTTTACTAAAAAACAAAAAAAACCCAACAATCTGGATCTGAGATTAGCAGTGGGAAGTCTGAATCCTTCTTCATGAAAAATGAAAATTTTCACTAAGTATCGGCCTGGTGCAGAGTGTCCCTGCAGTGGTGCCTGTAATCGCTTGTATTTGATTAGTCACTGAGACAGCTTGAGGCTTAGCTCTTATTAAGGTTCTTAAGAACCTTATTCAACAACTGCCTGGCAGTCCCTTCTCCCAAACACACAGAAATATGAGAAACAGAAAGCAATGTGGTTTAATCATTTTCAGTGTGTTGAAAATAATGGAAATTTACCGCCCACTTCTCTGGAACAAAATGTACACACTAGCAAAGATACATTACTGTGGAGGGCGGTGAATGGGGCCACGAGAAAGTGCCCTTTGCTGTGGTGGGTGGATGGTCAATGGCGTGGTTAGTTCCAACTGCAGCCTAGCACCCAGACTCCCTGCCTGTGTGCTGGACCACAAGGCCGCCACTCTCATCTTGGAATAGGAATTGTTTGTATCAGCCCCTTGTGGCATGGAGGGAAAAGCCCCAACCAAACACAGCAACTCCAAACCCTGTTTCAGATCATGGCACAAACCTGTCTCTTTTAACTTTCACTTTCTATCAAAGGTTGTTCAAACACAATTTAGAGTGCGTTACTTTTTATTTTTCTTGGTGACATTTGCTCCTTTTAGCTCTTACTCCAGCGTCAGATTACTTTTCTGAAGCCAACCTTTTATTTCTGATTTTTCTCCCGTAATCTTTATCTGGACCTGTCTCTTCACCATCTTTCTAATCACTCAATGTTTATTTATATTAAGCAAAAATACCTTCCTCTACCTTCCACAATTCCTGTAGCCTAATTAAGAAGTGGCTTCTCTCTCTCTCCCTCTCTCCCTCTCTCCCTCTCTCCCTCTCTCCCTCTCTC
>NW_020837961.1:4568098-4759400 GCF_003676395.1 Aethalodelphis obliquidens | reverse complement strand
CTCTCTCCCTCTCTCCCTCTCTCCCTCTCTCCCTCTCTCCCTCTCTCACCAAGTGGGTTGAATCTCAGTTCCACTATTTACCAGCTACATCACTTTAGACAACTTACCTAACTTTTGGGGCTTACATATCTTCATCTGTTAAATGAGTATGATAGGGATAGAATAAGATAGTTACACAGCTAGAAATCCCACTAGGGGAAGATAGATAGAGAGGAACTTCAGGAGATCACAATAAGCTAGACACCAACCAGAAAACGCCCAGAACATCTGGCAGCTAAGCAACAATCAGAACACTTTGAAACTAAACAGACTTACTTAGGCCACTACCACAGAAAACTGGTTCCAAGACCTGCATTTGGCCTTGGGAGGTTTATAAGATAACAGACCCTGAGAAAAACTGCATTCCTGCCTATAGCCAAGACAGGAATATAGGTGAAAGGGGAAAGAAGCTAGAAAAAGGGGGCATTATACTGAAACCTGAGGTGGATTACCATGCTTTAGTATATGTTACCACCCTTCTACTGACATACATGTGATTTGAACAGCGCCATGACAGTCCCAGTTAGACCACATAGGGTTAAAGGAGAAACTAATGATGTATCTTTGATTATAAAAATGTAGCCCTCTTTGTTGGGACTGTGCTCCCCTGCCTGTCTGCTTGTACCTCTCACAAGAGTCCTGTGCTAATACACCTGCTCTTTGCCCAGCACTTTGCCTCGAGCTGAATTCTTTCTGCCTCGAGACAAAAGATCCTGAGCTTCAGTAAGTCCTGACACCAGGTGAGTCACTTCAGTTAAAAGACAATCTGTTCAAGTTCCCTCCTAAGTCAGGGATTGTAGGTTCGAGTCCTGTCTGAAGGAGTGCAGTTTCAAGAATGACAGTGTCCTCACCAGATTGTTATGAGGATTAAACATGTTAATATTTCTGAAGAGGTTAGAACAGTTTGTGAGATACAGTATTATGTAAATGTTCACTGAATAAACATCAGATAAGGGCCTAGCTACCTCTGTGTGGGTGTTTGTCTCAGGAAAACCAAGTCTCATATTATCTGAGGAATCCACTTAGTCCCCATGTTACAGATGAGCATCTAGTCACTCATCTTTCCTCATGATACTTTGGTACCCACATTAAAATCTTCCTTTCAGGGCTTCCCTGGTGGCGCAGTGGTTGAGAGTCCGCCTGCCGATGCAGGGGACATGGGTTCGTGCCCTGTTCCGGGAAGATCTCACGTGCTGCGGAGCGGCTGGGCCCGTGAGCCATGGCTGCTGAGCCTGCGCGTCCCGAGCCTGTGCTCCGCAACGGGAGAGGCCACAACAGTGAGAGGCCCACGTAGCGGGGAAAAAAAAAAAATCTTCCTTTTACTTTCAAGTCCTGTCATCACTCTGAACTATGAAATCCATAGATGGCCAATTCCTCACACTAGTTCCTCAGTGTTTCTCAACTACAGTAATCTTCCCACTTCACCTCTATTGACCATACTCCAGGATGCAGGCTGTGCAGTGTGTAAACTATGCAAAAACACCAACAAGTGGGTGATCAAGGGCTGCAATCCATGCAGGCTGAATTGATGGGAAAGCTTGCTCTGCTAATGGGGCTCCGGCCCCAGGACCATACCAAGTAACCTTATATCACTCAAATCTATTAGTCCTCTCCAAACATTATCCTTGAAATCCCACTGTCTTAATACAACACATTCTGCTTACAGATTATTCACTTATTAAATCTGTCATCTCCATCTTCTGAGCCCATGGAGAATGCCAGCTTACCAACCCTTCTTATTTCTCTCTATCCATCAGAATCTTCCTTAGATCACTTCCTTTGTAATACAAGTTAGATTCCATGAATAAATGCCTAAACCTATATTTTCTAAGTCCTCTGTAATTATTTAACACTTATCAAAAAATCGCAACTGTGGATGAATAAAATTGGCCACTTTATCCATGTGTTCATACAAATAGCTAAGCAAAACTGGAGAATCTTACATATTAGGACAAAATGATGCTACAAAAAATTTATGATCATTAATTAATGATCATTAATGTCGGAATTGTACTTATTATCTCTTTATAATCAACTAAATATCTGTGTCTGATTCTCACTTCCATTTTCTGTATTTTGTTATAACAAAATCTCCCTAATATTCTCAAACTTAAAACCTGAGTCATCTTGGTCTCCTATTTTTAGTGAGAGCAGAAAGATGATTAGAGAGAAATTACCTCATTTTCAACAACCAAGTTTATAAATTATCCTAAATATTAACTTTTTCTTTTCTCTATTCTTCTATTACAAGGAGGGAGTTATATTTCTTTTCAGCTGAATCTATAGTCCCTCCCCAGTTGCCCTACTGGTACTTGAGTGCAGCCTCATTTTTCTATTCCAGAGACTGACTATTAATTATCTTTCCATGACCCCCTCTCACTTTCCCATTTTCAATATCTCCATTATTATTAGAATATTCCTATCTGTATTTAAACTTTTTGCCTCTCCCACTTTCATTCCAGCTACCTGCCTTTCACAGGTAACTTCTTCAAAGAGTTCGTATACTCTCCATTTGGTTACCTCTTGTCAACTCCTCAAACACAATCATTGGACTCTTACTCTCACCGTTTTGCTTAGATGTCCTTGAGGTAAAAAATTACCTTCATGCTATTAAGTCTAGTGGACATCTTTTCGGGTCTCTTCTGGTTTCATGCTTTCTGGCTTCTCTTCACAATCTTTATTTTTCTTTCCTGATTGTTAAAATTTAAAGCGTCTCATAACTCTGTCCTGAACCTCTTTTCATTCAGTACTCTTTTAGGAGATGATAATAATGATGATGATGATAGTAATCTAACATTTATTGAGCACATGCTTTTCTGCCAGGTGCTATCCTATGCACTTAGTATGTTTTAACTAATGATAGACTCTCGGTATCTCCATAAGGTGTCCACTATCCTTATTCCCTTTTAAAAATGAGGACACTAGACATGAGTTAATAAACTTATTCAAGCTAATTCAGCTGATGTGTGTTATAGGATGAAGATTCAAATCTATCAGCACTTTGATCTGATGCCAGAATTTATGCTTTTGTCCACTCAAAACATGCAGTATACAGATTTAGATCTTACCCATTTCCATGGCTTTAGTTATATCTAAATATCAATGATTCTTCTTTTTTCTTTGGTAAGTTTTCTTTTTTTTTCTAACATCTTTACTGGAGTATAATTGTTTTCAATGATTCTATATCTACATCTTTGTCTTAGACAAGATATTAAGCTGTCCTGAGTTATCACATAACCATCTCCAAGAAACATATCCACTGCTCCTCCTCAGGTTGCAACCCTTTCTCTTCCTGGGTTCAGAAAACTCTCCTTCCAATGTCCCCTAGTGCCTTGGTGGTTGGACTCTCTGCTGATGGTGGTCCTGTGTTTCTGTATAATTCTGTGTGGTCTCCCTACTCTGACTTTGGAATTATGCCCTTTATAAACACTTCCCCTTTGATATATCTCAGTTTTTATTATTTTGTTTGTTTTCTGCTGGACCCCTGATTGATACAGTAACTGCCACTGGAAGTGGTCTTAGTAAAAAGGTCTTTGAAATGGGATTCCGGACTTTTGTTTGTCATAGATTTAAGGAATACATAGATAACTCCCATTGCAGGGGAAAATAAGACATGAGTAATTCATAGCAAGTGAAAAAAAATCACGACTCTTCAAATTATCACCAGATGAACGTGGGATAAAGTGCATTCAGAGAGCAAGGTCTTGGGAGAACAGGGGTCCATGCACTGAGTTACTGTCCCTGCAGGAGGCCCGAGACCCCCACCCTTCACAAGGACTGCTTACAAGACAAGCTCTTGGCTGTCATCTGGGAATTTGGATTTGGGAGGGTTCTTACCATTCCCAGAACCACTCAGATTGTCTCTCTGTGCCTAAACTGTTTCTAAAATGTGTTTTCCCCCAGTAATTGACAAATAAAAACTGTATGTATTTAAGGCATACAGTGTGATGTTTTTGTGTACCAAACAATGTGATTTATGTTGAACACCTACAACAAAAAGTTGGGAGTCTGGAATTTTGGTACTTGCAACGAGTGCCTACATGACCAGCCCTCAATAAAACTCTTGGGAACTGAGTCTCCAATGTGCTCCCCTGAGAGAGATTGTATATGTTTTGCCACAAACTCGCTGGAGGAATTAAGCAGGTCCTCTGTGACTCCACTGGGAAAGGACTCCTAAGAGCTTGTGCCTGGTTTCCTCTGTACTTTATTTACCCAATGTGCTTTTCCCTTTGCTGATTTTGCTTTGTAACCTTTAGTTGTGATAAATCGTAGCATTCATATGACTCTATGAGTCCTGTAATGCTCCTTGAAAATCACTGAACCAGGGGGTGGTTTGGGGGTTCCTCAACTCACACGGTAACAAAAAACCTTACAGTGATTGTGGAATTACCTGATTACTTCTTAACACCCTAGAGGACATATATAGGAAAACAAAGACAAATTGAAAACTAGGACTCTAAATTAAGAACACTGGTGAAGACCAAAAGTCTCTAGCAGTTTTGAAATTTCTTGTCACTAGTAGTCACAGGGTAGATTCAGCTGGGAATCAGCCTGGCTTTGTGAGGGTCTCAAAGTAGCAGCACAGATTATACTCTCTATCCTAACAACTTTCTTACACTACAGTAATGATGCTGATGGGAAATGAATGAGGCCCTAGGACATTGGCTGGAGACATTTGGGCAGATAGAGTTGAGGTTGAGAAACCTGAATATCCAAATTTCCATTACATGGTCATGCTGTAGCAAGATACTCCCCTACCTGAGGGCTGTTATTCCACCTCTGAATTAAAGCTCTCCTGTGTCAGTGGTTTCCCAAGCGCATACCAATTCTCTAGGGACCACCTTCTTTTCCTTTTCTATAGGGCAATACTTGAGTTTGAACCTGACATTGTCTACAGTGACCAAGGGTTGTAAAACACGGTACAGGAGGAGACATATAACCTGTACATTAAGAGAATCACAAGACCTTTCCACTCAACTACTATATGGCAGACCTAAGATTTTAACCCAAGCTTGTCTTACATCAGATTGCCCTTAAAGTTATGTAACTTTTATGCACATACACACACAAGTGTATATATTACACTCAGTTTTTACTAGTCACCTGGAAGTTGAGGATGACAGAATAATCAAGCATCTTATGCATTAATTGATGGTATTTTAGTATTTTAGTAATCTCTAATATTTAGCAATAGAGAACATAGCAATCACTCTTATAATTACTTGAGTGAGGGGTTAAACTTTAGTTATTAAGCTTAGTTAAAGCGATGGGTGTGAATATGATCACTTGTGGAGGAGATACAGAATTAAATTAGAATCCAAATGGTTAAGAGTGGAAACCTGGGGAACACTGCCCTTTAAGAGGTAGTCAGAGAAAGCAGATGTTAGGAAAGTGTTTTTGGAAGAGTAGCTGGAAAACCAGAAGAAAGTGTAATTGCTGAAGGTAGAGGAAAGTGGAATTTCAAGGATAAGACGGTGGATTGTTCAATGCAGGAAGGCGACATGAAAAAAGGATTATACAAATTTTGCACTTGGCAATCAAGCCTCACTAATAACTCTGGCAAAGGAATTTTAGATGAAAGACTAAAAACAAAACATAGGGGTATGAAAGGGCGAGGTGAGGAAGTGTGAACCCAGAATATAAACTGTATGAATTAGTCCACGTGGAGCCACGACCACGAATGGAAGGGTAGGTAGGTGTACACGTGGGACTAGATGTAGGGAGATGCAGGCATAAGAAAAGTTCATTATTTTGATACTCATATTAAAATGTGAGCATACCTACATACTGAGTTTAAGAAACCAATCTGGAGGAAGATGGTGAAGATAATACACAGGGAAGAGAAGTAATTTGTGGAGGACGTCCACTGCACTGGCAGGAGATAAAGAAATTGAGGGCATGTGTAGGGTGATTGGCCCTTAAGAGATTAATAAGTCAGAGGAAAAGAGATAAAGTCAAATTAGAATGATATTAAGAGAAAGATGTGGGGTTTCATATCTGATGGACTATATTTTCTCACAGAAGTCAAGAAAATGGTCATATGCCGAGAGGTTGGGATCATACGTAGCTGTATTGGTGAAGGTTTGCGAGAAACTCTGGGGAGAATTGGAAAAAATGCACTCAGGATTTCCAGATACTAGCTGGGCACTGCATCTTAGTGACCCAGTTGAAGATTATGAATTATTAGTCACACTTCCCTGTTGCAGCATTCAGCTTCTAAAAAGCTGTTTCTTACCTCATTGGTAGCTATTTTTTCCACCACTTTCAATGGAGGTGAATATATTTCATTTTAATATAAATTCTTAGTTCATCTCACTTTATTTTAAAAACTGGAGGTCAAATCTGTTTTGAAATGTTAAAGTTATTCAAATGCATGGAGTTTTACATCCATAAAAATGTAAATTATAAAACTCTGTGTCCCTAGATTTGATACAGATGTTAGCTGAATGAAACTGTGTTTTCATTTTGATGGTTGTTCTGGGCCAGGAATCCAGCTGTGCATTTTGATATGATGATTTAAAATCTAATTTGATATGTATTAAAAAATTCTAGTCAATAAGTCTTTTTGGTCTTTTTGGTTTTTTTTCCTGAGCCAAAGGTATCCAAATGTTAGCCTTTGTCTCTAAAGCTGTCATCATAAGAAACTTCGAAGTCTTTTTTATTAATCCCTCACTGTCTAAATAAAAATCAAGTTGAACAAAGCTACAAGCAATTACTTTTACTACATTATAGAGATGTTATGTGGTTGTTTTCCTCTGCAGGCATTAAGTAAACATTAACACTGCTCCATTTTATATAGTTTATCTCACTCTAGTCAACTTTAATTTCAGATTGGCTCTCATAGCCTTAAGGTACAAAAGCTCCTTTTGAAATGATAATTACTACATTTTGTAAGGATCATTTAACTCAAACTGCTTTAGAGAATTATTAGATTTTAAATGCAATCTTTAGTGATATTAAAATATAATACATTATTAGTTGTCAGGTTTGCATAGTTTGTACTACCTAACATAATTTTAAAGTGTACTGTGCCGTTTCTAAGATTACATTTTTAAGATAAGTATACCCTCGGTAATTAACTTTAGGGATTGTGCAGATCATAGATGTGGATGGACTGCTGTCATGTTCAAGAGATTTGTAGTAAAATTTCTAAAATATGAAGCGGTTGACTTAGTTTGATATATTTAATTATAAAATATCTTGTGGCTAAATCCTACATGCATGCCAAATCTAAAGAAAAAGACTTAACTGTTTTGTCTTTAGTTTTACTTAGCCTTAGATAAAAAAGAAATAATTTAATAGGCAAGTAAGCTATGAAAAGATTCATGGTATAAACTATTTTGAAGAGTATTTTCCAAATAATGGTGTTGCTTGTACTGAAATTTACTAACTAGACCATACAGGATGTTTTGTACACTGTTGTCAGTGCTGATAAAATCATAATCATGAAAATGCGTTACTTATGCCTTAGAATGTCTTGTGACAGATGATGGTATATTGGATGGAAAAAGAAAACTTGATGGATAGCTTGTGCTAAGGGGGCCATGGATTAATAAATCTAGATAGTCCATTGTGGGGAAACCTAAAGGACAAGAAAGTTCCAAAGTCAGTGCTCTCTAACAATGACTGACAGAGGAACTGGAGTTTGGCTGTTTGCTACTAAGTAGCCATCAGGAAGCTCAAACTTCCAACTTTTATATGTGGTTTGCACACATTATTCCAGGAATTCACCACCACATAACACCAAAACAGGTGCCTTCCCATTAGAGTTCCTCAATTTCCAATTTTTACCCACCTAAATGTGGGAATGATCTCAAAATAAGAGATTTTAAATGTAGAAGTTTATTTGTGATAAATAAAACTATGTCTGTTTAATATGGTAAATTTTAGGAAGGTACAGGTCAATGCATGTGAGAATAGGCTTTTGTTAATTTATATATCACTAAGTATATGTAATTTCACCGATAATTTTATTCTCATCTTAATATATCCTCTAAAAAGTATTTTCTCTTCCTGAGATAAAACCGTCTTTGTCTTTAAACTCCAGAGAATTCCATTACTGACTCTGCTGACATCCTAAGGCGGGTCAGGTGACACTATGGCCATGTCAGAAATAGTAAAAGTAAACACAAAATCTATGACACCATCAGTGATATACATGATGCATCCATGCTATAAATGTATTACTCATTCAAATTATTAAATCATCAATTCTTTCAAAAATGGGAGGCTTAGCTGCTCAGTTGAGAATATTATTCTTGATCTTTTGGAACAATTTCCAATAAAGCTGGCCATTTCACCCTCACAGCTCTTTTAGATCAGCCTGGATGACCTGCTGAATGACCCTTACAGTCTTACATTTCACACAGTAGAACCTGCAAACATCACTTTTTTTAGTTGTAAATGAATCATTGATATACCTTAAGAACAAGCAAACGAAAGTAAACTGAACTAGACTGGTAGTTACATTTCATGGAGAAATACAAGCTGAAACTTATACTTTCATTCCTAATGGAGGATTTTGTTAAATAGTGGCCCAAAAAGAATTGACAGAATAGAAAACCAAATCGTATGTCAGCATGTTTTTTGCGCTAACAGCAAAGCATGATGATGCTGTGGCTTCTATCACTGGAACAAATCAACGGTCTAGAGACTAAATTAGGACTTAATTTGTACATACCAAATACATTTAGATCTGCTTTTGACATTTCTTTTGATTCCAGTTTCTTGAGCAGTCCTCACAAGCAAATCTAAACCATAATCTATATGCAACTCTAAGTGGTTAGCTGCATCTGTAACTATGAAGTTCTGGAAAATGATTCTATTTCAGATGCAATAAACTTTGAAATTCTCTGTGGGATTCCATAAGCCAGCTGTTATAGGGTAAATTGACCTAAGATAAATGAAAGAAAAGTGCGCACTAAGATTTATAGCTGAT
This sequence comes from Aethalodelphis obliquidens, assembly GCF_003676395.1. Classification (NCBI taxonomy): domain Eukaryota; kingdom Metazoa; phylum Chordata; class Mammalia; order Artiodactyla; family Delphinidae; genus Aethalodelphis; species Aethalodelphis obliquidens. The sequence continues at coordinate 4,750,423 of NW_020837961.1, read as the reverse complement.
AGTTACAAAGAGCAAAACAAGAATAGATATTCTTTCAAGTCAAAGAATAGGTTCAGTGTTTATAAAGAGATATAACAGTTTGTAGAGCTTTCAGAGTGGATGTTAAAAGAAAGAAAATATTATTTTTATTTTGAAAATGTGATTATGCCCATAGGCGTGTGTGTATATATATATATAGTAAATACATATGTGTGTTTTATAAAGATATATATAAAACACAGATATTTATATACATATTTATATACATATATACATACAGATATTTATATACATAGAGAGAACACTGCTATATTAAATAAGAAGATGAAATAATTCTTCCTATTGACATAATACTGTGGTGATGTCATCTTAAATATTTGTACCTTATAAAATTGGCTAGGTTTATACTAACTTTCAACTCACTTTCACCATGTTTCCATTTCCATAAATAATGCCAGTTATTTAAGCATTTGGTTAGTAAAAATGAGATGAAAGATTTTGAAAGGAAATACAATATGACTCATTGAACAGTCAGAGAAAGTGAGTAAGACAGTTAGATCATCACAGGACCACTTTAGGTAATGCAACAGCAATACATTTTTAAACAATAGTGACAATGCTGATAGATCCTAAATTGGAAGTCTGCAAACTTAATAAAATAACGACAAGTGATGTTTCTATGATATATATAGCTAGCCCTGAAAAGTAGCATTACAGGATGCTGTCTAGCTATACTACAGATGCGTAAAGAACTGTGTCACTAAATTTAATGAATATTTTTATTGATGGTTAACTCACTCCTTCCATTTTTTCCTTTGATGAGGACAGCACACTGAATCAAGGCATATCTAGGTAATAGAAAGCCAGAGTATCGAATAGCATTGACTAAATGTATTCTCTAAACAAGCCTTTATTGATTATCTATTAGGTCTTTGGCTCTGTGCTCCTTGCTACCGTTATAACTAACAGTGAGTAAGGCAGACGTGGGGCCTTATCATTCAAGGCCTCTTTTTTTTTTGTGGTACGCTGGCCTCTCACTGTTGTGGCCTCTCCCGTTGCAGAGCACAGGCTCCGGACGCGCAGGCTCAGCGGCCATTGCTCACGGGCCCAGCCGCTCCGCGGCATGTGGGATCTTCCCAGACCGGGGCACGAACCCGCGTCCCCTGCATCGGCAGGCTGACTCCCAACCACTGCGCCACCAGGGAAGCCCTCAAGGCCTCTTATATATATATTTGACATCATAGTGGCAAACTTTGCATGTCTTTTTAGGGAATAACAATAAAGAGGTAAATGTATATTCTTATAATTGAAGTATAAACATGAATTGAATTAAACAATTACTCTTAAGTATATCAGCCTAGATACAGAGAGACTTCCAATTCTGCTGATCAATAGACTCCTCTACAGAGGGTTCTTTTCTGGGCCTAATGCTGGAATTCTGATTCAGCATGAGTGGAACAGATCCTGAGATTCTGTATTTTAAAACAACTTGAGGGCTTCTCTGGTGGTGCAGTGGCTGAGAGTCCGCCTGCCGATGCAGGAGACACGGGTTCATGCCCCGGTCCGGGAAGATCCCACGTGCCGTGGAGCGGCTGGGCCCGTGAGCTGTGGCCGCTGAGCCTGCGCGTCCGGAACCTGTGCTCCGCAACGGGAGAGGCCGCAACAGGGAGAAGCCCGCGTACCGCAAAAAAAAAAACAAAAAACAAAAAACAACTTGAAAATGACTCTGATTATCAGCCAGAGTTTTGGCCCTTGGTCTAATACTTACACATAAAATTTGACTATTTATATATATCTATGCAAGCACTATTTTCATGAGAATACAAAGAAGAAGGAAGGAAATGCCAGAATGGTTATTATGAAGACTTATCATCACATGAGTTCCTCAGTTGTTTTAGTGAAGAAGTAATACTCTCAGAGATAATCTGATTATCTCTGTGGACAAACATATTAAAGATTTGGTTCCTAGTTATACAATATTAGCTTTTTCTGTATTTACCTGATAATTACTTTTCTGGTGCCTTCACTTCTAGCTAAAAAATAGTGAAAAATTATATAGAGAGGCTTCAAGTCAAAATTTTAAATATAGCTTACATCCTTTACATTCAGTTATTTTAATAATGTTTTTTCTACAAATTCCACAATAGAGGCACGTTCTAAGAGCTGCTCACTCAATAAGTGCATGTTTCATTTCAGAAAATGGTGGGACTTTTTAGAAAATAAGTGTGATAGAAATGGTCCAGATAGCACAGCCTGTTTGTTTGCAGTGCTACTGTGCATCCTTTTGGGGGATTTTTCACTGTTGATTTTTAGAACGAACTTCCATTCTGTACCAAGTGCAGCTAAATAATGAGAGAATATTCTTTGAGAAAGTAGGGGAAGGAATCTTGGAGGGAATCATTGCCGTCGAGAGAACTAAAATAATGACTTTCAACGTGTAAATGCCTTTCATAATTCATGATTGTATCCAATTATTCTCCAGTTAGCTTTAGTACATGTTAATAAGGTAGGAAGATTTTATTGCGGGTGTTCTGACACCTCGCTGCTGGTTGATGGTCCGTATAAGCAAGGGACGTGAAGACTGGCTTCCTGTACTGCCTTCCTTTTCCTAATACGAACACAGAAACCTTCATGTATTCCCACATAGCTGGTTGGGCTGGCATTAGAAGTAGACAGATAATGCGGTGCTCACGTGACATGATTTATGGAGAAGCCAGAAAAACTTATTTTCGTTTTTCTTCATCCTGCCTCCCCAGCATCAGTGTATTGTAGTGATTGTGTATACAGATGCTGAGGAAAGTGGATGAAAATTCTAGTGCAGGCATTAAGTATCTGTGGAAAGAATCTTCAACAAATTATTTAACTTCTCTGTGCTATGGTTTCCTCATATGTGAATCATATCTATTGATATTTGAAAATGTGAATACCTATTGTAGTATTGATAGGGATAGAGTAGGATAATTAAATAGTTAGTTAGAAATCCCACTAGGGGATTAAAAACAGGAAGGGAATTTTAAGGGAGTTTGGGAGACTGTTGTAAGCTAGTGACCACTGAAGAAAAGAATCCAGTAACAAAGCAACAACCTACATATGTAGTTAAAGTAAAGGAAAATAGACATGGGGTCTGAATTTTATTACATGAAGTCAGGGAGTTAATGGTGCCTGAAGAGTAGCATTGCTGCATGTAGCCAAGACAGGAATATAGGTGAAAGGGGAAAGAAACTAGGTGAAAGGGGACATTATAGCAAAACGTGAGATGAAATGCCAAATTTTTGTATACGTCACCACCTTTTGCTAATATACATGTGATTTAAATAATGCCATGACAATCCTAGTTAGACCGTATAGGGTTAAAGGAGGAACTAGTGATGTAAGCCTTGACGTCTACCCAAGAATGAGGATGAAGATGGTCTTCTCCCCTCCCTTTTTCTCTGATTATAAAAATGTAACCCCGTTCCCAGAGCTGTGCTCCCCTGCCTGCCTGCTTGTATCTCTCATAAGCATCCTGTGCTAATAAACTCACCCTTTGCCTATCACTTTGCGTCAAGCTGAATTCTTTCTGCATCAAGACAAAGAAACTGAGCTTCAGTAAGTCCTGATACCAGGTGAGCAGTTTCAATCAAAAGACAGTGGGTTCAAGTCCCCTCCTAAGTCAGGGATCGTGGGTTCAATTCACAATGTGAGGTTTGGCTGGGTTTGAGTCCTAGCTGAGGAGGAGTGTGGTTTCAGTGCCTCCCTCACAGAAGTGTTGGGAGGATGATGGGAGTTATCACAGCTTATACATCATTTAGGATAATACAGGTCACACGAAGAGCTCAGTAAGAGTCAGTTCCTATTTTTCTCCTCTAAACCTTTGCTACTTGTTGACTGATCCTTGGTTTAAATTTCCCATCTATTCAAATACAAATGCACCAATGTAAGGTTGACATGCTAAAACTTGTCAGTCATTTACACATTCATGGAAATACCCATATAAAATATTTCCTGCCTGTAGTTTTTGAGGAGGGGTTGGGGGTAGAGAATAAAATCACTGGGCAACCATTTGATAGATGAATTCATGGATGTCGATAAAGAACAAGCAATAATGAGGTCACAGATATCAAAGGAAACCTGAAGCCACATGACAAGTTTGCTCTGGGCCAGTGTCCACACTTTACTATAAAAAGTAAAGATATAGACTCTGCATAGCTACTGCACTCGTGTGTCAGTGGCAGGGACAGCAGGGCTGGCTTCCCCAGCCCCTGGGCACTGGATGGCTTTGTCCAAGGTGTCACGTTCTAGGCCTGATCCTCCAGTTCCATGTGCAGAGAACTTAGTTACAGCTGCACTGAAAGAGGACAGACCCATGGACCAACTATTGCTTTCTTTCATGCTGAGCTAGGTGGCCTAGAAGCAAAGATATTTGATTTTAGAGATCTGACGTTTTCTCACTGACTCTCACTGGAAAATGGGGTCTTAGAGTAAAAGGAAATAAGTCAATACATAAGATTTAACCAATAGTTTTTTTTCTTTTTTTAACATAGGATTTGCCCTAGCACAAATGTTCTTCTATCTCCACAAATTAGTCAAAGGTATAGTCAAAGTCCAAGATATTAAAGCAAATGTATAGGGAGTATTTTATATCTTGATAAAGTTGGCATTTATCTGCTTATTTGAGGAAGTCCACATTTTTAGGAAGACAAAGCTCAGGATGTGACTTTTTTCTTATACATGCTATTTTTTTCATATCTATACAAGATTTAGCAGTTGGCTTATTTTAAAATCCACAACACTTACCAGCTGCTTGTAAATATAAACTTGACAACATTTTCATCTGATTTAAACAGTAATTTTTTTGGTGGAGTTTGGAAGCAAGATAATAGCCCCTTTTACTTTCTTTCTTCAATTTTCAGTACAGCTGAGGGATAAACATAGGCATGCAGATTAAACACTTACATTATAACAAACAAACAAACAAACAAAAACCTGATCTGGAGAATAGTTGAGGTCAAATGGGCTTTTCTTCCAAATTAAACTTTCTGCCCTTTGTTGAGAGGTGTTTCACCATGACTCTCTTGTTTCTCCACGTCTTCTGAGTAAGAAGCACTGGTAGATTTTTTCGCTTTTTTCCCAAATATGTTAGCACAGCTATTGGCTTTGGAAGACAAATAGTGTCTGTCTTCTTGCTAGATGGACAAGATAATAAAGATGATGTCTTCCATAGTGCAGGAGTTGGTCAGATATGCTAGCAGCCCCATTATATGTTTGCAGCTGTGATGCAAACCCACTGCATGAGAAGCATCTACCTCAGCTGCTCTGCCTCTCCTCTGTGGGACTTGGAACTGATGCAAACATGAAGCTGACATTACTTGCTGGGCCGTCAGTGGTTTTGCATCTTCTGCCAGCATCTATGAAACTGATGTAGGTTATCTTGTTAGGTTGCACAGTTCCTGATTTAGTAGTGTTACCAAGTCCAAGCTTGTACTGCTCGAAGCACAACAGTCCAGTAAATCAAGAGACGAGTTGTTGGGACAAGGAATAGCCACTTTATGTGGAAAGCCAGCAGACCGAGAAGATGGTGGACTAGTGTCCCAAAGAACCATCTTGCCCGTATTTGGATGTTAGGTCCTTTTATAGAGCAAAAGGGGGAGGGAAGTGAGGAGGTAAAGTAAGAAGGCCATAAGTTGTTGCAAATCTTTCCTGGTTCAGGCCAGACTCCAGAGGGGATGTGTAATTTCTTCTTTCCTGCAGCCATTCACAGGTGGGCCTGTTCAGGGTGTTTCCTGTGAGTTTAAACACAGGTATTTTAGCTTAAGGCTCAGGCATGGGAGTCAGGGTTCCCAAAGATGGGCCATTATGTACACTGTAAGGTATAGGTAACATTTCTTTAGTGATTAATTTGTAGCAAAAGCAAGAGAACACAAAGGTTAAAGTAAAAGAGACGGATCTAACATGGAGTCTGATGTTTTTCTCTATTACGATAGTTTCTGAAAAAAAGAAAAAAAAAGACATTTATTAGTATACTTCCAAGGTTCTTTTTCCTGGCATTCAGATGAAAATTTCCTTCAATGTTTATCTCTGAATATTTGGTTTTTGCCTTGAAGAGTGCCAGGGCTGAAAAACAGCCTTCGGGGTATTGATGCAAGAAAATCAGGAAAGAAATGCATAGAAAAAAATAACATTTAACGTATGATCTTGCCGCATAAAGTGTGACTTATGCATTTTCTGTACAAAATTACATAGGTGTATGTCTTCCTATCTAAATCCCCTCAAAGCACCCTATCTCTATTTGACAAAAAGCTCATATATCCTTACAGTTTCCTTCACCACCTTCATTTTTCTTTCTCTTTGATGCACCAGTCCCTTGTAGAATCATAATTCCAATGCCAGACTTGCATAAAATACCAAACTGGAGTTTGTGGAACATGGCTTCTGGAGTTGTTAGTCAGATGAAGAGAGTTGAGTCACTCATGGGGTGAATCTTGTCCAATGAGAAATGTAACACGGAAGGGTAAAAATGGATAAGTCCCCTTTTCTTTTCCCCCTACAAGGTGTGGATCTTTTTGCAGCCCTTCCAATGAAGTTCCTTGTACTGCTGCACAGAAGTGCTGAGTCACCTGTGGTATGTCAGTAAAGCAGCTTGTGAGGCAGTAACCAGTGCTGTGAAACATCACTTCTCTTTCATTTGCATCTTTCCTGCAAATCAAAGAGTTCCTTGTACTGCTGCACAGAAGTGCTGAGTCACCTGTGGTATGTCAGTAAAGCAGCTTGTGAGGCAGTAACCAGTGCTGTAAAACATCACTTCTCTTTCATTTGCATCTTTCCTGGCCTCACTTCCTTTTTCCTCACTTTCATAGCCTTGGGCTTGTAATTCACAAATAAAGAATTAGCATTTTAATGCATTCTTAGGCGCATTTTTCTAGAGAACTCTAAGGCGCCAGATGTGCTCTCCAACCTAAGTGAGCCCATGAGAACATTTAGGCTCTTGGAAGGCCAGATCAAAAATGTGAGCATCAGAGGGAGACAAGAGTTCCTTCTCATGTCTAAGTACATTAACACCCACCATCTATGTTCTGGTTTTATATCAAAGGAACTCTTGTTTACTTATTAATTAAACTGAGAATGCCTTTCCCCTTTAGGGAAGGCAAAACTAAACCTTTTCCCAGAAAGTATAATATTTCTCAATGGCCACTAGATACCATGATTCAGAATTGCAAAATAAGAAAATGCATGAAAAAATATCACATGGAGTAGCCATGATAGTGAGAGAGAAAATTTGCTGGAAAGGAGAAGGGGTTGTGCCAGAAACAGACTTGGCTTGTTCCTCAGAGTTTCTCTTCAATTTTGGGTGTTTATTTTCAGCATTCATCTGGGGAAATATATTGCAAACAAACATATTGGTGTATTTTGGAGAAAATTGGCAAGATAAAGGGATGTTTCTCCCCAAATAATAACAACTAAAAATGCTATGCCTTTCTATTTCATTGAAATGCATGCAGCCAGAAAAAAAAATTATTTGCTTATCTGTAATCTCATGCTAGGTAATTTAAGGGTAAATTAACATGGGATTTGTATTATGCTGCCTTGACAATGGTATAAATATGTTTACTAGAGAGAGCCTCTGAGTTCATTGATTTTACCGTAAAGCAGATACAAACATTTCCTTTGGTTTCAGAAGAGAACCTAAATCCTTAACCTAGTGTACAAGTCCCTTTAGGACCCGATGGCTACCCATGTCTCTGGTGCCCTCCCATCCACACTCTTACCAATTTCTTTCTCCTCCTACTGTTGTAGGAAAACTGGGGTGCAAGATGGTCATGTCCCAGGTCTCGGGTGAGTCTCTGGGGTGGTCTGCCAGGTGAGGGTCCTTGGCTTCACACAGGAAAGAATTCAAGAGTGAGCCACAGTAAAGTGAAAGCAGATTTATTAAGGGAGATACACACTCCATGGAGAGAGTGTGGGCCACCTCAGAAGGTGAGAGGTGGCTGCAGGGCATGGGGTGGTCTCAGAAAGTGAGACCTGCCCCAAGCCGAGGGGGTGGTTAGTTTTTATGGGCTGGGTCATTGCATAGGCTGAGTGGAAGGAATATTCTAACTCTCTTGGAGAAGGGGCGGGAATTTCCAGGAATTGCAGCACCACCCACTTTTTGGCCTTTTACGGTCAGCCTTGGAACTGTCATGGTGCTGGTGGGTGTGCATTTAGCATATGCTAATGTATTACAATGAGCACATAATGAGGTTCAAGGTCAACTGGAAGTCAAATCTTCTGCCATCTTGGGCCCAGTGGGTTCTAACCGGTTTTTGTGGTATTCTTAACAGTTGTGTCATTCTTCTAATGGTTGTGCCCTGCCCACTTCCTTCCTGTCTCACTACAGCCCAGCCAAGTGCCCTGTTGACCTCTGATTCCTTTTTCTGGAATGAGTTTTTCTGCCTGTATTCCTAACTAACTGCTGCACATCCTTTAAGTTTCAGCTTCAAGAGAGTCACCTGCAGAAAATCTCTCTGCCTTTCTGCTGTGTGGTTAGAGCCCTCTGAGCTGCTTCTGTTCCAGAGTGTGTGATAGTTTATCATTAGTGCTTGTTTCAAGTAGCAAAGTCGTGAACATGAAAAGGTTTAGAGACTGCCATCTCCAAATTATCTCTGCAAGAGCAGTTCTGCATGTTCTGCGATACAGACTGAGCAGAGGCGGTTCCTAGTGACTGGAGGGTAGTGGGGGTCTGGAGGTGATGAAGCTGGTGGCTTTAGCTTCTCCTTACTGTCTGTTACCACCACACCCCCAAACTACCATGGTGGCCAGACCTCACGTCCCTGATTTAGTAGAAATTCAGGATTCAATATTGGGAGCAAAGAACAGGACAGATCCAAAAGGAAAATTAAAGTCATTCAGCAACAAGAATAGTTCAAGTCAACTTACGATATTTGTAGAAAATAAAGTGATTCAATTAGAGGAAATGATTTGGATACTTGTGTTTCAGGGAAATTGTGGGTGGAGGTCCTGCTGACAAAACGTTTCCAGAGAGGATGGAAAGTAAAGAGAATGAAAGTGAAGAATGTATAAGAAAATGTTGATATCAGTTATGGATAATAATCTCTTTGGGTCTTTCAAAATTCTCTAGAAAATTTTCTGATTTTTTTCATTTTTCCTAAAGTAATACACCTGATTTTAAGGATAAAATAAAATTACGTAGAGATGAAGAGCAGCCATCCCTTACTTTATGTTTTCCCACAAGAGTCTGATTTTGTTTTATTGCTTCTCCTGATGTTCAAACATCTAAAAAATAGTCTTGCTCAGCTGTTTTTAGAATTACCTTTTTTTTTTTCTAGGCTGTTTAAATAATCCACAGTCTTTTTTTTCTACAAGTTGAAGAGACTATCAAAAATTCACAGGGTATTGTGACTTTTCTTCCTTTTTTCAGAGTTGGTGTAGAGTAGGAGCAGATCTTACCCTCTGGACTCATTTCTGTGGCTGCCATTTGTGATACTTATTGTATGAGACTGAACGTTTTTACTGTCCTTCCGGCCCCTGCCATACACACAAACACTTTTTTTCTTTTTTCATTTTCTTGGGTGGAAAAGGGAATGTCTGAGATTCAACTTTACTCTCTGGTTACTAATTAAAATTTTTATTTAACATCAGATAAAATAAAGAAAGCTTAAATTAAGGATTATACAATAGAGCTGCTGGACTGTACCCTTAAAAAAATGACAATGTAATGAAAATCAAACATAACTGAAGACCTGTGCTGTATTAATGGAGACTAAAGACATGTAACAACATTAGGCAATATGTGCTTCTTGTTGGATCCTAGATTTTAGAAGATAAGGCAATAAAGAGTATTCCTTGAGCAATTAGAGAAATTTTAATTTGAACTCTGTGTTAGGTATTTGTATTATATTATTGTTAAATTCCCTGAAGAGATGCATGTAATTTTGCTATGTAGGAGAGCACCTTCATTCTTAGCAGATGCTGAAATACTTAGTGGTGAAGTGTCATGAGAGCTACAAGTAAGTGCATTCAGAATGGCATGAAACAGTCATTTATTGTTTAACTCTGAAGTAACAAGAACCATGGAGTTTGGAGAAAAAAGCTCAAACTTCTATTCAGATTCTGCATCTAGCACTTCGTACTCAGAAAAGCATCACAAACGTTCTGAAATTATGTTGTGTGAGCTGGGAAGTGAGAAGAATGATGCCACCTCTTGAGCTGCTGTGAGAGTAGAGTGCAAGCTGTGTGTGGAACCACTTAGTAAAAGGCAAAGGGTTCTGTGAGGCTGCGCTTCCTCCTCCTTGTACTTTCTTTGTGTCCCGATGGTCATCATCATCATTCTCAATTTGCTCTCAGCAAGTTCAGTTAAGACATCAGTCAGAGATGTCAGATGAAAGGAATAGTGTGAATAAATATGAGAAGGGGGTGTGTCTCTGTGACTGTATTAGAATGAAGAAATTATATTTAAATGAATCCCACCACCGAATTATGTGAATCACACCCAGTTACTTGTTATATCCCATTTTGGGGGGTCCAATATTGATTAATGACTCTGTATGAACATAGTGGATTATAACTTTTTTCAGGTTTATGTTTTGTATTGAAGCATAGTTGATTTACACTGTTTCAGGTATACAACAAAGTGAGTCAGTTATGCATATGTATACATATTTTTTTCAGATTCTTTTCCATTATAGGTTATTAGATGATTTGAGTATAGTTCCCTGTGCTATACAGTCGGTCCTTGTTGTTTATCTGTTTTATATATAGTAGTGTGTATCTGTTAATCTGAATTCCTAATTTATCCCTCCCCCTGCCATCCCCCTTAGGTAACCGTAAGTTTGTTTTTGAAGTCTGTGTATCTATTTGTTTTGTAACTAAATTCATTTGTATCATAGATTTGTATCATAGATAGATAAGTGATATCATATGATATTGATCTTTCTCTGACTTACTTCACTTAGTATGATAATCTCTGGGTCCATCCATGTTGCTGCAAATGACATTATTTCATTCCTTTTTATGGCTGAGTAGTATTCCACTGCTTTCACTCCCTTGTTCTACAGCGTGAGACCCCAATAAAGCCTTTCTTAAAAAAAAAATGAATGATAGCTAAAGTCATAACTAAAGCATGATGGTTGTTCCTGAAATTTAATGGGATTATGAAACACTGGCAATTGTTCCCAACTATAAAACAGGAAATTATCTAATTGATAAATGAAATCATCCATACTCTAAAAATAAAAGGCAAAGAGGAATTAAAATAAAAGAAATAAATTTCCAATATCACTTCCAAACAGTTTTCAAAAGTTTGTAAAAGTGTTACCAAATTAGATGTGAGGCCATCCTCTTGGTGTCCTGGCTGAACCAAAGCCCCCCTGGTAGGTCAGGAAGCTCTTTCCCATTTGGATTCACACTGCCAGTAATGAAACTGAGTTTAGTGCAAACAAGACAGACTTTTATTCAATGGCCAGAGAATGGAGAAGGGGAGCTCATGCTCTAAAAGCATCTTCTCCCTTAAGGGAGGAAAGTTGGGTCCTTTAAGGGGTAAGAGGCAGTTGCATCATCAGAAATTGGGGAAAAGGGTGGAGATTTCCAGGAACAGCCGGCACATGCACAGTCCCTCAGGCTCCCTTGACATGGCACTAACTAATTGCGCTTAACAGAGTACCAATCCCCCCTTCGGGTGGAGATCTCACTGTGGCAATGAAGCAAAGGCAACTCTGGTCTCATCTGCGCAGGTGCGTTCCTGTGGTCAAGTCAGTTTGTCGGGGTGGTTGACCACTGTGTATCTCTCAAAGTACAGCTGCAAAGCGTCTCTGCCAAACACCAGGTGCTTTTGAAACAAACACAGAGATCAACACGGCAAGGAAAATGGTGACCCTTAGTGTACGTTGCCCACCATCTTGGATCTAGCCTGTCCAATCTGGCTTTGTTACAGCCTTTGTGGCAAACTGTTGATAAAACACAACTAGCCTGTTTGTTTAAAGACAGTTTCTGCACCTGGGGTCTGGACTGCCTAGCATGGGTGACAAGATTTGGTCAGGATAGTCTTTTTTTTTAAAAAAAAGGCACTGGCTACATAAATTTGGAATTTACTATGATGAAGATCAAAACAACATTTTCAAAGGAAGTCGGATGATTGTAGTTTGCTTTTGTCTAGAATGGCAAATGGACTGCAGACTGAGCTTTACCGCATCAACTGCAAGTCAAGTGTGGCCTAATGATATCCTAGGTGAATTCACAAGGGAGTCATTTTTGTAACTTTCACAAGTGATCTGGTTGACAAAGTAGGGAGTACTTCAAACTCTTAGATGATGAAGATTTATGAGAGCTCACACATTCTAGAGAGAAAATTATTAAGATGATCCATGACTAAGAGAAAAAGAGTAAGGCCCTCTGTCATATGTTTTCCTGTCCCTCCCCTGAAGCCTTGTGGGGTTGGAAGGAACAGGGGACACTTAGGCAGAAAGACATGCTTTAAGAGAGCTGGTACGGCACTACTTATCTCTTGGGAATTTAAAGATTCTTTTCTATTCACTATTAACAAACTAGATTGTTTCCGTCTGACATACTTTATTTTAGCTCAGCAACATTTATGCAGACAATAAACTGGGTAGTACAGACACAAACTGAATAAAACACAGTTACTTATCTATTTTGGTAAGGAAAATAAATGTGTAACAAATAAATGCAAGACAATGGGTTACATGTAATATGGTCATAGAAAAGCACTTAGTTGTTAGAGAGCAGGGAATTAACTATTTTATCAGGTGAAGCCAGAGGTAAGTGAAGGAATCATGGATTAGGAGAGTCAAAAGTTTATCCAGCTGACTTGGTGATGGTGATGATACTTTGTAGGCAAAGTTAATTACAGGCACACAAATGAAGAGCTGTCCACAGTGTGTCCAAATGCAGAACTCAGGGTGACTCCTAATTAATGTATCTAGAGGCAAGAGGCAAGGTATGAGGCTGCAGAGGAACCCTGGAAGAAGAATACAAGAATAGCTCATTGAGGGAGGAAAGAAACATAATTAATACATAAATAGGCAATGCCACATTCAATATTAAAAACACAGATTTATGAAAATTGATTATTGTCTTATAAAATGTGTTATTTTGGATTATCTGAGTATCAGACAATCAAGGTTTTCCTCAGATTTTTTATAGACTCATCTAATACTATGTCTTTATGTTTAGTTCCTCTTTATCTGTCCATACTATATTTGGTCTTTCTATTACTTTCAATAATCTCTAAAACGTTTACTGCATTATGAATACTCCAGAAATAAAAAGGAGGGGAGAGTCTATAAATATAAATGATCAATCGACACATGTGGTCAAATGATTTCTGTATGTAATTTATACCAAAAAATGTTTTGGACTTTAAAAGAGAAATATAAAGTGCTAAATTTATCACAGAATGACATTTATTGAATAGCATGATAATCTCTCAAGGGCTATTTAGATGTCTGTGTAATTGATGTAGCTTTCTGAAGAACTTATTTTTATGTTGATTCAGTGGCTAATACACCAACAAATTCTAACTTAATAAGGACTCATATTACTTATATACAATTTTTTTCTATTGATAGAAATGTAGGAAATTGGAAGCTATTTTCTAGGAGAAGTCATAGCATAGAATTAATAGGAATCTGCTGTTTTCCTCCCTTGGAAAAAAAATCAGATTGAAAGTTTCATAAAGTATGCTGGCCAAATGCTTGAAAAATAGCCCAAGATATGTCTTCTTATGACAAATAATTCTGAGATTAAAACGTTGTCAAAAAATTTACTTTACAAATATGACACTTCCTTTGAAGTTGCTCTTATGAAATTCCTACTCATTGCCATGGCCTGGTAATCCAAGAGAACTGTGCATGCAAGAGAAAGTGAAGAGTACTTGCTAAAAAGCAATTTTTTAAAGTGGCAATAGATGAAGGCTTCATACATTTAGATTATATTAACACATTTTATACTGTGAGAAGGTAACTTTTACAATTATGTGTCTGAATATGCATTATCAACACACAATCTCTACCATTATAAAATTCTTTTATCCATCCCATTCCCTTGATGTTGAATGGTGGCTGAAGTGTTTGTAAACAAATCAAAGCAAAACTAAGTAATAAAAATTAAATAAGAAGTCCCTTATATTCAGTCATTGATTGTAGTTCTGATTACACAAGGTTGAATTCAAAAGAATTTCTGCTTTAAACTCCATCCAAAGAGTTTAACAAAAATGTTGTACACATAAACATGGTCTCATAGACTGGAGTCTCTATAACATATTGTTTAGAATTTTCATGTATCGCCATTTCTTTAACTCTATTTTGCCTTCAGTTCTTCTGGAATTTTGGTTTTAAACAGGTAACTCTATAGGGTTGGGAAGAAACACCTTCTTTAAGTTATAACTGGGGGAAAAACGTAGAGTGAATCAAAATTGTTAAGAATTTTTATTACTATGAAATAGTTAATACAAAATAGAATTAATAGAGTTTCAATTCAATTTGCCTCTGATGATAAAAATGAAATTTAAAAAATAATTTGCCTGGCCTCCCTCTAAATACCTACAGCCAAGGGCCAATGATTGGTCAAACTAGCAATTAATCCTCTTGACTTTGATACCTTCAGTATCTTTATTTATTTAAATTTATTTTTTATTGAAGTGACATTGGTTTATAACATTATGTAATCTCATGTATACAACATTATACACCAAAAATTTAGTCTCCATCTATATCCCTACAGTTGATCCCCCCTATGCATTTCACCCCCTCCCTGATGAACACCCCTTTTCTTCAGGTAACCGCTACTCTGTTCCCTGTGCTTGTTTTTGTTTGGTTTGGTTTATTTTGTTTTTGCTTGTTTGTTTGTTTTTTATATTCCACAAACGAGTGAAATCATGCTGTATTTGTCTTTGTCTGATTTATTTCATTTAGCATAAGCCCCTCTATGTCCATGCATGTTGTCACAAATGGCAGGATTTCATCTTTTCTCTATGGTGAAGTAGTACTCTATTGTATAGATATACCACATCTTTTTTCCATTCATCCACTGATGAGCGCTTAAGTTGTTTCCATATCTTGACTATCTTAAATAATGCCATGGTGAACATAGGGGTGCACATATTTTTTCAAAACAAATTTTTTTCATAATCTTTGGATAAATACTCAGAAGTGGAAAAGCTAAGTCAGTGAGGGTTTCTTTTTCTCCACATCCTCACCAACTCTTGTTATTTCTTGCCTTCTTGATAAGAACCAATCTCACAGGTTTGAGGTGATATCATTGTGGTTTTGATTTTCATTTCCTTAATAAATTACAAAAAACAAGTCTCAATAAATTTAAGAAGATTGACATCATATAAGCATCTTTTCCAATCACAATAGTATAAGCCTAGAAACCAGCTACAAAAAGAAGGTTGAAAGAATCACAGATATGAGGACACTGAGCAACATCTACTGAATAACTATTAGGTCAACAAAGAAGTCCAAGGGGAAATCACAAATTACCTGAAGACAAATGCAAATGAAAATACAACATGCAAAGTCTGTGGAATGCAGCAAAAGTGGTACTAAGTGGGAGATTTATAGCAGTACAGGTCTACCTCAAGAAAAATTAAGAATCTCAAATAAACTAACCTCACACCTAAAAGGACTAGAAAAAGAAGAACATGTAAAACCCAAAGTTATTAGATGAAAGGAAAAAATAAATATCACAGCAGAAGTAAATAAAATAGAGACAAAAAGGACAATAGAAAAGATCAATAAAACTAAGAGCTGGTTCTTTGAAAAGATAAACATAATTAACAAACTTTTAGCTAGACTCATTAAAAAGAGAGGGAGGATTCTAATAAATTAAATCAGAAAAAAAGGAGAGGTAACAACAGGTACCATGGAAATTCAAAGGATTATAAGAGAATGTTATGAACAGCTATACACCAACAAATTGGACAACCTAGAAAAAACAGACAAATTCTTAGAATCATACAACCTTCCAAGACTGAATCATGAAGAAATAGAAAATCTGAAATAGACCAAACACTAGTAAAAGATTGAAACAATAATCAAAAACCTCCCCAAAATAAAAGTCCAGGAGCAGATAGCTTCACCAGTGAATTCTACATTGTAAGATTTAATACCTATCCTTCTCAAACTGTTTCAAAAATTTGAAGAGGAAGGAATACACCCTAAGTCATTTTACAAGGCCAACATTACCCTGATATAAAACCAGACAAGGCCAACACAAAAATATAAATCACAGGCTAATATCTTTGATGCATGTAGATGTGAAAATCCTCAGCAAAATATTAGCAAACCAAATAAAACAGTACGTTAAAAGGATCATACACCAGGATCAAGTGGGATTTATCCCAGGGAGGCAAGAGTGGTTCAACATCCACAAATCAATCAAGGTGATACACCACATTAACAAAATGAAGGATAAAAGCCACAAGATCATCTCAACAGATGCCGAAAAAGCATTTCACAAGATTCCACACTTATTTATAATAAAAATTCTCAATAAAATGGGTATAGAAGAAACATACCTCAATGTAACAAAGACCACATATGACAAATCACAGCTAACATCATATTTAATGGTGAAAAACTGAAAGCTGTCCCTCTAGAATCAGGAACAAGACAAGGATTCCAACTCTCACCACTTTTATTCAACACAGTATTGGAAGTCCTAGCCAGAGCAATTAGGCAAGAAAAAGAAATAAAGGCATCCAAATTTGAAAGGAAGAAGTAAAACTATCACTATTTTCAGATGACATGATTTTATATACAGAAATCCCTAAAGATTCCACCAAAAATCTATTCAAAATAATAAATGAATTCAGTAAAATTGATGGGTATAATATCAACATATAAAAATCTGTTGAATTTCTAATCACTAACAATGAGCTAGCAAGAAGAGAAATTAAGAAAAGAATCCCATTTACAATCACAACAGAAATAATAAAATATCTAGGAATAAATTTAACCAAGAAGGTGAAAGACTTATACGCTGAAAACTGTAAGACATTGTTGAAAGAAACTGAAGAAGACAAAAATAGTGGAAAGATATTCCATGCTCACAAATTCAAAAAACTTAACGTTGATAAAATGTAAATGTTAGCTAAAGCAATCCACAGATTCAATACAAGCCCTATGAAAATCCCAAGGACATTTTTCATAGAAATAGAACATAAAATTCTAAAATTTTACCCCAAATAGCCAAAGCAATCCTGAGAAAAAAGAACAAAGCTGGAAGTATCACACTCCCTGATTTCAAACTATAGTACAGAGCTATAGTAATCAAAACAGCATGGTATTAGAGGAAAAACAGACACACATATCAATGGAACAGAATTGAGAGCTCAGAAATAAACCCACACATAAATGGAAAATTAATTTATGATAAAGGAGCAAAAGATACAATGGAGAAAGAATAATCTCTTCAATAAGTGGTGTTGGGAAAACTAGACAGCTACATGTTAAAAAAACAAAAAGAGCTATCTCACACCATACATAAAAAACCAACTCAAAATGGATTAAAGACTTGAATGTAAGTCCCCAAACTGTAAAACTCCCAGAAGAAAAACATAGGCATTATACTATATGAAACTATTTGACATCAGTCTTTGTGATATCTTTCTGGATATATCTCTTCAGACAAGGGAAACAAAAGCAAAAATAAATAAGACTACATCAAACTAAAAAGCTTCCACAAAGTGAAGGAAATTATCAACAAGATGAAAAGGCAGCCTACTCAATGAGAAAGGATATTTATAAACAATATATCTGATAGGGGTTAGTATCCAAAAAAATATAAAGAACACATACAACTTAAAAACAACAAAAAAAAACCTGATTAAAAAATGGGCAGAGGAGCTAAATAGACATTTTCCCAAAGAAGACATACAAGTGACCAATAGGCACATGAAAATATGTTTGGTGTCTTTCTTTAAACTCATCCAAATCATTGTATTTATAAATGGCAATTGACAAAATTATATTATTTAGAAAGATAGATTATAAAACGTCTCTTTCGCTGTGTTTCTCCAATTAAGCACTGTTCATTTGAATAATATTTTTTTAAATGCATGCTAAACAATTTTTAACTGGTTTAATTACACTAAATTTGCCATATAAATTGTCTAAGCCTTCAAAGGAGAGATCAATGATGAGCTTGCTTTCCAATAGAACAGAGATGAATTTGACGGGATTGACTAGAATTTATAAATTATTCGAGATGAATAATATTGAATAATAAAAGTCATTGTTAGTCACTGTAAGACATCAGTCTTCATAACACATTTAGTGTACCTGATATCTATTTAATTGTCTTGTCAGCTACTATTATAAATCATCTCAGATAAAATGTTCAGACAAAAGTGAAATGTGAAACTCAATTTGAATTTTAGTAGTTTTACAACTTATTTCGAATTCCCTGATCATTTTTGTAAAGGAGTTTTTATCTTTTGTAAGACATTTATTGTCCTCTTTTGACTCCTGAAGAGTTTATAGTTTTCAGAAAAATATATTTTACAGTTCAGAGTGTTTTTAACACTCCAGTGAAAGCACAAGGCTTTAGATAGTCCAAAGACAGTTAGCCATCTGGTGTAGAAAGAGAATCGTAATTCTTTTTAGGTAACTGCTTTGAAAATTGAATCTAACTTACTGTCCTTAATGTTTATAAATAAGAAAAAATGGTATTGCCTCACACCTGTCAGAATGGCCATAACCAAAAAATCTACAAACAATAAATGCTGGAGAGAGTGTTGAGAGAAGGAAACTCCTACACTGTTGGTGGGAATGTAAATTGGTACAGCCAGTATGAAGAACAGTATGGAGGTTCCTTAAAAATGTAAAAATAGAACTACCATACGACCCAGCAATCCCACTACTGGGCATATACCAGGAGAAAACCGTAATTCAAAAAGATACATGTACCACAAAGTTCATTGCAGCACTATTTACAGTAGCCAGGACATGGAAGCAACCTAAATGTCCACTGAGAGATGAATAGATAAAGAAGATGTGGTACATATATACAATGGAATATTGCTCAGCCATAAAAAGGAACAAAATTGTGCCATTTACAGAGATGTGGGTGGACCTAGAGACTGTCATACAGAGTGAAGTAAGTCAAAAAGAGAAAAACAAATATCATATATTATTGCATATATGTGGAATCTGGAAAAATGGCACAGATGAACTTATTTGCAAAGCAGAAATAGAGACACAGATGTAGAGAACAAACGTATGGACACCAAGGGAGGAAGGGAGGGTTGGGATGAACTGGGAAATGGGGATTGGCATATATACACGACTATGTATAAAACAGATAACTAATGTGAACCTACTGTATAGCACAGGGAACTCTACTCAATGCTCTGTGGTGACCTAAATGGGAACAAAATCTAAAAGAGAGGGGATCTATGTATATGTATGGCTGATTCACTTTGCTGTACAGCAGAAACTAACACAACATTGTGAAGCAGCTCTACGTTAATAAAAAAAATAATTAAAAAAGAAAAAAATCCTTATGTATCCTTTTACAAAGTTGGTGGTGAGTGTGGGGCACAATGGAAAGTTTTGAGCAAGCGATGTCCTTGATAATTCATAATACAACCTAGAGAGTGGAGTTGGTATCTTTAAACTGTTCGGTGAAGGAGGGTATACATTGCTAACTAAAGAAGTCTGAGAATAACCTGCTTGGTATTTCTGAGGCCAGCGGTTAAGGAAAATGCATGGCGGCTCCCGCCCCCTCGTCTGGCTGGTACTGTAGTGTTCTGAGAGCCCAGCCCCTCCCGCCTCCACAAGGTGCCTTGCTTATAAGTCAGCTCTCCTGTCGTGGACCTTCTGCCTCTCCTTCGTCACTACCATCTCTCCCTTCAGCGTATAAAGCCTTCAAAGCCTTCTAGTCTTTACTCCACAGCACTCACTATAAATGTCCTCTACATTCTGTTCTATGTGTTCTTCATTGAAAATCAAGCTTCCAGAAAAATCAGTGTAGGTTCAATTTCAGTTCCTCCACATTCTTACCTTCAATTCATTCTTGAAACCACTGAACTCTTATTTTTACTGCTATTATTTCAGAAAACTCTCCTTTTCACCAATAATCTGCTAATTCTGAAACACACACACGTACGCACACACACACTCACACACACATGCTTTTCCAGCAGTATGTCTATAAAGTCTTTGTTGAACAGTTCCATCTATCTTCCTAGCCTTATTCTCCTTGTGCCCATCATCCTTTCACCCATAGACCTTCCATTGTTTACTCCTCTCCACTTCTTATGGCTCATATTTATATGTCTTAACACATTACTTTCTCTTTGACTAGATAGAGCACTTACATTTTCTCATGCAGAAAACTGCTACATTTCCTTCAAAAACTCTTCTCATTTAAAAGGCTTTTTTGGATACATGTATCACAATGTTCATTGCAGCACTATTTACAATAGCCAGGACATGGAAGCAACCTAAATACCCATCCGACAGATGAATGGATAAAGAAGATGTGGTACATATATACAATGGAATGTTACTCAGCCATAAAAAGAAACAAAATTGAGTTATTTGTAATGAGGTGGATGGACCTAGAGTCTGTCATACAGAGTGAAGTAAGTCAGAAAGAGAAAAACAAATACAGTACGCACATATATGGAATCTACAAAAACGGTACTGATGAACCTATTCCTAGTGGCAGGAATAAAGATGAAGACATAGAGAAAACACTTGAGGACACAGAGGGGGAAGGAGAAGCTGGGACGATGTGAGAGAGTAGCATTGACACATATACACTACCAAATGTAAAATAAATGGCTAGTGGGAAGCAGCCGCATAGTACAGGGAGATCAGCTCCATGCTTTGTGATGACCTAGAGAGGTGGGATAAGGAGGGTGGGAGGGAGACGCAAGAGGGAGGAGATATGGGGATATATGTATATGTATAGCTGACTCACTTTGTTATAAAGCAGAAAGTAACACAACATTGTAAAGTAATTATACTACAATAAAGATATTAAAATTTTTTAAAGTCTTTTTTGAATGTCTAATCAGATTTAGATGGCACAGACATGGCCCTATATTTCTGTATGCATAGAAGTATCATAGCATTCGTCAATTGTATCTTAGTTGTTTACTTACTTTTCTCTCTAAATAAGTTCAGGAACTATGTTTTATTTGATTCTGTATTTTTAGAGTCTATCACAGTCCCTGGAATATAGTAGATATTAAATAAATGGGTCTTTTATCCCTATGTCTAAAAAATAGATTGAATGATTGGTAAATAGAAAGGTTCCTTGGTTAGGGAAAAGTTCGAAGTGTTATTTACTGAAATAGAAACCAGGAAAAATATTTGGGAAAAATGCAATGCATTTGGTTTGAGATATGTTTAGGTACTTGAGGGATATCCAGTGATGTGCTCAGCAGGTGGTTATTGAGAGATTATGTACAAGAAGTAAGGAAGTCTGAGAATGGTGCCATGGAAAAAAACTATCACACAATTTTGAGAAGAAAAAAGTCTGAAATTATAAGAAGAAAACCTAGAATATATATATATATATATATATATATATATATATATATATATATATATCATAGAAACCAAAGTATATAAAGCTAGATTCAAGGATAGAAAATGAGAGTTCCCTGAGAAGGCAGTAATATGATAACAGGCTTAAAATCTTCCCCAGATTTCTACCTTGATGCTTTTCTCAAACTGGCTGAAATGACCAAAAGGGACACATTTTACAGTATTTTCCTGAACCTGAGGTCTAGCTTCAGGATTCTTTAAAGGCATACTTTTGTCTCCTCACCCATTGCTCTATTTCCCATATATCTATCTGAATTAATAAGGAAGTTGAGGGTAGGAGAGCTGGCAACCTGAAGCCTGACTATGCATCCACCAATCAGACAAATATTTATTCAGCCAGCATTACTGAATACCTCCCACTTCCCAGGCACTGCACTGAGAACAGGTAATACAGTGCTTAACATAAAAGATGTGATCCTTGCTGCTAAGGTTTTGGGGAATAAGCTTGAGAGAGCAAATGCATAACCAGATATATAATACTCCTCAAACTATGTTAATTTCTTGACATAACAAAATCCATATAGTCCTTGCCTTCACAAGATGGTCTTTACTAAGCATTTTTATGGGAATTGATAAAGATGTTTGGAGAAGGAAATTATCATTAAGATGAAATGAATCTGATCCAGCATATTTTTATCTCACCAAAACTACAGGGACCTCAGAATCCAACCCAACCCAGAAACTCAGGGCTATGGAAGGGTTTGAAGAAAATGACAGACTGTGTGTGGGTTGAAAACATACCACCACCAGAAAGCTGTAACACTTGGGCCCAGGCAGTCTTCCCCATAGTGAGGCTCACATGGTCATACATCACACAGAAGAAGGGAACTCACTTGGTGGAAACACCTGTGCCTTTGGGATCAGCAGATCTTTACTGTGAGGTTAAATTGAGGACACTTATACCTAGCAAAAACCCCACTACAAGATGGGTTTCCAGATCTGGAATGCTGGGGGCAGCAACAGTAAAAGTTATGGTGGTAGCATAGCTCTGGGAATTTTAGTGATTGAGGCAACTAAGGTTAACAACATACTTCATGAGTGGGTGTGTGTGTGTGAGAGAGAGAGAGACAGAGACAGAGACAGACAGAGAGACAGAGACAGACAGACAGAAAGATATTATCAGGGACCAATTCCTTAATTGTGAAACTTGACTTAAAGAACTCAGAATATATAAAAATAAGAGAGTAGAAATTGCACTTTCTAAATATTAAATAAAAGCAATAAATACAGTTTGTACAGTTTTAAAATACAAATGTTTTATTTATATTTGAGAAAGGGTAAGTGAATATACAGCATTGATGAGCAATGCATGTTTGGAATAGTAACTAACTTGTTGCCAAATAACTTATTGCTTAAATAGAGTCCTGAGTAAAAATGAAAATATTAAACAATTTAAGGTGAATATTATACAGACAATAGAACAGAAAATTAGTTCTACCCCGCTAGTAGTCTGTAGGTATTGAGTAAGGGCAAAGCGGGATAAACAAACAATTGTGCGTCTCCTTAATTGTGCGTCACCTCAAAAGAATGTGGAGAGAGGAAATTTTGGGCACAGAAGTCATTTACTTTAGTAAAAGGATGGAGATAGTTCTGGATATTAACACAACTTCAATCTCACTCACCGTCAGAGAATGGGGAAGCCTTGAAGTGCTACTTACACTTACCTTGAGGAAAAACTCAGTATTAAAATTAGGGTGTAATGCCAATCATTTGGTAGAAATTGCAGGCAATTTGTGCCATGTATGTAAAATTCAGAGCAAAATGAAATAGAACATCATAATTCAAGATACAACTGCCTCCCAGAGAGAAGGGTAGAATATTTTGATATTTAAGATGAAGGAATTCTGGCAGATCATCTGTACCTCACCCAATTGTAAGGAATGTGTCTGGAATTGTGGGTAAAATCTAAATGATATTGGGTCCAATGCGTTGGAAGCTCCCTTTATACACAATTGATAGTAATCTGCAGCCTAACTTACAAGGTTGTAGGAAAAGTACTAGCAACATCAGACATGGGTAGAACTGCAGTACAGAGTCAGTCGAAAGATTCGGCCATAGAAATGGTGGATACTCCTGAAGACACTTCCGCACTGATTTTACAAAAGAAGGTACATGCAGTATCACTAAACCGAAAACAAAACCAAACATGCATCTCAACATTATAAACTTTGCACTACTGTGGCCAGTTATTTCCCAATCAGGGGAGCCATTCGAAATCAAAATGGAGCCCCGGTATGGATAGAAAGCCTGCTTTCAAATCTTGCTGCAGCTGTACACGGTACATGGCTGCACTGTGGTGTCCAAACACAAATATTGCGCACAGGCTAGGACCTACAACAGGAATACTAGCTTCTTATTTCCATCAGTTACTGAGATGAATATAAATTTTATTTTCTGACCATCAAGATTATATTACAGGGGCCTAATGTTGCCCAAATAAACATGGAGAAAAACCAAGGAAACTTCACTCACATTATTTTGGTGAGAATCAAAGACCAGTTTAGAGTTATCTTGATTTCTAATTACCTAACAGAATAAAAAATGAAAGCTACTTATGAAACATTTTGCAATAACAGAAGCATGTAAATATAGTGTGCAAAAATAATTTAAAATGAGCAGATTTTAAGAAGTAATTTCCCAAAGTAATAAGCAAAAATGTCAATCAACTACTTTTCACCTTTAATAAAATACTTCTAAACAAGATGTAAATATTTATAAACAATAGCAACAACAACAAAAACAGAAACCCTCTGAAAATGTCACAGAAAGAACTAAGAAAAAAGCCCCAGAATATCCAACTGTAGATACTGCAGTAAAAGCAGTATCATTACTATGGAAAACAAAATCAGCACTGCATAGTCAAAGTTCAAAATATAGTTTAATTTCAGAGAAGAGGAAAGAAGAGACAAGGAAGAAATTGGGGGGGGGGGGCATTGAGAGCTATGAAGCACAGATCACAGATTTAATGAATAGTTTTCCTAGAAAAGGAAAGCTAAACAAATTGATTATTAGGTAGACAAATAGATGATAATTAAATAGATAAACAGAAAGATGATCGACAATAGGTAGATAGGTAGATAGATCTCTATAAGGTATACATACACAAATATAAAATATATATGAATGTCTATCTATTGACTGAGCTATATAAAATTCAGAAGAATTGACATAAAAATATTTTAAAAAACAAATGGCTAAGCCTCTTCCAGACTTGAATAAAATAAAATTGTTAGATTACATGCAGAGAAGGATAAATAAAATAAATATATGCTTGGGATTGACATATACACACTACTATATATAAAATAGATACCTAATAAGAACATACTGTATAGCACAGGGAACTCTGCTCAATACTCTGTAATGACCTATATGGGAAAAGAATCTAAATAAGGAGTGGATATATGTATATGTATAACTGATTCACTTTGCTGTACACCTGAAACTAACACGACATTATAAATCAACTGTACTCCAATAAAAACATTTAAAAAATAGGTTATGGTAAAATTTTAGCATCAATGAGAAAGTGAAAATTCTTAAGTTTTCAGAGAGACAGGGAGAGAGAGAGGATTTTCTGTAAAGGAAAAGCAGAAAGCTTGACAGCAAAATGTTCATCATTAACAATAAATGCCAGAAGACTGGGGAATACTATTTTCAACCTTCTAAGCTTCCATTACTGTCAATCTAGTCCTGTATTCTCAGGATAAAAACACTTATCAAAACTGATGATACAAGTGAGTCACTTCAGACATTAAGGACTCACAGCATACGCCACTCATAATAACTGTTTGAAAGTCAGGGTGTAGACTAAAAGAAGTATGATGTACAATCTTTAACAGAATCAGCTAAATCATAAAATACATTGATGTTTAACTATTGTCTATAAAAATAATTTTTTCATTTAAATATAGGGGTGGAGATTACTATTAGGTATAAAATAAGCTACAAGGGAAAAAAAGCTACAAGGATATATTGTACAATGCACAGAATATAGCCAATATTGTATAAAAATTATAAATGGACTATAACCTTTAAAAATTGTGAATCACTGAATTTTACACTTGTAACTTATACCATAAATTTTTTTAAAGATAAAAAATAAAATTTGTCAGAATGAAAAATCAATGTACAAATTAAAAATTTGGGGAAAAAATCATGTAATTAAGGAAAAGAAAATAAATCAGTAATTATAAAATGATTTCTGAAACAGATAGCAGATAATTTGATTTATTTAAATTTAAGATCTGATTATTTGAAGAATATTTATAATGTAAACCTCAGTGTCCCTATTTGAGGGAAGAAACAGAATACCAGAGGCATACATTCTTAGTCAGCATTTTTTTTAAGTTTACATTTATTTTAAAAAGGCACAGGGGTGAACTATTTCATAAACATCAGAACATTAAAGTTATTAATGAGTTAAAGATGACCATGTGTTTGTCAATCTGGAGGTGTCTTACTGTTACCTTTGAAAGAATAGTGTGAATGGTAGATTGAAGCAGAATGAGAAACATGAGATAGCAGCTGCTTCCTCTAACACTAACAAAGTAGTGAGAGAGAAAGTTATGTAAGATCGATTCCCTTCTGGCTGGCCTCCCATAAGAGACCTGACTTTCTGAAAACCTCCAGAGAAACTAGCCAGAGCCCTGTGCCTCAGAAAGTCAGTCCAAGTCAACAGCAACGTTTGGATCCAAGCCCCAACCCACCTGGATGGAGCCCAGTGATTCTTCCACTGTGAACACAGACATGTTTTACCAGGCCACTGAGCTACAGCTGTGAGCCCCAGACACTGGCTTGTGATAAGCCTAAGGGAGAGACTGTTTTCCCAACAAATGTAAAGCCTGAGATGGGATGATTGGCTAAAGCACAGTTTTTTTCCCCCCCATATCATATTGCTTGTGCTCTGTACTCAATTTCACCAGGGAAAAAGCTAGTGTTTCCTTACTTGTGCACCTTAAAAGCCCAATAGCCAAGGGTTTTATGCCTAGAGTCTTATATCCAGCCCTGTTGCCCATATCCCTGTGCACTGCTGTAGAATGCTCTGTGAAGCCCATTGCTTTTTTCTCTGAATTTTTCCCAGTTAGTGTTAATGCTGCAGGAATTCTACAAAAAACAATAGAATAGAATTACAACTTTTGCTATGAAAAATGAATAATCAAATCACAGGGAAGAGTTTGGTTCCTTTGATAGGTTTCTACTCTCAAAACTTCTCTGTCCATCATTCCCTCCCCTCCCCTCCCCTTCCTTCCCTTCCCTTCCCTTCCTTTCCTCTCTCCTCCTTTTCCATCCATGCCATCCCTTTCTCCTCAAGCTGAAGATTCTTCTGTTTCTTCTAAAGTACTCAAATATGAATGAATTCTTTTTTTGATACATACTCTTAAAACTTTAGTAAATATTTAGTGATATATACTGTAACCTCATTTGGTAGAATTACTTAGCCTTCTTTATTTCTAAAATTTTTATTTCAAATTTCTGGCAAAGAAGTATCACTAGCTTTTATGTCTTCCTAAAAAGGGTTGTAATAGTAGTAGTATTTGTGATAGCAGTATTTATCAGAATACCAGAAGCAAGGGCTTATATCACCTTATTTTAATTAAAGAAGAAAAAAGATTTAAAATAATCATTATTGCTCAAAATTATATTCAGTCATTAGCAATTGAGCCACCTATTTTTGTCTTCTTTCTTCCTAAATTAATATGAAATAGCATCTTAAATTTAAAAGTTTTTTGTCACTTAACTTTATAACTAGACAAACTCTCGAGTCCCAGACCATTCCTTTCTGTCTTTTGGAATGGTTTTAAGAGACTTTTATGAGCAATGGAGACAGGATTAAGGAAAAAAGATGGGGGAGTGAGTAGTGGGATGAGACAGGAAATATTAAATTGGAACAAAACAGATTCATGGTTGGAATAAAAGAGATCAATGGGGACAAAATGAGACA
Organism: Aethalodelphis obliquidens; assembly: GCF_003676395.1. Lineage (NCBI taxonomy): Eukaryota > Metazoa > Chordata > Mammalia > Artiodactyla > Delphinidae > Aethalodelphis > Aethalodelphis obliquidens. Next base: position 4,722,946 of record NW_020837961.1, on the reverse strand, counting down.
CAGGTGAGAGAACATATGTTTGCTCTTATAAAGTGATAGTGCTTATGGAGGGAACAGAAAAAAGTGATCAACAAATGATGAAATTTAACCTAGCTTCATATAAGTAATTTAGTGTACAAGAAAGGTTTGTGAGGCTTGAGTGAGGGGTGGCAGTAAACCTATGGAAGCTGCTAACTTCAGTGCAAGAGGGTACAGAAGCAGATATAAAAATATTTTTAAAAACTGATTTTACTAACTACAAAAATATTAGAAAGAGAAACTAAGAAAATGATTACATTTACCTTTGTATCAAAAAGAATAAAATACCTAGAAATAAAGCGAAGGAGACAAAAGACCTGTACTCCAAAAACTATAAAACACTGATGAAAGAAATTGAAGATGACACAAACAGATGGAAAGATATACCATGTTCTTAGATTGGAAGAATCAGTATTGTTAAAATGGCTATACTACCCAAGGTGATCTACAAATTCAATGAAATCCCTATCAAATTACCAATAACGTTTTAAAATTCACATGGAAACAAAAGAACTCAAACAGTCAAAACACTCTTGAGAAAGAAGAACAGAGATGGGCGAATCAGGCTCCCTGGCCTCAGACTATACTACAAAGCTATAGTTATCAAAATAGTATGGTACTGTCACAAAAACAGACACATAGATCAATGGAACAGGAGAGAAAGCCAAGAAATAAACCCAGGTGCTTATGGTCAATTAATCTATGAGAAAGAGGCAAGAATATGGACTGGAGATAAGACAGCCTCTACAATAAGCGGTGCTGGGAAAACTGAACAGAATGAAAAGAATGTAAAAAAAATGAAATTAGCACATTCTCTAACAGCATACACAAAAATAAACTTAAATAGATTAGAGATCTAAATGTAAGAATAGATACTATAAAACTGCTAGAAGAAAACCTAGGCAGAACACTTTGACATAACTCACAGCAATATTTTTTTGGATCCATCTCCTAGACTAATGGAAATAAAAACAAAAATAAATAAATAGGACTTAATTAAACTTAAAAGTTTTTGCATAGCAAAGGAAACCATAAACAAACTGTAAAGACAACCTGTGAAATGGGAGAAAATGTTTGCAAATGATGCAACTGACAAGGGATTAATTTCCAAAATACACAAACAGCTCATAGAGTTTAATATTAAAAAAATAAACAACCCAATTAAAAAATGGGCAGAAGACCTAAATAGACATTTCTCCAAAGAAGACATACAGAAGGCCAAAAGGCATGTGAAAAGATGCTCAGTATAGCTAATTACTAGAGAAATGGAAATTAAAACAACAGTGAGATGCCACGTCACACCAGTCAGAATGGCCATCATCAAAAAGCTTACAAATAAATGCTGGAGAGAGTGTGGAGAAAAGGGACTCTCCTACACTCTTGGTGGGAATGTAAACTGGTGCAGCCACTATGGAGGACAGTATGGATATTCCTTAAAAAACTAAAAATAGAGCTACCATAAAATCCTGCAATCCCACTCCTGGGCATATATCCAGAAAAGAGGAAAACTCTAATTCAAAAAGATAGGTGTACCCTAATATTCATAGCAGTATTAGTTACAATAGCCAAGACAGGAAGCAACATAAATGTCCATTGACAGATGAATGGATAAAGAAATGTGGTGCATATATACAGTGGAATATTAACTCAGCCATAAAAAGAATGAAATAATGCCATTTGCAGCAACGTGGATGCACCTAGAGATTATACTAAGTAAAGTAATTCAGACAGAGAAAGACAAATATATGATATCACTTATATGTGGAATCTAAAAAAGTGATACAAATGAACTTATTTACAAAAGAGAAATAGACCCATAGACATACAAAAACACTTGTGGTTACCAAAGGGGAAAAGGGATGGGAAGGGATAAATTGGGAGTTTTGGATTAACATATACATACTACTATATATAAAATAGGTAAACGGAGGAGCTTCAAAATGGCAGAAGAGTAAGACGCGGAGATCACCTTCCTCCCCACAAATACATCAGAAATACACCTACACGTGGAACAACTCCTACAGAATGCCTACTGAATGCTGGCAGAAGACTTCAGACCTCCCAAAAGGCAACATACTCCCCACAACTGAAATGATGGAGAGGGTGTGGAGAAAAGGGAACCCTCTTGCACTGTTGGTGGAAATGTAAATTGATACAGCCACTATGGAGAGCAGTATGGAGGTTCTTGGAAAAACTAAAAATAGAACTACCATAAAACCCAGCAATCCCACTACTGGGCATGTACCCTGAGAAAGCCATAATTCAAAAATTCATGTACCAGAATGTTCAGTGCAGCTCTATTTAAAATAGCCAGGACATGGAAGCAACCTAAGTGTCCATCATCGGATGAATGGATAAAGAAGATGTGGCACATATACACAATGGAATATTACTCAGCCATAAAAAGGAACGGAACTGGGTTATTTGTAGTGAGGTGGATGGACCTAGAGACTGTCTACAGAGTGAAGTATGTCAGAAAGAGAAAAACAAATACCGTATACTAACATATATATTTGGAATCTAAAAAAAAAAAAAAAAGGGTCATGAAGAACCTAGGGGCAAGACGGGAATAAAGATGCAGACCTACTGGAGAATGGACTTTAGGATACAGGGAGGGGGAAGGGTAAGCTGAGACAAAGTGAGAGAGTGCATGGGCATATATACACTACCAAACGTAAAATAGTTAGTGGGAAGCAGCTGCATAGCACAGGGAGATCTGCTCGGTGCTTTGTGACCACCTAGAGGGGTGGGATAGGGAGGATGGGAGGGAGGGAGACCCAAGAGGGAAGAGATGTGGGGACATATGTATATGTATAACTGATTCAATTTGTTATAAAGCAGAAACTAACACATATTGTAAAGCAATTATACTCCAATAAAGATGTTAAAAAATAAATAAACAAAATAAAATACTTAAACAACAAGAACCTACTGTATAGCACAGAGAACCATATTTGATATCTTTTAATAACCCATAATGGAAAAGAATCTGAAAAAGAATATATATGCATACATATATACATATTTCCATTTATCTGAATCATTTTCCTGTACACTTGAAACATTTTAAATCAATTATAATTCAATAAAAATAATTTTTTCTTATTAACAGGGAAAAAAAGCTGATTTTAAAGATAGGACTGTGATGAATTGGTGAAAACATTACTGTGGTGATTTCAGTGTTTCACCAACATGCGATTGTAGAGCTGGAAGGAACATTAGCATAAAAGTATACAACCATGCATTTATTTAATTAGACATTCATGTATGATCTTCTGTACAACAGCTTTATTTATTTGTTTTTGAATAGTTGCCTAATACTGAATCCTCAAGGAATTAATGTTTCCTTTGGGAGACAATTTATGAACAGTTTCATATAGTGTGATAAATGAACCAATTGTAGAAAACACAAGAAACACAGGGCAGGAATGTAGCTGGTGAAGGAGTGGTGAATAGGTTGGCAGGAGGTTGTTACAGAAAATGTCCTGAAAATTATTTATTAGTTGCTAAAGCAAGTATGATGTGAGAATACTGGTGGTTAAATGTACTTACTCTGAGGACAAATAGTTTGTGTTTGAATCCAGGCAATACCATTTATTAGTCCCCTGACTTTGGAAAAATGACAGCCTCTGTACCTCAGTTTCCTCAAAGAGGAAAATAGTACTGCCAGCACTGGAGAGTTGATTTGAAGAATAGATTTTCTAAATCTAAATTAGCCATAAAGTAGACCGCATGCTATATAGAATTTGTATTATAATTGATTTATTAAATGCTGGAAATAGTGTGAAGAAAAGGGAACCATCTTGCGCTGTTGGTGGGAATGTAAATTGATACAGCCACTATAGAGAACAGTATGGAGGTTCCTTGGAAAACTAAACATAGAACTACCATACGATCCAGCAATCCCACTCCTGGGTACATACCCTGAGAAAACCATAATTCAAAAAGAGTCATGTACCACAATGCTCATTGAAGCTCTATTTACAAAAGCCAGGACATGGAAGCAACCTAAGTGTCCATTGACAGATGAATGGATAAAGAAGATGAGGCACATATATACAATGGAATATTACTCAGCCATAAATAGGAATGAAATTGAGTTATTTGTAGTGATTTGGATGGACCTAGAGTCTGTCATACAGAGTGAAGTCAGAAAGAGAAAAACAAATACTATATGCTAACACATATATATGGAATCTAAAAAAAAAATAAATAAACATTTCTGAAGAACCTAGGGGCAGGATAGGAGTAAAGACACAGACGTAGAGAATGGACTTGAGGACACAGGGAGGGGGGAGGGTAAGCTGGGACGAAGTGAGAGAGTGGCATGTTCATGTATACACTAGCAAATGTAAAATACTTAGTGGGAAATAGCTGCATAGCACAGGGAGATCAGCTCAGTGCTTTGTGACCACCTAGAGGGGTGGGATAGGGAGGGTGGGAGGGAGATGCAACAGGGAGGGGATATGTGTATATGTGCATATGTATAACTGATTTACTTTGTTATAAAGCAGAAACTAACACACCATTGTAAAGCAATTATACTCCAATAAAGATGTTAAAAAAATAATCAATTTATTACTCATAAAATAGAAGCACTGTCCATCACACACGCTATGTCATCATCGAGGGCTGCCAGAAGTGTCTGAGAACTAGTTGTACCTTCCTTGGAGTTTGAAATGGAAGGTCATAATAATCTTATTGACATAAATCTTACAAAGATTAAGAGGTCTGTCTTGGCTTTTTTTTTTTTTTTTTTTTTTTTGCCGTACGCGGGCCTCTCACTGTTGTGGCCTCTCCCGTTGCGGAGCACAGGCTCCGGACGCGCAGGCACAGTGGCCATGGTTCACGGGCCCAGCCGCTCAGCGGCATGTGGGTTCCTCCCGAACCAGGGCACGAACCCGTGTCCCCTGCATCGGCAGGTGGACTCTGAACCACTGCGCCACCAGGGAAGCCCCTCTGCCCATTTTTTAACTGGGTCATTTGTCTGTTTGTTTTGATGTTGAATTGTATGTTTTTGTATACTTAGGATATTAACTTCTTATCAGATATATCATTTGCAAATATCTTCTCCCATTCAGTAGGCTGCCTTTTGATTTTGTTGTAGTTTCCTTTGCTCTACAAAAGCTTTTTAGTTTGATGTGGTCCCATTTGTTTATTTTTGCTTTTGTTTCCTTCGTCTGAGGAGGCAAATCCAAAAAAAATATTGCTAAGACTGATGTCAAAGAGCCTATTGCGTCTGATTTCTTCTAGGAGTTTTATGGTTTCGGGTCGTACATTTAGTCTTCAATCCATTTTGAGTTTATTTTCACATTTAGTGTGAGAAAATAGTCCAGTTTGATTCTTTGCATGTGGCTATCCAGTTTTCCTAATATCACTAATGGAAGAGGCTGTCTTTTCCCTATCATATATTCTTGCCTCCTTTGCTGTAGCTTAATTGACCATAAGTGTGTGGGTTCATTTCTGGGCTCTCTATTCTGTTCCATTGATCTTGGGAATCATGTCATTTTCTAGGAATTTATCCATTTCTTCCAGGTTGTCCATTTTATTGGAGTATAATTGTTCATAGTAATCTCTTATGATCATTAGAATTTCTGTGGTGTCAGTTGTAACTGCTCTTCCATTTCTGATTGTATTTATTTGGGCCCTCTCTCTTTTCTTCTTGATGAGTCTGGCTAAAGGTTTATCAATTTTGTTTAACTTTTTGAAGAACCAGCTCTTAGGTTCAGTAATCTTTTCTATTGTTTCTTAGTCTTTATATTATTTACTTCTGCTCTGGTATTTATTATTTCTTTTCTTCTAGTCACTTTATTTTCTAGTTCTTTTAAGTGTAAGGTTAGATTGTTTATTGGAAATTTTTCTTGTTTCCTGAAGTAATATTGTATCTCTATAAACACCCACTTACAACTGTTTTTGCTGCACCCCATAGAGTTGGATCATTGTATTTTCATTTTCATGTGTCTCCAGGTATTTTTTGATTTCTTCTTTGATTTCTTCAGTGATTCATTATTTGTTTAGGAACATATTGTTTAGCCTCCACTTGTTTATTTTGTTTCAGTTTTTTTTTTTTGTAGTGGATTTCAGGTATTGTGTTCTTCAGCTCTGTTTAGTTCTTTATATTATCTAATTTTTTGTTAAAATTGTCACTGTGTTCATCCGTTCTTCTTCCAAGTTCGTTAAACATCTTGATACTCATTACCTTGAACCCTTTAACAGGTAGGTTGCTTATAATTGTTTAGATCTTCTTCTGAAGTTTTGTCTTGTTTATTCATTTGGAACATATTCCTCTGTCTCCTCATTTTGCCTAATTCTCTGTGTCCATTTCTATGTATCAGGTAGGTCTGGTATATTTCCTGATCTTGGAGAAGTGGCCTTATGAACAGGACATCTTATGGGGCCCAGCAACATATTCCTCTCTGGCCGTCAGAGCTAAATGCTTCAGGGGTGTCCCTTATGTGGGCTGTGTGCTCCCTTCAGTTGTGGCAGAGCTGACTACTGTGGGTGCAGTGAGGCTGGACCCCCACTAGGCTGGTTGCAAGGCCTTGCCTTGTGGCTGCTCCAGCCACTGGTGGGTGAGGCTGGCTTCCTGAGTGGCCAGGTGTGTGGCCCCGTGGTGCGTGGCTGCTGTGGGCTTGGTGGTGATTGGGGCTGACCTGCAGTGCTAACAGGCTAGAGAAAGGATTTCCAATTGACACTTGACAGCGCTTGTGTTATCACAGAAGGACAAGCCCCCGATGGCTGCCACCAGTGTTTCAGTGCCCAGGGGGAGTCCCAGCTGTCTCCTGACCCTCGGGGGGCTCCCCACGTTCCCAAGTGGGTATGTCCCAGGTGCCTTTCAAACTAGTGCCTCCGGGCTGGGACTCTGAGAGGGTGAGATTTTGCAAGCACCCTTCAGGAGCAGAGTCTCTGTTTCTTACAGCTCTCTGGCTCTCCTGAACGTAAGGCCCACGCATTTTCAAAGCCCAACATTCTGGGGGTTTATCTTCCTGGTGCAGGACCTCTGGCTGGGCATCCCTGTGTGGGGCTTGGACTCCTTGCTCCTGGGGAGGATCTCTGCAGCTATGGTATTCCTCCAGTCTGAGGGTCCTTACTAGACTGTGTCTTTGCCCCTCCAGCCTGTCATTGTCACTCCTTCTTTATATCTTTAGTTGTGTAAAGGCTTTGCTGTTAATCTTCTTGTCACTGTCACGGGTAGCTGTTCTGTAAGTAGTTGTAATTTTGGTGTGCCTGAGAGGGGAGCGGGCTGAGGTTTTCCTACTCACCGTCTTGATCCCCTCCCCGCAACGTCAATTTTAAATGTTTAAAACTGTAAAGTCAAGACACAGCAGCATAAGCATGTTTTTTTATGGTATGATAAAAACCCAAAGAATTAAAAGCATATACAGTTAAGTGAGGGAACCGTAGCTGAGTCCACCAAGGAAGGCTACATTTGGGGAAACATGCAGCAGGGGACTATTGCTTTTCTTTATAAACCCTATTTTATAGGTGCCATGTTTGGTGTTTACAATGCACTGTTTTTTGTTTGTTGGCATTTTTGTTTTGTTTTTCCATGTTCTGGTACTTTGTTAAAATTCGTTTTCTAAATCTGTGAAATCTTGTCTCAAAGAACATGTACTTTACACTTCTCAAACAATCATTTTAAGGTACTACATTTGAACTAATAAGGCAAGATAGAAATCATTACATATTTGCTTTTGTCCTTAAAAAGACTAAATTTTAGTACAGAAGCCAAGACATGCATAAAAATATGTATACTACAAGATAGAAATGGAAAATTACTAAACAATTGCAAGAAGAATTTAGAAGCGGAAGAAATTCTTTATTACTGAATATATCATAGACAGTGATGAATTCATTTTACCATAATAACAATTATGCAACATCTTCTGTTTTCTTTATTTTTACCTGCTTCCTTAGATTACAATCAGAAATTGGGGCAGTGGGGACTTCTCTGGTGGTCCAGTGGTTAAGATTGCACTCTCAGTGCAGGGAGCACAGGTTCAATCTCTGGTCGGGGAACTAAGATCCCACATGTGGCAAGGTACAGCCAAAAAATATATATATATATTGGGGCAGTGATTTTACGAACTGAAGATCTAAATTAGAATGGGAGTTTGGAAAGCAACAGAAATAAACCCACCTGTATCCAAGGTATTTGGTTGTCAAGAACCCAGCTGCAAGGGAAGGAAAAGCAGAAGCATTAACTAAAACATTGTAAGAGGTACTCTGGAGAGACCATTGCATCTGGAGACAGCAAAAGCTCCACTGGATCATTAGGGTAAACTGTATAAATTACGAGAATGCCAAAGGCAGGTAAGCTTTGCTGACATCAAAGACCCATGGAAGCATAGGTGTATTCCAATATTATAAAATAACAGATTATCTTGGTGCAATTCTTAACACACACAAAAATATACTTTTTTAGTGAGCTTTATTTACTAAAAACAGAAATAAGTGTTTTTTCTTTAAAACTCTTTCTTACTTCTGTAAAAGATAAACTGAAGCATATTAAAATTTTTGAGTTTATTTGAGCAAAAATTCATTACAATCAGGTAGCGTCACTGGGAAGTGGTTAGGAGCATTCCACAGACAGGGTCTGGTGGGAGAAACTTCTATAGAGAAAAGGCTGAAGAAAAGTAAGGAAATTACTGATTGGCGACAAATTATAGTCTAGTTGGCTGTGATTGGTTGTCCTTAGGTTTCAATTTCCTAACCTTGAGGTGTTTTTTTTCACTTTGGTTCCCACCTCAACCTAGTGGCCTCCTCATTTAATTAATTTAATACTTCCTAATATGTTAAAATGACAGCATGCATATAATTTCTTTTATTTAGAAATACGACTGAGTAAAACATATTCTGGTGAAATGTCATGCCACTTTCAAAGACACCAGCCAGCAAAGGAGGGTGGCTAGAGATGGTTTTTCCTTAGTATGGCATCAGTCCACTTAAGGCTTGTTGTACTATTCATAACCAGAAGAAAGAGATGATGGATCTTCTCTGTTGGTCTCTGTCATCATTAAGTCCCAAGCTGTTTGGAGAACTTTCACCTAGATCTGCAAACAAAAGGGAGTAAAATGTTTTCCTTTTTTAATCTTGCTTTGCTTGTCCTTTGAAGTAGGCTGGGGTAAACTTTTATTGTGAACACGTCGTATCACTTTCATGTTTAATTTGGAGCAGAGGATAGGGCTTTTGAAAAAGCTCTGCAGTGATATTTTTTCCAAAACATCTGTGGTGATTAATTCAACAGTTAATTTGTGTGCTGTGAAAGGAAATAGGTCATGAAGTGGGGTTTTCAATATGCAAAGATTTGGTAGGGCTCCTTAAGGAAATGACTGAATAAGTGTGCTCTATAATGTAATATATGTTCTCTAGGAGTCTGAGTGTGAAAACAGTAATGTCCATTTTATTTGTTATTTCTGTGTTTTGCTTTGATTTCAACAACCCTAATTATGTGACAAATGGCTCTATTTCAAAGACTACTCTATACAGATACTAAGACAAAAGAAAGAGGCAGTGTTCTTAAAGGAATGTTTCAACTATCTCTGTCCCTCCCCTACATACCTCTATGTTGTTACAGTTGGAAATAAAATGCATATTGGGAGAAGGGAGGGAAATGCTCTCTTACCAGGTGCTGGGCCCCGAGGGCAACAGCACTTTGCTCTTGATGCGCGGGGAGTCTGAGAATTCACTTCTCTGGAGAAATGGTCAGAGAGTGGGCCCCCGCAGGATTCTAGGTAGAAGCTGGATGTGAAGTTTTTCTCTTTGTTTTGGTTTGCTCGAGGTATTTTTCTCAAACTGGAATAAGTCTGATGTATGATCTGAAAAACAGACACCTAATCATTAATTCCAGCTGTTGGGTCCCCCCAAGGGAGAAGTCTCACTCACCAGTGAGTTTTGGGTGTTCTCAATTATCTTCTATGTTCTCTGGGCCCTGCTTAGATGGATGAAGCATTCTCTGGCCACTGTCTTGGCTTTTATGTTATACATAATATTTTAGCTAATGTTGTTCCTTATCATTACCTCACACAGCATACAGAGCATACTTTAGAAATATATATAACGCTGGGACTTCCTTGGTGGCGCAGTGGTTAAGCATCCGCCTGCCAATGCAAGGGACATGGGTTCGAGCCCTGGTCCGGGAAGATCCCACATGCCGCGGAGCAACTAAGCCCCGTGCACCATAACTACCGAGCTTGCACTCTAGAGCCCGCAAGCCACAACTACTGAGCCTGCGCGCCTAGAGACCATGCTCCGCAACAAGAGAAGCCCCCGCAATGAGAAGCCCGCGCACCGCAACGAAGAGTAGCCCCCGCTCGCCGCAACTAGAGAAAGCCCATGTGCAGCAACAGACCCAACACAGCCAAAATTAAATTTAAAAAAATAATAAATTTACTAAAAAAAAAGAGAAATACATATAATGTTTATATATAACAGTATTTTCATATATCTTTTGATGCAGATGTGGTAAATATCTGTTTTGGATATAATGGGAAGAGGAAAAGTAGAGGGCTTTGCAATTTCCTGAAAGCCATGTTTATCACAGTTTCTTTTTAGGGAACTATCCTATATGCCAAATATCTGTTCCTTGGAATTAGTCTGGACAGATTTATTTGTTTGTGTGTATGAACAGAATTCTTAGTAGTTTAACAGCTGTGGAACCTGGGCAAAACTTTCAGATTGATATTGCACTCTAGATTAAAAATAGTTTTCTTTTTCTGTATTTAAGATACATCTTTCTGGCTCTTTTCATACAAGGGATCGTTTAGACAGAAATATACCTTTTTTCTTTATGAAGCAGAGTAAGCTTCTTCCAGAACTTTTTAGGCCAGTAAAATGAAATATTATAAGCTGTGATCAAAACTGATAAAAATAAGGTGGTCTTTGAATCTAAATTTTTTTCGTTATGTCTTACATTGAGGTCATAAAACTGAACTACAGTGAACCACCTGAAAGTGATGTAAAACTGGAAACATGATAAAATACACAAAGTCTAAGTAATCTTGGAAAAATGCAACTCAAGCTTTGATACAGCTAGCCCTGTGTGATGTTTATGATAAATATAAACATACATACATCAATTTCCCATTCACACAAACACACTATTTTTAGTAAATTAACCTCTATCAGGGCAGAGTGGTACAAGTAGTATCCACAGATTTTTAAAAAAGTATTATGAAAAATTCTTGCTTATATTTGCAAAAGGCTATCCTGACATAGCCTTACTCAGGAGTGAGGATGAAAAAGAAAATTCTGAGACCTCTCTCACGGGTCTCTGAAGGGTTCGTGAAGGGCCTCCGTGGGGTAGTTATTGATCCTCCTAAGTAGGTTCTGGCAGTTTTGAACAACCAGGTGTTTGTTCACACAAGTAAATGCATTGCATTGGCATTAGGAGGCGAAGAGGAAGGGGTACAAAGATGTGTAAACCATGTTCCTGTCTAGATAGTTTGTGGTAAAGAAACATATGTGAAATCTATCACTGTTATACAAGCTCTCATATTCTGGTGATAAAAACACAATATAAAGATGTAAGAATTCAGAAGAAAGAGGAATCACATTTGGAATGTTGGCAGGAAAGACTGCAGGGTGTTTTATTTGATTTGGGGCTTGCAGCATTATTGTTTGGGAACTGAGGGTGCAATGAGGAAAGGCAGAGAAGTACAAGGGTTTTTAGGAAAGAGAAGCAAAAAAATGTTTTCCGGAACAAAACATTCATCTAAGGTATGAAGACAGCTGTAAAGCTTCAAAAGCAATTAAATCCATATGGTACAAGTCCGTATACTCCAAGTTTCATAATTTATATTTAACATACTGGTCTTTAGAAAGAAAAGCCATGGCAGGAGCACAGGACCACAAGGTAAAATAAAATATTATTTATTCAGACACATTGTGCAAAATACTTTAAAATAACTGGATGTTCCTTAGCACCAGGAATGGCAGAATGGCTCCCTAACTTCCAAAACAGATAGGATGTTACACTTTCTCCTCTTTCTGGTCATTCAGTTCTTTTACATTCTTAATGTAAAAGTTCTTTTTACATTAGTTTACATCAGTTTACATTAGTTTACATTACATTTACATCTTTTTACATTAGTTTACATTAGTTTACATCAGTTCTTTTACATTCCCAATTTATACACAATGTTCTATATTTCGTTTTCTCTTTTTAATTTAATTGGATATGAGTGTGCTTCCGATGACAAATGCTGGCGTATTCATTCCTATCTATCTTGAAAATCTAGACATATCAAAGTCTTTTAAAGTACTTTTCATCTGTAAGGAACAGAATTCTCTAAGATTATTAATTGTGACTACACAGGAAAATTTCCAGAGATTTCCAGAAAGGTCACAAAAGTAAAAGCTACTTTTTTTTTTTTTTAATGAGCACATCCTTATCTCTGTGACACTAACAGCCGACACCATGCTCTGTCTATCTCTTTTTTAATTCTTTGTCTTGTCTTTTGAAAAATAAAAATGCACACATTAAAAAAAGACCAAATGTCATGTCAGCCCAGATTAGTGCGTGTGCGTGCGAGCACGCACACACATATACACACACACACACACACACACACACACACACACACACACAAAACCCGAGAAGGCTTTTACAGAATGTTTATAGCAGCTTTCCTTATAATAACCTCAAACTGGAAACAGTCCAGGTGCCCACAGATAGGAGAATAAACAGACAAATTGGGATAAAATTATACAACTTAATTCTACCCAGCAATAAAAAGGAACTCATTTAGATAAAAACAATATAACTCAGCACAAAAAGAGTGAAAGAACCTTACACAAAATAGTACATTATTCTGTACATATGAACTTGTAGAACTGGCAAAACTTTTCTATGGTGAGAGAAAAACAATGGTTGTCTCTGGAGTCTGTGGACACAGAATGGATGGAAAAGTGAAGGGATTTGGGGTCTAGGGTAATGTTTATATCTCAAGACGTTGGGGGTTACATGTATCTATCCACTTGCCAAAACTCAGTGAATGTTCACTAAAATTTCTAAGTTTCACTGTATGTAAGCTTAAACCCTAAAGAAAATAAACCAGCAAACAAATGTTAAATCATAGTAAATGATATGCAAGATGAAGTATTTAGGGAAAGTCTACTTCTCCCTGAAATTTACTTTGAAACATATCAAAAATAAGATTGACAGATGAGGATTAGAGAGATGGATCAATATGTTATAAAGTAAGCACAGTATGATGTTTAAGTATAGAAACTAGATTGTGGTGGGTATGTTGATGGTCACTGAAAAAGTCTTAAGTTTTCCAATTTGCAAATTTTCACAATTAAATCCTGGAACACTTATGTTTTGTTTGTTTCTTCTTACTATATTACAGCACTGAACACAATGTTTGGTATTCGGGAGGGTCCAGTCAAATATTAGAAAGAAAAAATAACGAATGGATAAATAGGGAGAATTATGAACATGAAGCCCCAATAAAAGAACCAGTCAGCAGGACCCTTTTCTTGGCATTTTACTAATCGGCTTTGTGACCCCGGCTATAACCTGATCCTACTCTTTTCTTCTTTCCCAGAACAGCGCTGCCGAACAGTTGAGATGATTCGCAGAGAATCAAATTCTTTCTCAACCTCAGAGGGTCAACATCTGGATGGTCCCTGTCCGGGGAAAGGGGCAGAGGAGGAAGTTACAGAAACAGGTTATTATTTTGACCTGTTACCTGAAATTACGGATTTCAGAAAATCCGTAATCTTAGATGGGTTCAGTAGTTTGGGGTTTTTGGTGCTGTCGTTTTAATGCTTAATATTCCTCAGTTGGTCTTTCAGACCTCTGTCACTTCCCCCTTCTCACATCCAGATGGAGCGCTATTTACGAACGAGGACTGGACAGGGCAGCTCCCTGAATTGCTGACTCTGGTACAAAACTTGTCTCGTCTGAATATTCTGCTCGCTGAATATGTTGCTGCTGAAATCTTTGTCTGGGGTAAACTCTGGTCTTCTCCCATGCCTCTCCCCAGTTTTCTTTGGCCAGGTGTGTATTGGTTTCATAGGGCAGTCATAACAAATTACCCAAACTTGGTAACTTAAAACAACAAGCATGTATGCTCTCACAGGTCTGGAGACCAGAAGTCTGAATGCAAGGTGCAGGCAGGTTTCATTCTTTTTGGTTTTTTAAATTATTTATTTTTTAATTAAAGTATAGTTGATTATTTACATACTTTTGCAAGGTAGATTAAGAATCCTGAGAAGGAACAATGGCTTGGTTTTTGTTTGTTTGTTTGGTAAACTTGATAAACATTAGTTCATTTTAATTAAATATTAAAATTATTCCATATTTTCCATTTTAGAGGTAAAGAGAGTGACATATATATATATAATTTTGATGAACACATAAATTCATCATTATATAAACACACAACAGAATAAAGAGTAAAAATAAAGTTAGAGATTAACATAGAGACATTTGTTATAAGGCAAAGAAATGGGATTTTGAGTCAGATATTCAAATTGAATCACAACTCTGTCAAATATTTGGGAAAATGTATTAAAGAGTTTGTTTACAATGTGAGGATAGTGAAGATTAAGTATAATAATGCAGGTGAACTGGCACTAATTTTAGTCTGACTCATAAAATGAGTTCTTGTTGTTTGTATTGTTATTATTAGAATCTTCAATTCAGGCTTGGCATGAATATGCATTGACAACTGTTTTCATAATTTTTTATCATCACCAAATGTTTAATACTGTTTCATCCATAATTTCTCATTTCTAATTCACTGTAATTTTATGATTGTAATATGAACATCATTGCAGTTTTATCAGCATCATAAGTAATTAGGCCAAGCCAGATTTTGTGATCATTATGCTGTTGTTGTTAGTAAATAAAAGGTCTATTTTCAAACATAACATCCAGATGGTTAGTTAATATTCATAACTGTGCTTTTTCTCATTACTTCTGACTCACTCTTTAAAGGTACATTTAAGTTAATGATATCATCATAAAAGTTATTTGAAATGCCAAACCACAGTTTCATATAAGATAACGCAATCACTTTATTGACTATTATTTCTTGAAAGTTAATCTCAAAACTTATTTTTATTTATTTATTTTGCGTTACGCGGGCCTCTCACTGTTGTGGCCTCTCCCATTGCGGAGCACAGGCTCCGGATGCGCAGGCTCAGCGGCTATGGCTCACGGGCCCAGCCGCTCCGCGGCATGTGGGATCCTCCCGGACCGGGGCACGAACCCGTGTCCCCTGCATCGGCAGGCAGACTCTCAACCACTGCACCACCAGGGAAACCCTCAAAACTTATTTTTAATTTTATTGCATACTTAACTTCAATTCACATTTTTAATGCTCTTTTTACACCTAAGTGGAGATGTTTTGAAAATATGAAACACTTTGATTTGATTAATACTATTGGGTATGTTTTCTTGCTATAATATAATAAGAATAGCATATTATTTTGAATGAGATATGCCTAATTTCAAATTTCTGAAAGCAATTTATTAATCCCTTTTAGTGTTTCACTTTTATAATTTTTTAAAATAGGAAATATATTTTTGTTGGAACACTTTATGTCGTACATGCTTTGTATCTGGCATTAGAAAACAGTAACTCCTGTTAACATAAAATAAATTGATCCTTTAGTTCCTGAGTCATGTACTAGTACCTATATGTGGCATCATATCTAGTTAGTAGTATAAACTGATCATGCCACTCTGAATCTTTATGTCATGCTTAGGCATGAAATTCAGGTTTTGATGCATTAGGTGGTGCATAGGAAAGTAACTAGTAACTAGTACTACTTACTAGAGACAGAGATTCAAGGTCTTGACACAGATATAACACACTAGCGAGCCAAGTGAATAAATGGCTAAGTCTTCCTCTGTACTGAGTTGTCTTTTTAGTTATAATAATATTGGTTGTTATGCATATCTTACGTTGACAAAAATATCAGTTGAGTTTATTACTATGAAATACTTGGAAAATGTAAAAATACGAATGCAACAATTTTACTGCTTGGGGAGGACAATAAAATTGTCAGCTGTCTCTAATTTTGGACCACATTGAAAAGAAGTGATTTCCTGAAAATAAGATTAGCAAGTTACTACACAAATTGTATAGACTCAATCATCTGACAAACTAATATCTTTAAGAGATTTCTCTTAAATTAGAGTTATAAATTTCCAAGTATATGGAGAATGCATTCTTCATAAACAATTATTTTATTGAAAAAATTTAAGGCAAATCTGGTTAACAGTAGGTACAACAAACATGAACTTTAGAAGAGAAAATCCCCAATTAAGATTTGTATGACTATATTTCTAGCCTATCAAGGGGAGGCACATTCACTCTTACAGGCATGAGGATTCTACTTGTAATTTATTTTGGGGGGGGCAGGGAGTACATTATTTTCCTATGGCTGCTATAACAAATTACCACAAGCTTTGTGTTATCACTCATTTATTATCTTATATACATACTTATTATCTTAAACACATGCTTACCATCTCACGATTCTGGGGGTCACTATTCTGAAATCAGTCTCACTGGGCTGAAATCAAGGTGTCAGCTGGGCCATGCTGTCTCTGAAATGTCTAAGGAGAGAATTGGTTTCCTTGTCTTTTCCAGTTTATAGAGCTGTCTTCCTTACCTCTTGTCTTTCCCTTCATCTTCAAGTCAGCAGTGTAGACTCTCCAAATCTCTGTCTGCTGCGGTTGTTGCATTGTCTTCTGCTGTGTCAAGTTCCCCGAAGACTTTCTCTTTTAAAGGTACTTCTGATTACATCCAGGGCCTACTCATGTAATAGGGGATAATTTACCCATTTCAAGATCTTAATTTTATCACATCTGCAAAGTCCTTTGGCCATGTTTTTATAGTTTTATAACATTCACAGATTCCAGGGTTTAGGACTTAGATATCTTTGGGGGCCTCTCACAGAGGGCAGGGGTGTTTCTTTTACTTTTTTCTTTATTATTATTATTATTTTTTGCAATAGTCAAATTAAGCATTAGTCATGATATATTAAATATATTTGCTTTAATAATGGGCACGTGTAAAAATCAAAGCCAGTTCTTTGCTTCTGTTATCATATTCTGTCGAAAATTTGGAGAATGGAGAAAGTGCTGTCTGAAAAAACAAATGTTGCCCTTCAGTCACTTGGAAGTTACAGCTTTCCTCTCCATTACAAAGCAATAAATAAGCAGCTAGTTTATTACAATCTGTATAACATATTAATAGTTTTAATTCAGTCTTTGGGGAAAATTAAAAAAGAAAAAAGTGATCTACATTTGCTTTCTGAGATCAAAACCCTGACTCTTTTTTTTTGCCACATCAAGTTTTTTTGTTGCTGAAGGTCCTGTCTGAGCTCCAACAAATATTTCCTTTGACGTCTGTAATGGTTAAATAATGAGGCAACATGATATTTGCCTGGTTACAAATAATTTCCCACTACATATGTACACTGATATTGGCTAGGCAATAGCAAGACTTTAGATAAAACACACTATAATACGGCTACATTAACCAAATTTATTTCAAAATGCTGTTACTTAAACGTACTGATTTGGAGTGCGGTAAAGGCGGCATGTTGAAGGCAGGTTAGTGTGTAATTACAGAAAAAAAATGATGAGGATTTTCAGCTTCTGATACAATATCTATAGTATAATAATAATATTGATACACAGAATTTGTAAAACTTACATGCAGTAGGAGCTAAATTGCTTTTAAAAAATTACACAATTTCAAGATGGAGATTAAAAGGCCTCTCATATAAGAAGAACAAGAGTAAGTAAGAGAAGCTAAGAATTTGACAAATTATTACACAGCTTAGAAGAGGCAGAACTTGGACTTAACCCCAAGTTTTCCTGACACTATAAGGTTAGAATTGCTGCTGATAATAATGCTAAGGCAAACATTAATCTATTTTCCCTTTCATATACAGTCCATTATATATAAATTTGGAGAGAAATAACGTCAATCAGCATTATATTGTATTTTTCCTGCCTTCCTTCGGATTGGGTATTTCTTATGATTATATATCTTTTCTCCATTATTGGCTTTAGCTAATTATTTTATTTTTAGAAATTGCTCTGAGATTTAAATATTGCAAGTTTAACTTATTACAGTCTACTTTCAGAGAATGTTATACCATCTCTCAACGTAGTTAAAGAAAACTTACATTAGACTTTCATTTTCTCCTTCAAGTTCTTCGTACTATTATCCTTATACATTTTATTTCTATATATGTCATAAACCTCATAATATGTTTTTACTGTTTTGTTTAGTCAATTTATTATCAATTAAACATTTTAAATGAGATGTTAAATACATACTCCAATTTTTATGATTTCTGGTGCTCTTCATTCTTTCCTGTAGAAGCACATTTTCATCTGGTATCATATTTCTTCTGCCAGAGTAACTTCTTCAACATTTCTTGTAGTGCAAGTGCATTGGTAATGGACTCTCTCAGCTTTTTTTCTGAAAAAGTATTTTGCCTGAAGTTTTTGAAAGACAATTTTTCTGTGTTCAGAATTCCAAGATGACTTTTTCTCCCTTGACATTGATATTCTCTTCTGCTTACAGAGTTTCTGACAAGAAATTTGCTGTGGTCCTCTCTTTGCTCCTCTGTAGGTAAGTTTCTTTATTCTCTGCTGTCTTCAAGATTTTCTCTTAAATTTTGTTTTCCAGCAGCTTGATAATCGTGTGCCTACTTAGGTGAATATTTATGTGTGGTTCTCTAGGTTTAAATAGATTTGTGGGCTTTCATTTATTTTGGAAATTCTTGGCTACTTTCTACTGAAATTCTTTTGATCCCTTCATTTTCCCCTTCCTAAACTCCAATGAAACATATGTTAGACTGTTCGATATATTCCTGCAACCCTTGAATGCTCTGTTCTATTTGTTTGCATTGTGCGTTTTGTTTCATTTTGGGTACTATGCATATTACATCTTCAAGTTCAGTGATTATTTCCTCTGCTGGGTTCATCTTGTTGAGTAACTCATTAAGGGATTTTTCATTTCTGATACCGTGTTTTTATTTGGATTCTTTTTATGGATTCCATCTGTATACTAAAATTCACCATTTGCTCATGCTCGCTGTTTACCTTTTTCACTAAAACATTTAACATATTAAATATAGTTATTTTAAAGCCATCATTCTTATAGTTTCAGCATTTTGTACGTCTCTGAGACTATTTTAACTTTTAATCATGAATCTAGTTTTGTTATCTTGATGTTTTTACAAATCCTGTACTTTTTAATTGAATTTTGAACATTGTGTACAAAAAAAAAAGACTAAAGACTTATGAATATTATATTTCTGCTTGGAAATGGTCATACCGTATCTTCTATCAGACTGTTAGTGTAGGGAATAAGTCAATCTAGTCAGAGGCTGAATGGTTTAGGGTTTTGCTTTTAGTACAAGTTACTTTCAGTGTACAACAGGCTTCACATTCCCAGGCTGCCCTTACCTTGTGGTTAGTTTGAAGTCTGTTATGGGAATTTTTCAGTGTTCTTTCACTCTCGTCTTTTGGCATGCTTTGCACTCTTGTAACATAAAGAAGAGGTGGTCTCTTCTCTTTTATCCTTCTCCAGTGGTAGACTGCTCTTGTTGGTTACTCAGTAAATGGCTCAGAAGCAGGGCAGGAGGTGTTTCTTTCTTTTTTTTAATTGAAGTATAGTTGGTTTACAATAGTTTATTAGTTTCAGGTGTACAATATAGAGATTTGATATTTTTACAGATTATAGTCCATATAAAGTTATAAAATAATGCCTATATTCCCTGTGCTGCACATAAAGGGGTGTTTCTTCATTCTTCTGTTTAGTCAAAGGCTTGGGCAATCCCTGTGCATCTGAGACTCAAGGGTATATCTTTCTCAGCATTTCTGCACCTCCCGAGTGATAGACAACACTTCTTCACACTTCTTCACACTCAGGGCAGAGACCAGCGTGAAAGCTAGCTTTGTGTCACCTCTCTTCCACATGGCAGTCAAACTTTGTCCTGTATCAGTGGGAGTTCTTGGACAGGAGGGTTTTTTCTGCATCCCTTCAGGCTGACGAACTTTCCCTAAGGAAGTGTGTTGTGATATATTTCGTACTGAATGTAAAGCTTTTGGTCTTATTCCATTGTGAAAGTATTAGAAATTCCTTTCCCTGAATGACAACAAAGAGAGAGGTGAGCGTTTGAAGTTTTAAAAGACTTACTGTGGAGAATGAGCAGTTGACTAGAAAAACATGGATAGATAGCAAGAATAATCAAAATTTTGGAAGAAACAATACTTATTCTTTTTTTACTTTTTATTTTTTTCAAGATCAAACCACAGCCTCTCTGGAGGTAAGAGAGAATAGGATATTAGCACTTCATAGTTACAGAGTTCCAGGTGGGAGTAGTGGAAGGATAATTGGACAAAAGAGTTTGGAATATAGTTGAGATTATTTGAAGTGATATGGCAGTGATAGTAAGGTTGACAGGAAATGAAGCAGGAATAGACATTTGCGCATGAACAATCTAGAGTGGTGAATGGGCGAGATGTTTCAGTTATTAAAAAAACAAACAAACAAACAAACTTGTGAGCAAGAATAGTTGAAAGCACAATATAAAAGCATAAAAAAGATTCAGGAAAAGTAATGTCCTCATGAGACAATCATGTTTCAATTTAGACCCAGAGGTATGGGGAATGTACAGTTCATAGCTATGCGGGTCAGGTAGTTTAGTTAGTCATAGAATGTGTTGGGGAGGAGGACATTTCCCCCTTCCCCACTGAAATTCTTTTGAATGGTCTAATAATTACATTGAAACAGGACAGATTAACAGGAGACAAAAACAACAATTTAATTCATATGCGTGAAGGCCTCATAAAAGTGAGATACCTGAAGTAACCTAAGCAGGTTGTTTTACACCAGGTTTAGATTAACAAAACAATTACTTGTGAAGATTTAATGAAACAAAACAGTTGTGCTTGGGGTATCAGACTAATGAAAAAGGATGTGTTTGTTTATACAGTTTTCTTAGGCTTGAGGTCCCTAACTCTGATGATAAGGATGCTTTCTAACCTCCTGTTATAAAGGAGTATACCTTCACATGAAAGATTAATTTTCTATTTTCAGGGGGAAAGAGGAGAGTCAAAACACTTTTTTAATATCAATTTATTTCACCAAGTAACTTTAATACAAAATCATCAATATGCCTTTGTGACATATCTTGGGGTAGACTGCTTCTGAGCCCAACAAATGGATACCAAACAGTATATATTCGAGACTTTAGCTCACGTTAGATAAGAGATACCATCATCAAGTTCAGTTCGGTAGGTGGCAGTGCATTCTTGTCACGTAGATGTGGATTTGGGGGTGGGATGGGTTAGGGTTACCCTGTAGATGAATTGCCACCTTTTCCTGTAGAAAGTTGTGCCTGTTCACATGCATGCTGTGTGGTGGCAGGGCTTCCAGTCCTGAGAAGAGAAAATAGGTATTTTGTCATTACGGATGGAAATCCTTCTGGATTCAGAAGAACTCCAAGTATATTTGGGTAAGAAGCTATGCTGACATATACATGGTCAGTCACATGCAGGAGATTTGGCAATGTCATAAGAAGATTATCTGGAGGCCAACTTAGTATCTGCCTTTTCAAGTTACTATCAATGATATGTTGACCAAATTAATCAACTTCTAGGAGCTTCCAGTTTTCTTCTTTTAAAAGGGAACACCTTATAAGATATTATGAGGATTAGATAATAAATAGCATAAACACAACAGTAATTTATTATGTTCTGTTTGTGGTCAGGTAAAATTCTAATATAAGCTTTATGTGGACAATTTGTATTATTTTCTATTAGATAGGAATTCCTCAAAAATGTGATGATATTATTATTTCATTATTTTTATTATACTAGGGTTTTTGACTTGATAATGGATGTCATGCATAGTCTTTGATGCTAAGGAATTAATAATTTGTCCAAGAATTATAATCTCCATTTGTAGAAGACATTTGTGTCATTCCTTTCAGTTTATTTTGTAAACAATTTTTAACCAAAAATGTTTTCTTCTCTTTCTCTTTTTCCTTCTTCTCCTTCTCTTGCTCCTACTTCCCCTTTCTTCTAGAGGCGGGAGGATGGATTTTTTTAAGGGAAGACAATAGGGGAAAAGCTCTGTGTTGGTTTTAGACACCAAACTTTGGTATAAAATACTCATTAGTTCAAGTTTCTTGCCATTTTTTTTTGTGTGGCAACATTCTAAAAAGTGCTGAGCAAAGAGTTCTATGGGTAAGGTAGGTCATTCTCAAAGCGTAGACTTTTATTAATTGTAAATTATTCAAGCCTTGTCAAGTTTTAATTTTCTTGCCAAATTCTATTATTAAAAATAATGACATGTCATATTGAGATCAAATTTAAGTGCCTTAGACATATTACTAATGTTAAAATTAAATTCATGACATTTTAAGTTTCTGATGATCTTTCTAGTTGTTTTTTGCTCTCTAAAAATGGTATCTTACCAAAATGGATAACTGTTGTTTCTATTCAGTAAGTAACTCTATAGTGTAAAGAAAAATACAGCTTGACTTTGTAGAGTATACAAACCTGCAAGATAGTCTATTAAAATGAAAACTAGTTTTCCAGTTTTTATTTCTGATTTAATATGATGGAGAATTATCTACCTCCCTTTCCTCACAGATGTCATTATAAAGTATCAAGGGAAAAAACACAGGAACATAATTTTAACTTGAAAGAAAATTGGAGAAATCTCTAACCTCAGATTACTAAGAAGGGGGAGGTGCTTCAAAATCCTCTATAAATGCAAAAGTGTTGCATACAGTTTACAGTGGGAAAAAATTACGGTTGTAGTTTTTGACAAAACTAGGTAATTTTCAAAATACATAAATTTTCAGAGTTAAGGGCAGAGCGGAGATAAATCTAAGACTACCAGTTATCACTAAGAAATAAGAGAAAAAATTGATGAGCTATCTCTGCTTCTACTAAAACATTCGGTCCACATGGTTTTTCAGAGAAAATTTCATATAAAGTTTAAGAAACATACAATGCTAATGCTGTTTAAATTGTACCAAAGCATAGAACATGTACAAAAGCTTTTGCATTCTTTTTATGTAGACATTATAACATTTATACCTAAATCCAACCAAGATAACATACATATTAATAAAGAAATACCTTATCACTCTTTGTTTCTTGTTTTCTTAATTTTTTATTGAAATATAGTTGATTTACAATGTGTTAGTTTCAGGTGTACAGCAAAGTGATTCAGTTATATATATATATATATATATATATATATTCAGTTTTTTTTTCCATTATAGTTAATTACAATGTTTTGAATATACTTTCCTGTGCTATACAGTAGGTCCTTGCTGTTGGACTATTTTATGTATCGTAGTCTGTATATGTTAATCTCAACCATAAGTTTGTTTTCTGTGTCTGTGAGTCTATTTCTGTTGTATAAGTAAGTTCATTTATCCTTTTTTTAGGTTCCACATATAAGCAATATCATATTATATTTGTCTTTCTCTGTTTGACTTACTTCACTTAGTATGATAATCTCTAGGTCCATCCATGTTGCTGCAAATGGTACTACTTCGTTATTTTTGTATGGCTGAGTAATATTTAATTGTGTATATGTACCACATCTTCTTTATCCATTCATCTGTCAATGGACACTTGGGTTACTCTTTATTTCTTGAAAATCTATGGTATACGTACTGGCAATTATACTTCCAACTTCCATATCTCTTTTACTTTTAAAATTTCTTCTTCTCTTCCTATCAGCTTCTGAGAAATTTATTTTGCCTAATGTTGCAGGTCAATAATCCATCCTTCTCTGGTTTTCATTCTAGAACTCAGCCCATCTGTTGAGTTCTTTATCTTAATTATTGCTTTTTATTAATAGTAGTTTCTGTTTGGCTTTTATGACTTCATGTGCATTTTTACTGCTCCAATCTTCCCTTACCTCTTTGTGAATAATGAGTATGCTTATTTTAAATTATCGTTTATCACATATATTACTTCTGCCTCATCTGATCTACCTTCTCTTTCTCTTCCGGCTGTGGCATACAAAAGATGTATCTTATTTTCCTGTGAGTTATTTTTTTGGAGCTATATTCATGACAGTTGATGATGTGTACAGTAGAGGAGCAGCTAAAGTCAGATGCTAGCTTGTGACTTGTGTGATGATTTTAAGGTAGGGATGACAAGTGTGAAATAAAATTCAGATTTTATGGCAAGAAGAAGAATTTAAACATAAAAAATATTTCTCTGCCCTTTGGTCTCCTCTCTTCCCTCTCCTGTGCATTGTACATCTGCATTATGCATTGACCAAAACTCCCATCAGCAGAAATACATGCTCAATCATAAAGGGCAACATTCGCTTAGCATCAACAAGACAACTTCTTAAAAAATAACATTTTTTCTTGATCTTGTAAGGGGCCCTGATGACACTTAGATCTGGAATACATAAACAGTCAACGATATGTCATTTAATGTATAGCCCTCTGTGTCAAAAATGTTATATAACTGTGCCTTGACTTAATGGGAAGAACAGTTCTTGGAGCTTTCTGAGATGCTATCCTTGGGTTATAACCCTCAGTTGGCTTGAATAAAATTTTCCATTTCTTTCTTAGATCAATCGATTAATTTTTTGTCAACAACCTCAAAGAGTTATACTAAACTAATAAGGCTTATTTAGCATATTAAATTACATGGGAAGCATTGTCACATAAGCAATATTAAACATTTGTAGGTTGTTTTGTGTGCATGAATGTTATTAATATGTGTTCTAAAATTTATATGACATTCCTAAAATCTGATATGTCTTGGTAAAATGTTAACAGTCTTAATTCTAGTTATCTTAAAATGTTGTATGTCACAGAAATGACAATTTTTTAAATTAATTGTATTGTACTCAGATCTGTATGCCATTATGTCTTTTGAAATTTGTAGACAGTTATCATTTTACTTTGATGCTTTTGCAAAAATTCTTTATCGTCAAGAAAATTCGTAGCAAGGTCTTTTTGACAATTATAGGTTTCTGATAACTTTCAGATCATAACACTGAACTCGGTAAAAAATTAGAGAATTCTAATGGAAAACCTGATAACTTCATGAAACTGCTAAGAAAAAAATCAAGTTCAACAAGAATTAATTACATGGCACTGAATGACCCAATGAATATGATTATAATTGTCATAACTTTTCCTGACATTTTACTAGCTTTCTAATCTTTGTTTTCCAGTTATAAGGAAAGCAAGATAATAGTGATCCACCACAATTTCATAAAGTATATCTTGGTAAGCAGAATTGAAACATTCTCCCTACTTGATCCCTCCAGAATTTGAAAGCTCTTAGTGAATAGTCTTATGTTCCTGACAATTTTTGTTAGTTACATAAGTTCACTAAAAATCTGCTCTCATGGTGACAGGACACATTTCGAAACATTATATTACCAAGGTTTTGACTATAATGTCATATTTGAGAATGTGAACAGAATCGGATATAACCAGACAGCTTTAAGGAACTTAGTTTGACTCTATGTAGCCATAAAGCCTTTTGGAAAACAGGCAGGTACTTTGCCTACCTGATTCCCAGCACCCATATTAGGTGAGTAAGGAAGATCACTTTCTGGCAGGTGCAGGAACCTCAGGATATTTTGGGGACCTCAAGAAGAGAGAAATTCACCCAAATCTATAGGTATTACAGGCAAGTCTGATGGCAAACCCTTGGCTTCTTGGCCTCCTGGCCTTGAGAGGTATTTAAAATTTCAACCTAGAGATTCCTTATGAAAAGTTCCAGCAAAGCAAATTTAAAAGAGCCTTTCTGGTCAATTGCTATTCTTTCTGGACTATGCAAGTAATCAGGCCAAGTTTATTGAAACTAGACATTTTCTGAAAACAAATTAGCCTAATTTGGCTATCGTTGATTTAAAAAAAATGAGGGTAAATTTAGAAAAAAAATTACGTTTCAATAGTGGATATTAGATTCTAGTTCCTTAATCATCTTAGAGGTTTTGTTTTCCACCTGGTTACTGGATTGGATCACAGCTTCTCCTAGTTTCCTCAGAATTTGGCTACAGCTCTCCAAACTAACATTTCCAAGTTTTCTTTTACTTGCTATTTGGAGTCACAGAGAGCTAAAGTCATGCTTTTCCTGGAGCCCAGCAAACTGAAGCTGAACAACTTGATACAAATTTAAGAGAGATCATCACAATAGCTCATGTCTAGATACAATCTTCATGCCTGTTGCTGTGTGGGTCACTCAGTAGTTTACCTGAACACCTGATGACATCATCAGAGACATTCAACTACAAACCAGGAAAATCTGTCAGATTGTCGCTGTCTGCCCTCACTTGATCTGAAGACGCTTTAGTCCTGACATCTAGAAATCTTCTCATCTGGCTGCCTCCTGGGCTTAGACATTGGTTTATACATTGCTCCAATCATTAACCTTTGTTTTTCTTTAGTCTCCATAGAGATGCCTCTTATTATCAACAGATGAACGGATAAAGAAGATGTGATACATATATACATTGGAATATTACTCAGCCATAAAAAGAAACAAAATTGAGTTATTTGTAGTGAGGTGGATGGAGCTAGAGTCTGTCACACAGAGTGAAGTAAGTCAGAAAGAGGAAAACAAATACTGTAAGCTAAAGCATATATATATGGAATCTAAAAAAAAAAAAAAGATACTGATGAACCTAATTACAGGGCAGGAATAAAGAGGTAGACATAGAGAATGGACTTGATGTCATGGGGTGGGAGGGTGAAGCTGGGGCCAAGTGTGAGTAGCATTGACATATCTACACTACCGAATGTAAAATAGTTGGCTGGTGGGAAGCAGCAATATAGCACAGGGAGATCTGCTCAGTGCTTTGCGATGACCTAGAGGGGTGGGATGGGGAGGGTGGGAGGGAGGCTCAAGAGGGAGGGCATATGGGGACACGTGTATGCATATGGCTGATTCGCTTTGTTGTGCAACAGAAACTGGCACAGTATTGTGAAGCAATTATACTCCAATAAAGGTCTATTAAAAATAATAATAATAAATACCTGGTCTCTAGCACCACACAGGCCTTACTGTGAGAGCATATCTCCATCACCACCTTCTGAACTGAATTTTTCCATAATAAAATTTATCCTTACACAAATCTACAGCTTTTAAACAGTAAAAAGAAAGACCCACTGTCACCTAGGAAGAGGACTTGAAACAACACATGGGAAGCAGGGCGGCTCTGGGACATCAGGGCATGTGGTTACCGGCTCTGCTCAATGTATGTGGAGATGTTTATTTCTTCTGGAAGCTCTGCCACATTCATTTCAAACCTGTCCTGGACATCACTGAGGATGTTGGCATCATTCTCATCAGACACGAAAGTAATGGCCAGGTCTTTGGTTCCAAAGTAACCCGCACGGGCCACGTGGCGGAGGTAGGTGTCCGAGTCCTCGGGAATGTCATAATTGAAGACAGTGTAGACACGCTCAATGTCCGTTCCTCAGCCAGACAGATTGGTGGCCACCAGGATCCACTACCGGAAGTCCTTGAACTGCTTGATAACATGACAGTTGCTCCTCCTGGGCCATGCCCCTGTTGATGGCAATGGCTGGGAAGTTCTGCTCCATGAGGAGCCGGGCTAAGGCCATGCAGCATTGCACCGACTTCCCAAATATCACCACCTGGTTAAACTCCAGCACGTCCACAAGATCAAAGAGCTTGCAGTTCTTCTGCAGGAAGTCTGACGTAGTACTGCTGCAGCCCAAGCAGTGTGAGCTTGGTCTCGTTGTCCACAAACACCTCCAAGGGGTCTTGCCTGAACTTCCTGCAGACGGGCAGGAACAACTACGGTCAGGACTAAGAGACTGGTTCAGTGGGATGGAACAATCTACCGACTCAGCTTCTGGATTCTGAGACTTGGAGAAGTTTCAAACGTGGGACTTTAGGGCAGCACAGTTTGTCACCCCTAATTGTGTCTCTTTGACAAGAGGATTAATCTAGGCTGGTTATTTTTAAAAAAAAACACGACTCCGGAGGTCTTTCTTGTTATCGCCCCCTTAACTGCCTGCCTTTAGATTTATGGTACTGTTCCTGGAATAAAACCGTCACTGGAGATGTCTGCAAAATGTGGGCTAGGAGTGGTGGGGGAACAGGGCCTAGAGATCAAAGTCCACTCTGTGTCCCATTGTCTCCATGTGGCCCAGCAAACAGTTGTTTACCAAACATTTGCTTCTCCATCTTCCATGAATTGCCTTCCTCCCCTCGGAAGTCCCGACCACCCACCCGCAACAGAAGCTTTTGTCTTTAGCTACAGAAGCTTTTGTCTTTAGCTGAAGATGGTGTGTTTTTGTTTGTTTGTTTGTTTTAACATCTTTATTGGAGTATAATTGCTTTACAATGGTGTGTTAGTTTCTGCTTCATAACAAAGTGAATCACTTATACATATACATATGTTCCCATATCTCTTCCCTCTTTCGTCTCCCTCCCTCCCACCCTCCCTATCCCACCCCCTAGGTGGTCACAAACCACCTAGCTGATCTCTCAGCCATAAAAAGAAACGAAATTGAGTTATTTGTAGTGAGGTAGATGGACCTAGAGTCTGTCATACAGAGTGAAATAAATCAGAAAGAGAAAAACAAATACCATATGCTAACACATATATATAGAATCTAAGGAAAAAAAAAAAAGGTCATGAAGAATCTAGGGGTAAGACGGGAATAAAGACACACACCTACTAGAGCATGGACTTGAGGATATGGGGAGGGGGAAGGGTAAGCTGTGACAAAGTGAGAGAGTGGCATGGACATATATACACTACCAAACATAAAATAGCTAGTGGGAAGCAGCCGCTGAAGACAGTGTTTAAAGTGAGAATTTCAACCATCGTGGTGAGTTAGTTTTCCTGGGTCTCTCCATTGTTCGATTTTCTGTTAATCTGCCTCATGTTAATCTAATTCTTAGAGCAGCCAGAAGAGCCCAGAAGGGTGGAGGAAATTTATTCCTCCCCAACAGCACACACACACGTTGTATAATTATTAGTTCTGTTTCTCCGGGGAACCCTGACTGATAGAGAGATCTACACTGGGGTAAAGTGCTAGACTGTTTTATATAACTTAAAACTACAGTCCCTAAATTTCTCCTTCTAATTTCTCGACTTTCCATTTAATATTTATTGTGACTATCTGATAATAGAGTGATATAGAAATAAGTATGTAATTTATTAGAAAATCACAAAACTTATCCTTTTGTTTTTTTACAGAACAGAAAAATAAGTATTAAAACATTAGTTTATTTTCCATAGGAATAAACATAATTGAGACCAAATTTGAGATAATAGATTAAATATTTGTTCAGTCTCCATGTGATTTAACTTCCTTGTCTACAGTTTTGCAGAAAATGCTTTTTTCTTTCCAAATACAATGGGGTCATTTTGTTCACTGTCACTTTCATGTCTTCTTTTTCATACTTCTCAACATTCACGAAGCTTTATGGTCCTTTTTCACCTTTATCTTCTATCACAGGACACAAGGTTATCATTCTGTCCTCTTGCATCAAACACCTCATTTTTTCACCCCCTCCTTCCACTTTCTACCTCTTAATTCTGCATCTTTCCCCACCTCTGGATCCTTGGCCTTTTGTTTTCCTACTTATCCTTTCTTTCAGAGATTTAGTGTTTCTAAGAATTCAAATATTTTTTTCTGTGTTGCTGTGTTTTTAGAATCCTCTGTTTTTAGTTCCAGAAATATAAAAAGCAATTGTATTTTACAGGAGAAGATATATTGGTGCACTTTTAAGAAAGCAACAATCACAGCACTAATTAGGAAGGGGACTAGCAATGCACACAAAAGGGGAATTTGGGGAAGACTCAAAGTAGGCTGACCATAAAATGGGATAATAACAAAATTACACATTTAAAGAAGAGTGGGAATTTTTACAAAGACTATTCATTACTCGTACAAATAACATTAAAACTCAATGCCTCTCTGTCTAGGAAAGAGGGCAATTGATATTAAGAAAACAGCTTTCAGGGAATGAGAAATAATTCACATATTTCTAAATTACAAATACTAATGTATTTCTCATCCAGCATACTTTTAATTTAAAATGGTTATTAGACCTAAAACTTCTAGTCTGTGGAAAAATAAGTCCTATGAATCTTTAAACAAGTGATATTTTTTTTTAATTGAAGAATAAATTATGATATTAAGCAAATTATATACACAGTAAATCAGGTGAGGGTCAATTCAAAATAATCTAAACAGAGAGGGTTTATGAATAGAAGAAGCAATATATATATTTTTAATGGTACAAGGAATCCAAGGATATTTATGGCAAAATATATGATAATTTAATTGTGAGGAGAAATTCAGATGAAAATTTGGAAACTTATATATATATACATAAATATGTAAAAAGCTCATATATACATATTGTAAAAACTTCACATTTTACTTGAATAATTTATATATAAGAAGATGTATTTCTTTCTGGTAGTACTTCATACATATGGAAATCAGCATATTATCACTGAATTGTCCTCAGTACAAAATGTGTCATTTTAATAAAAATGATACAATAAAATAGCTATTTGATTTCAGGAACCTATGCATCTGATTTGATATTACATTCTAAATTAAATAGATAGCAAGTGTTTTTTTTCCATGCTTCCAATATAGAGAGAGGCCAAAACATTTGCATATGAAATATATTAACTGTCATGAAATACTTATCTTCACAGCCAGTTTCAGCAGATAATATTTATTCAATCATGCAGTCAGAATTCAAAAGGAAATTTAATGACAATTTTATTTAAGAACGTTGTCATCTTGGTTCTGGAGAAAACAATTGGGACACTATTTCTGCCAAAGACGTTTAGGAAACTCAAGGCTGGCAGTTATGCAAATTCATTTCAAACAACAACTCTGACATCATTCAAGGACACGGTGTTCATAAAGATTTTCTTCTACTGTGACCGTCTTTGTAATTGTGCATTTAAGAAAGAAAAGTTATATTTTCAACCCATTTCACATCAGGAAGAAAATAATGAAGCTCAGGGGTGGTTGTTTAGATGATAGCATTGAAATTGCTTTAGATTTTTTAGAGAAATGCCATTTTCCCCATGATGCACTTTATTTTTCTGGTTGCTGCATTTCTCTTTCAATTGTCTTGGTTAGCAGTAATGATGTGCAATGTTGGTAATGCATTATTGTTGTATGACAAGTGAAAATATTATAGATTTCAGGGTTTGTAAACATCTAACAAAGAAAGTGTATTTCTTTTCCCCAAACTAATTCAGAACCAAATGGGAGAAAGAATCAGGATTTAGATTGATTAATACCCAAATTTTACCTTTATTATTAATAAAGTTGAGTGAAGAGCATGATTTTATATGTGTGAAGAGAACTTGCTACTACTTATCCCCGATTTGGGTTTATTAACCAACCTAGTTAGGGCCACAACTGGAAAAATTACAGGATTTCCATAAAAGAGTCATCCCATGCAGCTTGTGGTCAGGCAGCTCCCAGATAATAAAATATTACAATATTTTATCACTAACTTATACTAAACTTACTATATTAACTTTTTATCACTGCATAAACATCACCACAGACTTATCAGCTTAAACCAGCACTCATGTATTACCTCACAAGTAGGTCAGAAGTCCAGGCATGTCTCTTGTGGGTCCTGGGTGCAAGGAGCCACACCTCACAGTGTCATGTTGGCCTGCGCTGAGGCTCAGGGTCCTCTCCCCAGTTCATGTGACTGTGGACAGAGCTCATTTTCTTGCTGCTGTTGAACACATGGGAGCTTGCTTATTCAAGACCAGATAGATCATCTTGCTGATCTCAACAAAAGCCTCAACAGTCTTTTAAGGGTTCACCTGGTAAGGTCAGGCCTACCTAATTCAATGTCAAACTGATGAAAGATTTTACTTATATCTGCAAAATGCCTTCACCTTTGCCATTGAATGCAACATCATCATGGGAGTGCATTCCACCATATCTATAGGTTCTTCCTACAAAAATGGGAGATTATAGAGAGTATTAACACTAGGGAATGGGAATCTTTGGGGCCATCTTAGAATCCTTCCTACCCCATTTACCAACCATAAAATTCACTCTTTCCTTTAAGAAGTTAACATGGAATAAAGACATAGGTCAAGAATTTACCCTAACTAAATATTTTTACTAGAAAATATCAGGCTAAGGGAAAGATTGTCTCCAATGAAGAGACTGCTCTGGATTTTGGTGTGGTTTTGGTGTGAATTTTGTGAATTCTTTGTCCCTCATCCCAGTGAGCCAGCAGGATGAGGAACCAGCTTTTAGAGCTAAGCGTGTTCAGTCCTGCTCTTCAGTCTCCAGATTCAGGAACTGTCTTGATGGGAAAAAGGCAAAGGTAGAGAGTCACTCCAAGTGGGGACCCAGGCTGCCAAATGTTGGTCGCAAGCACATGTTCTCTAAACTTGGGCTTGGATCCAGACAGAGAAGAGCTCACAATGGAAACAGTGATGGCTGTTTGCTCAAGCAGCCAAGAGAATGAAAAGCACATTGAAACCCAGCAATGGGAAGAGGCACGGTGGGCCCCTGGGTGGTAAAACCAACCTGACAACAGAGCAGGATCAGAAAGCCCATTCCCAGCATCTTTCTTCATTTCAACAACAGACCTTTATATACAACTTCTCAGGAAACTGCTGAGAAATTAAACTGTGGGCAACCCAAGCCTTGCCCAGCAATAGATGCATGATCAATCTAGTTTGCTCTTGGTTTCATTGAATTAGCTTCCATTAATTGAGAGGAAGCAAAGAGCTTTTCTCAATGTATGTTCCTTGTCCCTCCCCACCCAAGATTTCATCAACTTTCTTTTTTATTGCTACCACTAATGGATTGTTTTGACTTCCATTGAGTGCCTTTTCAGTTGGTATTTTCATAATGAAGATGGAAAAATTAGTTGTGGTCAGGATATGAAGACCTTGAATACAGACAAAAGATTGTGACATCTGCAAGCCCAGAAGAGTCACTGAGAAGTATGTTATTTGGAGTTATGTTTCAAGATAACATTCCTTAATAACAGTCTTTGGGAGTTTAATTACAGATGGGAGAAACATGATATTGGAAGGCCATTGTGAACATTAGAATTTTAAGTCTATTATAATAGTCCAGGAAGAAAAGAATGGTGTCTAAACAAGA
The DNA here is from genome assembly GCF_003676395.1 of Aethalodelphis obliquidens. Classification (NCBI taxonomy): domain Eukaryota; kingdom Metazoa; phylum Chordata; class Mammalia; order Artiodactyla; family Delphinidae; genus Aethalodelphis; species Aethalodelphis obliquidens. The sequence continues at coordinate 4,689,772 of NW_020837961.1, read as the reverse complement.
GTAATAGCAGTAGGAATGAAAAGGTAAAAGTCTAAAATGTGTTAGTTAATAACTTACTTTTGCATAGTACCTGTATTTTCTCAGCTTTTCATAGAAATTTAAATTTACTCATGCTGGAAAAATGAAAAAAAAATACTAAGTATAAACATCAACCGTGTTTATAGTCTTAAAAATATTAAATCACACACATTTTGCAGCTAAGGAAAACAAAATCCAGAGATGGTAAATAACTTTCCCAAGAGCAGGGATAGAGCTACTAGGCAATACTTACAGTTCTAACTATCTTCAAACTTTTTATATAACATGATCAGATAATTTCTTCAACAGTTTTATATATATATATATGTGTGTATATATATATATATATACATGTTTTGTGTATATATATATATATATATGTGTGTGTGTTTTGTGTGACTTCTCATTAATGTCTTCCAATTCATAAATTTTATATTCATTGATTTAAAATTTATTCTGTAGCGTGACATATTTATTTCAATGGCTTCTTTTTATTTCCAGGATTTCTCAGATGGACTTTATTTTTAGAGGAGATTTAGGTCAAAGCAAATTGAGAGGAAGTTATAACTCCTTCCCCGAAGTGGTACATTTGTTATAATCCATGAACTTACATTAATATATCATTATCATCTAGGGTCCATAGTTTACATTAGAGTTAACTTTTGGCATTGCACATTCTATGGGTTTGGACAAATGTATAAGTGACATTTATCCACCATTATAGTATCATACAAAGTAGTTTAACTGCCCTAAAAATCCTCTGTGCCTCACCTATTCATCCCTCCCCACTAATGCCTAATGATCACTGCTTTTTTGATTATCTCCATAGTTTTGCCTTTTCCAGGATGTCATATAGCTGGAAACATAAAGTATGCACTCTTTTCAGATTGGTTACTTTCACTTAGCAATAAACATTCATGATTCTTCCATGTCTTTTCACGGCTTGATAGCCCATTTTTTCAGTACTGACTGAATAATATTCCATTTCTGGATGCACTGAAATTTATTTATGCATTCACCTTTGGAAAGATATCTTTGTTTGCTTCCAGGTTTTGGAAATTACGAATAAAGCTGCTATAAACATCTGTGTGTGGGTTTTTGTGTGAACATAAGTTTTCAACCCTAGAAGCATGATTGCTGGATTGTATGGTAAGAGAATGTTTAGTTTTGTAAGAAACAGCCAAACTGTCTACCAAAGTGGCTGCACCATTTTTGCATCCCCACCAGCAATGAATGAGAGTTCCTGCTGGTCCACATCCTCACCAGCATTTGGTATTGTCAGTGTTTGGAATTTTGATCATTTTAATAAGCATGTAGTGATATTTCATCATTGTTTGAACTTCAGATTCCCTAATGACATATAATTTGGTGCCTATTTTCATATGTTTATTTGCCACCAGTATATCTTCTTTGGTGAGGTGTCTGTTAAGATATTTGCCCCATTTTTAATTAATTTGCATGTTTTCTTACTGTTGAGTGTTAAGTGTTCTTTGAATATTTCGGAAGTGTTCTTTGTCGACTGTGGTTTGCAAATATTTTCTTCTAGTCTGTGGTTTATTTTCCCATTCTCTTGACTGTGTTTTTGCAGAACAGAAGTTTTTAATTATAATGAAGTCCACCTAATCAATTCCTCACGGATTATACTTTTGGTATTGTAGCTAAAAAGTCATTGCAAGTCCAAAGTTATCTATATTTTCTCCTGTATTATCTTTTAAGAGTTTCACAGTTTTGCATTTTACATTTAGGCCTACAATCCATTTTGAGTTAACCTTCTTGAAGGGTTTAAGTTCTGTCTAGATTCTTTTTTTATTTATTTTCATGCAGGTATCCAGTTATCTAGCAAAATTTGTCATATTGCTTTGCTTCTTTGTTAAAGATCAGTTGGCTATATTTGTGTGAGTTTGTGTCTGGACTCCTTATTCTGTTTCATTGACCTATCTGTCTCTTCTTTTACCAAGAAGAGATAGCTTGGTTATGATAGCTATATTTCTAATATTTTTACTTTGACCCTCTTCATTGCTTCTTGCTTATGACAATTGAAGTAGGATGGATTTTTTTCATAATTACTTGTATTTTTCAGTTAATTGTATTCTTTATCTCCTTGAGGATAAATATATACTCATTGGATAGCTCTTTTAAGGTTGTCTAATTTATTAGAATTCTAAACAGATTTATCTCAATTTTTTTTCTGTTTGCTCTCTTACTGTTAAATTTCATCACATATTTTGGACTGTACTTTGTAGACTCACCTTGAATGTGTATTTTGTCACCTTCTCGATTACACTTCTCAATACTACAGTTTTGTTTTCACCTTCATCTGTTTTTCTAGGTTTCTCAGACCAGAATTATTATTTTTATATTTGTGATTACCCATCTATAGAGATATTAGCAATATTGCAGATTTTGTTGCAAAGGTTTAACTCCAATCCTAGCCTCTAAATTTTACCTGCTTCACTCATTACCTTTCCATGTGTAATGGTTAATTTTATATGTCAACGTGGTTAGGCTATTGTACCCAGTTATTTGGTAAACAACAGTCTAAATATAGCTGTGAAAGTAGTTTGTAGATGTGATTAACATTTAAATCCATAGACTTTGAGTAAAGCAGGTTATCACCATAACCTGGGTGAGCCACATTCAATGAACTGATGGCCTTAGTAAAGACTAAGGTCCCCAAGGAAGAAGGAATTCTTTGTCCAGACAGACTTCAGACTCAAACTGCTGCATCAGCTCTTCCCTGGGTCTTTAGGCTTCAGCCTGCCCCAAAGATCTCAGACCCACCAGCCTCCATAACTGCATGAGCCAATTCCTTCAATTCTCTCTCTCGCTCTCTTTCATATATAAATAGCTCCTATTTGTTCTGGTTCTCTGAAGAACCCTAACACCATGTACAGAGATTTCTATTTCCTATATATATATATTACCTATAGCCCCAGGGGGTGGTCAACTGTATTTTTGTTTGTTTATTTGTTTGTTTGTTCTCAGACAAATACAGTTTTAGTTTTCTTTTTTCACACCCAGTATGCTTGGGATAAAGATAGTGGCAGTGGATGGGGGTGCACCACCTTCAGAAGGCTTCCTCTGCTTTTTATCTATGTCAAATTTTCAGAATTTTTATATCAATCTTTATATTCTATTGCAGAGGAAATATATGGAAAAATTAAATTTATTCTTTAAAAAATTTTTAATCTCAGTAATTTTCCTTAAAAATGAGTGACATTTATATTTCCCTTATATCTAAATTACTATGAGTAAATTAATATAATTTAATATTTAGTTGTTTTGGTTTCATATTTTTATCAGTTTTTGTCATAAATGATTTAGCTTGTAGACAAAAAATAGTAAATTTCTTGTTAGTATTTGATTTAAATTCTCAAAATTTATGAATATCTTTTTAGAATATTTGTGGATTACAATATGTCAGGACAATAATCTTTCAAACAAGAGAAAGTACTGGAACCATAATTCTTTGAGTTATTTACATAGAGCTTCTCCAATGTCATTTTCTGTGATTTGAGCACATTTGTAATTTGATACATAACTGCAAAACTCAATCAAAACATTTTAGTTTGAGACTATATTACAAAGCTACAGTAATCAAAACAGTAAGATATTGGCACAAAAACAGAAATATAGATCAATGGAACAGGATAGAAAGCCCAGAGATATACCCATGCACATATGGTCACCTTATCTTTGTAAAGGAACAAGAATATACAATGGAGAAAAGACAGCCTCTTCAATAAGTGGTGCTGGGAAAACTGAACAGCTACATGTAAAAGAATGAAATGAGAACACTTCCTAATACCATACACAAAAATAAACTCAAAAAGGATTAAAGACCTAAATGTAAGGCCAGACACGATAAAACTCTTAGAGGAAAACGTAGGCAGGCAGAACACTCTATGACATAAAACACAGCAAGCTCTTTTTTGACCCATCTCCTAGAGAAATGGAAACAAAAACAAAAATAAATAAATGGGACCTAATGAAACTTAAAACCTTTTGCACAGCAAAGGAAGCCGTAAACAAGACAAAAAGACACCCCTCAGAATGGCAGAAAATATTTGCAGATGAAGCAACTGACAAAGGATTAAACTCCAAAATATACAAGGAGCTCATGCAGCTCAATATCAAAAAAACAAACAACCCAATCCAAAAATGGGCAGAAGAACTAAATCAACATTTCTCCAAAGAAGATATACAGATTGCCAACAAACACATGAAAGGATGCTCAACATCACTAATCATTAGAGAAATGCAAATGAAAACTACAATGAGGTATCACCTCACACCAGTCAGAATGGCCAGTATCAAAAAATCTACAAACAATAAATGCTGGAGAGGGTGTGGAGAAAAGGGTATCCTTTTGCACTGTTGGTGGGAATGTAGCTTGATACAGCCACTATGGAGAACAGTATGGAGGTTCCTTAAAAAACTAAAAATAGAACTACCATATGACTTAGCAATCCCACTACTGGGCATATACCTGAGAAAACCATAATTCAAAAAGAGTCATGTACCACAATGCTCATTGCAGCACTATTTACAATAGCCACGACATGGAAGCAACCTAAGTGTCCATCAACAGATGAATGTATAAAGAAGATGTGGCACATATATAAAATGGAATACTACTCAACCATCAAAAGAAATGAAATTGAGTTATTTGTAGTGAGTTGGATGGACCTAGAGTTGTCATGCAGAGAGAAGTAAGTCAGAAAGAGAAAAAAAATACCATATGCTATCACATATACATGGAATCTAAAAAACAAAAAAAAAAGTTTCTGAAGAACCTAGGGGCAGGACAGGAATAAAGACGCAGACGTAGAGAATAGACTTGAGGACACAGGGAGGGGGAAGGGTAAGCTGAGACAAAATGAGAGAGTGTCATGGACATATATACACTACCAAATGTAAAATAGATAGCTAGTGGGAAGCAGCCACATAGCACAGGGAGATCAGCTCGGTGCTCTGTGACCACCTAGAGGGGTGGAATAGGGTGGGTGGGAGGGAGATGCAAGAGGGAGGGTATATGGCATATATGTATACATATAGCTGATTCACTTTGTTATACAGCAGAAACTAACACAACATTGTAAAGCAATTATACTCCAATAAAGAAGTTTAAAAAAATTCAGCTGTAATATGGTTATTTGCTCATTCCTCAGATCCTTAGATTGATATCAAATTAAATTTTGTACAGGTTTGAGGAGCCTAAATTTAGTTTATAAGGGTCTTATGATTTTTATATCAAGTAAATTGTTATGATAGAGGGGAAAAAACAAAATAAATATTAAACTGCTTCTAAATGCTACAATTAATAAAAAATCTATTTCTGTTTTGGATTTTGCAGCTATTTTTTGTTTTTAATTTGGTGGTATTGATAAGGACTGACTCATCCAAAGTAGCTATTAATTATACAGCAGACCACTCGTAAGAAACTTAGCCTATCATGCAAAGTAGTTTGGTTTAGTGCTGTGTGTGACATGATTTTAATCTGTATTATCATTTGTGAGTGATGATGGTAACAACTGTATTACGTACTTATACAACTATCTTATTTCTCAGTGTCTCCATATTTAGTCTTCAACAATTTATGCTCAAATATTTAAAAATTATTTTTCCTTCCTCAAGGAATTAACAAAACAGAACAATTTTCTGAGATGGCCGTTAGGATTTGAAAAACATTCTTGTTGCTTTTGCTTTTCAGAATGGATTTTCTGTCAGCACAAATAATCACCAGTGTTGTTTGTAATTTTACAATTCAATAATTTGTCTAAAGGTATTTAGCAGTGAACAGCTACAATCTATTTCATCTGTTAGGTTCTAATTTTTTCATCTTTGGTCCTCTTCTCTTTGATATTCACTGAGCATTGTGGGATTATCTGATGTCTGTTAAAAGTTGTACAAAAAATATTAATAGAGTATAAAAAAAATTTTAGTTTGAAAAGTCATTGTATATCATCTTAGGTTTATAACATTTTTAATAGACAAAAATGTGTTGTCTAACTCTCTTTACACTTAAAATTCTGGGTCTGTTGCATTTTGCTATAAAATTCTCAGAATATATTTATTGAACTGGCTCTAGCATGGTGGCTACAGTTTGCAGTCTCCTAACTTGCAGTTTATGTCACTATGGTATACAATTTGGTTTATTATTTTTATTATGTGAAGTAAACTTAAGGTCATACTAACAATTATGTCACTTTCAAGCACTTGCATTCTATACACATTCTTTAGGAGAAAGTAAAAGATGGGTTTATAATTCATGCAATGAAAATTATGTAAAACTATGGTGGATTCATTGGTGTGTGTTTAAATGTTAAAGTAAAACTGATGAAAACGATTGAGAAGTATTTTTGTAGACCATACAAAGATTTCTACATGTAACAAGTGGGAGCGATGTGATAACTTTTGTATTTTGCCATTTTTTTCTCCAGTACAAAAATAAGATCAGGAAATGTATGATTACAAGTTGTTTCTGGTGAGTAAGACAGACAGACATTGGCATGCACGTGTTGTCAAAATGCCATCCTGTTGCATACATCATAGGCCATACATCAATATTGATCTCAACATTTCTTTTCCTGTCTATCCCACTGATCTCAAAATAATCAGTGATCAAAACAAAAGGTTCTACTTTTTTGGCATGAGCATTCAGTGATAAACCATGCAAACAGTTTCCCAGGATTTCTTTGTTATATGTGAGTTGCTTATATGCTGAGACACATACTAAGGAAAAACTCAGTTCTGATCTCTCTTTCTTTTTTTTCTCTCAAATGAAAAACGTAAGCAATACAAAACTCTTCTTTCGATCCAACATGCACTTTTGGATGTTATCTTTATGAATGTGCTGGAAGATTTCGTTCAGTTTTCTTTGCTGCTTCCAATTAATCTCACCAATTAATCTTTTCATGTCTTTATGATCTTATCCAATTAAGTACCATTTATATGCATGAGGGCATCTTCAACCAGGACTGTTTCTTGATTTAAGACAAGTATATACAACTTTCAGGTGCTGGAAATGCAAAGATGGAGAAAGAGATGATCTTATCCTTGAAACACTTCATTTAGTAAAAGAAACAAATACTTCATCAGCTGACAAATATAAAAAAGTCTGCATTATATAAAAATTTTAAAATAACACAATATGATGCATGATAATATAAAAAGTTAGGGTAGGGATGGAAAGAGAGAGACAGAACTTCAGCATGTGGAAAAATGCTGCCAAATACTTCTTTTAAATTATTTTATTGAATTTCTTCTACAGACTGAAAATTAAATGTCTAGATTAATGATATAATTGATGTAAAATGTATATGTTACAATTTTGCATTGTAGAGAAATATACTTTCTGAATGTTATAGAAGGCAAATAAAGTGTCCATATGATGGATATATATAGTGGATTATATTCCCTATTCTATCATTTTTCCCTGTGGCCTCTTTCTATCTTTCTAACTTTTTATTGTTATAACAGAAATATATATATACCTTTATTCACAAATTTATATGTATTATATAAGAATGTTTCTACAAACACAAGCACATATGCAAGCTATACACACAGAGTTATTACCAAACAAAGGTATAAAAATGATGGGACAAGAACAATGAGAGTTAACCATTTTGTATTTTCCCTTATTTCAATAAAGATATTAGTTGCATATTAAAAACAATCTCTGGTCACAGGGATTGCTTTATGAAACAAACATCTCAATTTTATGGACAAACAGGGAAACAGCTGTCATGTAATCTTACTCCAGGATTTTCAGGCCAGCGTAGCAATTATAAAGCAGGACACACTGTCTAATGTAGCTGACATGTAATCAGCTTCCACTGTTGCTTTGGCCAAAATGACATGCATTAACTTTTGTAAGAAAAACATCTTTATTGAGCAGGAAATTATTTAGAAATGGCTTTGCATTAGGTGAAACAATATTCTTTTATAATCATAATGATGTTTTTGAAAGGATACCACAAATAAATTTTGCTTGATGAAAACTACCTATCTACCTATCTATCATCTATCTATCATCTATCTATCTATCTATCTATCTATCTATCACAATTATTTCAGAAGTTGGAGATTAATCCTTTGTCAGTTGCTTTGTTTGCAAATATTTTCTCCCATTCTGAGGACTGTCTTTTCATCTTGTTTATGGTTTCCTTTGCTGTGCAAAAGTTTTTAAGTTTCATTAGGTCCCATTTGTCTATTTTTGCTTTTATTTCCACTTCTCTAGGAGGTGGGTTAAAAAGGATCTTTCTGTGAATTATGTCATAGAGTGTTCTGCCTATGTTTTCCTCTAAGAGTTTTACAGTGTCTGGCCTTACATTTAGATCATTAATCCATTCTGAGTTTATTTTTTGTGTATGGTGTTAGGGTGTGTTCTAATATCATCCTTTTACATGTAGCTGTCCAGTTTTCCCAGAACCACTTATTGAAGAGGCTGTCTTTTCTCCCATTGTATATTCTTGCCACCTTTGGAAAAGATAAGGTGACCATATGTTCTTGAGTTTATCTCTGGCTTTCTATCCTGTTCCATTGATCTATAGTTCTGTTTTTGTGCCAGTACAATACTGTTTTGATTACTGTAGCTTTGTAGTATAGTCTGAAGTCAGGGAGCCTGATTCCTCCAGCTCCATTTTTCTTTCTCAAGTTTGCTTTGGCTATTTGGGGTCTTTTGTGTTTCCATACAAATTGTAAAATTTCTTGTTCTAGCTATGTGAAAAATGCCATTGGTAGCTTGATAGGGATTGCATTGAACCTGTAGATAGCTTTGGGTAGTATACTCATTTTCACAATATTGATTCTTCCAATCTAGGATCATAGTATATCTCTCCATCTGTTTATGTCATCTTTGATTTCTTTCATCAGTGTTTTATAGTTTTCTTAGTACATGTCTTTTGCCTCCTTAGGTAGGTTTATTCCTAGGTATTTTATTTTTTTGTTGCTATGGTAAATGGGTTTGTTTCCTTAATTTCTCTTTCTGATCTTTCATTGTTAGTGTACAGTAATGCAAGAGATTTCTGTGCATTATATTATATCCTTCAAACTTACCAAATTCATTGATTAGTTCTAGTAGTTTTCTGGTGGCATCTTTAGGATTTTCTATGTATAGTATCATGTCTTCTGCAGTCAGTGACAGTTTTACTTCTTTTTCAATTTGTATTCCTTTTATTTCTTTTTCTTCTCTGATTGCTGTGTCTAGGACTTCCAATACTACATTGAATAATAGTAGTGGGAGTTGACATCCTTGTCTTGTTCCTGATCTTAGAGGAAATGCTTTCAGTTTTTCACCATTGAGAATGATGTTTGCTGTGGGTTTGTCATATATGACTTTTATTATGTTGAGGTAAGTTCCCTCTATGCCCACTTTCTGAGAGTTTTTATCATAAATGGGTGTTGCATTTTGTCAAAAGTTTTTCTGCATCTACTGGGATGATCATATGGCTTTTGTTCCTCAACATAATAAAGGCCATATAATCAAGTAACCAAGTAATCAAGACAGTATAGTACTGACACAAAAACGGATATATAGATCAGTGAAACAGGATAGAAAGCCCAGAGACAAACCCACACACTTATGGTCACCTTATCTTTGATAAAGGAGGCAATAATATACAGTGGAGAAAAGACAGCCTCCTCACTAAACGGTGCTGGGTAAACTGGATAGCTACACGTAAAAGAATGAAATTAGAACATTCCCTAACACCATAGACAAAAATAATCTCAAAATCGATTAAAGACCTAAACGTAAGGCCAGACACTCTAAAATTCTTAGAGGAAAACATAGGCAGAACACTCTATGACATAAATCACAGCAAGATCCTTTTATACCCACCTCCTAGAGAAATGTAAATAAAAACAAAAATAAACAAATGGGACTTAATGAAACCTAAAGTAGGAATTTTTATGTGACACAGACATTAATACATTCACTAGAGATTTTCACTGCTCTCCTACTGGCTATGTATAGAATACCTACATTTTTCTAAGGCAAGTGAAGATGAAAACTTTAAAAATGTAATTGCTTTTTACAGACAATGGTTCTGTGATATCACATCTCTCTTTTCAATTCAATCAGGATTTTGCATTATCCAAAAAAGCTGTATCCTATTTAAAGAGGTTTTTATTACAAGGTCTGAACTGGATAGAAAATAAGTGCATGGAACATTAAGGGACATAATTATCTAGGGCTGGTAATTGGTCCAGATGTCAGATGCAACACCAGTAGCTTTATTCACAAAAATGTTTTTAGTTTAAGCGAGTGACTTAACTGTTTCAAGCAATTTAGGAATAAACAGTATTTTCAGGTGGCCTATAGATGGGTAGTGTCAAATTGATTAAATTTTGAATAATTTGAAAGTGTGTGTTTACAGAGGAACAGGTACAATGCCAGATTTTGCTACACTAATATTCACCAGCCAAAAAACTGATACATAAATATTTTGCTCTCCTTGCTTGAAGTCTGTATGTAGAGAACTAGAACTCTTGCTTTAAGAGTTGAACAATCATGAAAAAAATGTATAATTATAAAATTTAAGAATTATTTGCAATATTATTATATCCTCATCCTGCCATTAAGAATAAAACCAAAACAAACCAAAACAAAACCACTTGAACCAGAAATATCTTTACTCTCATGTGTCTTGTTTAATGTCTTTAAGATCTTATGTGTGTGTGTCTATGTGTTTAGAGGTGTGGAGAGGAGCAGTTCGCAATCCCTACAATCACTTTCTGACTATCAGGAATCTAGATGTCCCATATTAATTCTAATCAGTTTAAAGGAAATGTCATCACATGATTCAGTAAGTTATTGTTTCAATCATTAATTAGTTCTTTTATTGATTAATAACATTGAGAACCTATGCAAAAATTTGAATAATGATCTCAGTTCTCAAGGGATGTTAGTCTCATGGGAGACCAAAATTTAACTTCATCTTTTTATAACTATGAGTCCATAAAAACTCACCTTTTTATACTGTATTATTTTAAAACAATACATTAATCATCTTTTAAAAATTGACTATGTGGTTGAACAAATTTTTTTTAATCTCAGGATTATTTCTATCAATTCCATATTTTTTATCTGCTCTTGATAATCCTTACTGTTCTGATTATTTATTGCTGTGTAAAAAATTTACCCTCAAATTCAGTGCTGTAAAACAACCATTTTGTATGTTCACAGGTTCTATGGAGCATTAGAATTTAGACAGACAAAGGGAGGACCATTTGTCTCTGTTCAGTGATGTTTGGGGATTCAACTAACAACTGAGGGCTTGAACTGACTCTACACGTAGGGGCTGAACTCATCTGAGGCATTTCACCCACACTGTGGTGGTCGATACTTACTGTTTGTTGATAAGCTGGTCACTTAGCTTGGCCTTTACCTATAATACAGTGTTTGTGCCCTCTCAGTGGGTCAGAGCTTTCCTACAATATGGTACATAGATTCCAAGGGTAAGTGTCCCAAGGGACAGAACTTGGCAGAAATTGTATTTCCTGTTCTAATGTAGCCTTATAAATTATGGCATATTATTTCTGCTATATTCCATTTGATCAAGGCAGTTACAAAGATCTACCCAGTTTCAAGAGAAAATATATCTTGCTGGGATATTTTCTGCTTTGGTTGCTCACTTCTTTCATTTGTTCTTTTTTATTATTACATTTAATTTTTTTTTTATTTTTAATATTTTTTTTGTTTTTATTTTTTAAAAACTTTCTTTTCTTTTCTTTCTTTCTTTCTTTCTTTTTATCTCCCTTTTCTTCTGAGCCATGTGGATGACAGGTTCTTGGTGCTCCGGCTGGGTGTAAGGCCTGTGCCTCTGAGGTGGGAGATCAGATTGCAGGACATTACTCCACCAGAGACCTCCCAGCTCCTTGTAATATCAAACAGCAAAAGCTCTCCCAGAGATCTCTGTCTCAACGCTAAGACCCAGCTCCACTCAACAACAAGCAAGTTACAGTGCTGGACACCCTATGCCAAACAACTAGCAAGACAGGAACACAACCCCACCCATTAGCAGAGAGGCTGCCTAAAATCATAGTAAAGCTGTCACTGTTTGCAGATGACATGATACTATACATAGAGAATCCTAAAGAGGCTACCAGAAAACTACTAGACCTAATAAATGAATTTGGTAAAGTAGCAGGATACAAAATTAATGCACAGAAATCTCTTGCATTCCTATACACTAATGATGAAAAATCTGAAAGAGAAATTAAGGAAACACTCCCGTTTACCACTGCAACAAAAAGAATAAAATACCTAGGAATAAACCTACCTAGGGAGATAAAAGATCTGTATGCAGAAAACTATAAGACACTGATGAAAGAAATTAAACATGGCGCAAACTGATGGAGAGATATACCATGTTCTGGGATTGGGAGAATCAATATTGTGAAAATGAATCTACTACCCAAAGCAATCTACAGATTCAATGCAATCCCTATCAAATACCACTGGCATTTTTCACAGAACTAGAACAAAAATATTCACAACATGTATGGAAACACAAAAGGCCCCGAATAGTCAAAGCAATCTTGAGAAAGAAAAACAGAGCTGGAGGAATCAGCTCCCTGACTTCAGACTATACTACAAAGTTACAGTAATCAAGACAGTATGGTACTGGCACAAAAACAGAACTATAGATCAATGGAACAGGATAGAAAGCCCAGAGATAAACCCACGCACATATGGTCACCTAATCTTTGATAAAGGAGTCAGGAATATACAGTGGAGAAAAGACAACCTCTTCAATAAGTGGTGCTGGGAAAACTGGACAGCTACATGTAAAAGAATGAAATTAGAACACTCCCTAACACAATACACAGAAATAAACCAAAAGTGGATTAAGAACCTAAACGTAAGGCCGGACACTATCAAACTCTTAGAGGAAACCATAGGTAGAACACTCTATGACATAAATCACAGCAAGATCCCTTTTGACCCACCTCCTAGAGAAATGGAAATAAAAAAAAAATAAACAAAGAACACCTAAAGAAACTTAATGGATTTTGCACAGCAAAGGAAACCATAAATAAGACAAAATGACAACTCTCAGAATGGGAGAAAATATTTGCAAATGAAGCAACTGACAAAGGATTAACCTGCAAAATTTACAAGCAGCTCATGCAGCTCAATATCAAAAAAACAAACAACCCAATCCAAAAATGGGCAGAAGACCTAAATAGACATTTCTCCAAAGAAGATATACAGACTGCCAACAAACACATGAAAGAATGCTCAACACCACTAATCATTAGAGAAATGCAAATCAAAACTACAATGAGGTATCACCTCACACTGGTCAGAATGGCCATCATCAAAAAATCTACAAACAATAAATGCTGGGTAGGGTGTGGAGAAAAGGGAACCCTCTTGTAGTGTTGTTGGGAATATAAATTGATACAGCCACTGTGGAGAACAGTATGGAGGTTCCTTAAAAAACTAAAAATAAAACTACCATAGGACTCAGGAATCCTACTACTGGGCATATACCCAGAGAAAACCATAAAACCAAAAAGTGTCGTGTACCACACTGGTCATTGCAGCACTATTTAAAATAGCCAGGACATGGAAGCAACGTAAAGGTCCATCAACAGATGAAAGGATAAAGAAGATGTGACACATATGTACAATGGAATATTACTCAGCCCCAAAAAGAAACAAAATTGAGTTATTTGTAGTGAGGTGGTTGAGTCTGTTAGAGTGAAGTAAGTCAGAATGAGAAAAACAAATACCATATGCTAACACATATATATGGAATCTAAAAAAAAAAATGGTTATGAAGAACCTAGGGGCAGGACAGGAATAAAGAAGCAGACGTAGAGAATGGATGTGAGGACACGGGCTGGGGGAAGTGTATGCTGAGATAAAGTGAGAGAGTGGCATGGACTGATATATACTACCAAATGTAAAATAAGTAGCTAGTGGGAAGCAGCACATAGCACAGGGAGATCAGCTCAGTGCTTTGTGACAACCTAGAGGGGTGGGATAGGGAGAATGGAAGAGAGACGCCAGAGGGAGGAGATATGGGGATATATGTATATTTATAGCTGATTCACTTTTTTATAAAGCAGAAAGTAACACACCATTCTAAAGCAATTATACTCCAATAAAATGTTAAAATAATTATGTTAAAACATGAGAAAATTAAATATTTCTATTCTGGAAATTTAAAAAAAAGTTTTACAGAGAAAGTACATTCGATCTGTGTCTTGAAATAATCAGTAGGTATTTGGCAAAGGGGAAATTTTTCTTTATAATCATTATCTTCCTTCAGAGGTAGGTATTTTATTTGTTGAAGTTCAAATTCATTTTAAATTAATCTTCTCTATGGACCGGTTCTGTAGTAAATTGAATAAATGTCCTAAAGGAACTCTTAAGTGATGTATCCATGCTACTTTTAAAGTTCAAAATTCAGTGCAACTATGAATACAGTATTAACAAAGGTGATTCTTGTTAAGAACCGTTTGTGGGAATCTGCAGTTGATCCCATTACTGGAATAATGTCTCAATGAGCAGTTATAGTCATTTCACACACAGAAAAATCCCTTTGAAGCTCTCAATCTCCTGAGTCCTTTTTGGTTTTTAAAAGCTATGTTCATTTTTTCCCCAAATGGTTCAAATCCATTATGTTTTTTCTTCTCAATATCTCTAAATGGCTACTCTTCTTCCCTTTAGATTTTCTCTTTATTGATCGGTGACCTCTCATTTTTTCTCTCTAAATTAAACATGAAAATCATTTTTAAAATCTTGTGCTTTATACTTTCATATATGAATCATTCTGTGCCAAGATCACCCCATCTGAACCTTTTTTTCTAACTCAGAAACTTGCCTAAATAATTGTTTTTCTTCTGTTAGTTACCGATTCAACATAGGTCTAATTGTATTTTACACAAAGGCAAGTCATTACTTTTGATTCATTTAGAATGGAGTTGTAAACCCAGGACTCTATAATTCTATAATTTTTTAATTCACTTGGAAAGCTTATCAGAATCAGATATGACATCTTTTTAAGTTACATAATGCATTCAGTGACTAAGAATTTTTGTTGATAAATTATAGATAAAAAAGTTGATCATAGCTATTACTTACCTTATTTTTTATGTTTATAACTCTTTATATAAATGTATGTAGATTTAAAAAAATGTTTTTACCAATGAGATTACTAAAATTCATAAAGTTTAAACAGCTCAAGGTCATGTAACTAGTAAATGGCAGTAAAAGATTTGAACTCATGTCTAGTTTATTACACAGCTCTTTCCACAATAACTTCCTATTTGTGTAATATTGTGTGCAATTCCATTATTGAAGAAATTTAAACCCATAAATTCAGGCCCCAAATTCATAAAATGAAGTAAAACTTGCTTCATTTTGGTTGATTCATTCAAAATTTGTCACATGAATCACTCTGCAAAAACAAAGAACACTAAGGTTTATGTTACAAAAATATTTTATACTCTTTCACCTAGCACTTCCCAAAGTGCTGTGATCACAAAGTATTTTTGTTGCTATGTGTATTTTATACTACTATCCCGGATAGCTAGGGATCCTTGGAAAACACTGTGTGAGATTAGTCACCTATCTGCTTCACTGAGTTACCCTTATCTTAAGTTTCTGTCCATTAATGCTACGTCTGAGATGTTCACTCACACATTCCTATTTTAGGAGATTTAGTTGAAAACAACACCTTGATGATTTCTGTGGAAATATTATTACTATTAAAGTTTCAGGTGTACAACATTATAATTTGACATCTGTGTACACTATAAACTGATCACCCCACAAGTCTAGTTATTGTCCATTGTCATACAGTTGACTCTCTTCACCCATTTTGCTCGCCCCCCAGCCCTCTCCTCCTCTGATAAACACTAATCTGATATCTGTATCTATGCCTTGTTTTTGTTTTATTTAGTTTTTTGTTTTCTTTTAGATTTGACATATGAGTGAAATCGGACAGTATTTGTCTTTTTCCATGTGACTTATTTCATATAGCATAATACCTTCAAGATACATCTATGTCCCAAATGAAAGGATTTCAGTCTTTTTTATGGCTGAGTAGTATTTCATTTTGTATATATACCTCATCTTCTTTATTCATTCATCCATCAACGTACAGGTAGGTTTCTTCCTTATCTTGGCAGTTATAAACAATGCTGCAATGAATATAGGGGTGCCTATGTCTTTCAAATTAATGTTTTCATGTTCTTCAGATAAATATCTAGAAATAGAATAACTAGGTCATATGATAGTTCTACTCTTAATTTTATGAGCAATCTCCATACTGTTTTCCATAGTGTCTGCACCAGTTTATAGTAGCATCTTTATGAGGGTACCCTTTTCTCCACATCCTCTCCAATATTTGTTATTTATTGTCTTTTTAATAATAGCTATTATATCACATATGAAGTGATATTTCATCATGCTTTTGATTTGCATTTCCCTAATAATTAATGATGCTGAACAACTTTTCATGTGCCTGTTGGCTATCCATATGTCTTTTTTGGAAAAATGACTATTTACGACATCTGCCCATTTTTAAGTGGGTTGTGTCTTGGTTGTTGAGTCATATGAGTTCTTTATATACTTTAGATATTAACCCCTTATTGGATATATGATCTGTAAATATCTCCGCCCATTCTGTAAAATACCTTTTTTTTTTTTTTTTTTTTTTGCAGTACGTGGGCTTCTCACTGCTGTGGCCTCTCCTGTTGCGGAGCACAGGCTCTGGACGCGCAGGCTCAGCGGCCATGGCTCACGGGCTCAGCCGCTCTGCGGCATGTGGGATCCTCCCAGACAGGGGCACAAACCCGTGTCCCCTGCATCAGCAGGTGGACTCTCAACCACTGCGCCACCAGGGAAGCCCTGTAAAATACCTTTTGTTTTAAGATGATTTCCTTCACTGTGCAGAAGGTTGTTATTTTGATGTAGTCCCATTTGTTATTGCTTTGTTTCTGTCACCTTTGGAGTCAGATCTACAAAAGCATCACTAAGATGGATGCCAATGAAATTGCCACCTATGTTTTCTTTTAGGAATTTTATGGTTTGAAGTCTTACATTCAAATCTTTTTTTTTTTTTAATTGTTTTGGACGTGCCACATGGCATGTGGGATCTTAGTTGCCTGACCAGGGATCAAACCCATATCCCCTGAAGTAGAAACGTGGAGTCTTAACCATCGGACTGCAAGGAAAGTCCCTACCTTCAAGTCTTTGATTCTTTTTGAGTTAATTTTGGTGTATGTGTAGGATAGTTGTCTACTTTCATTATTTTGCATGTGGCTGTCCAGTGTTCCCAACACCATTTACTGAAGAGACTCTTATTTTTCCATTGAGCTTTGCTTATTTATCGTAAATTAATTGGCCATATAAGTATGGGTTTATTTCTGAACTCTCTATTTTGTTCCACTGATTTGTGTGTCTGTGTTTGTGCCAGCTTGTGATTACTATAGCTTTGTACTATAGTTGAAAATCAGGGAGCTTGATATCCCCAGTTTTGTTTTTCTTTCTCAAGAATGTTTTGACTATTTGTGATCTTTCATGATTCCATAAAAAATTTAGAATTATTTGTTCTAGTTCTGTGAAAAATGCCATTGAAATATTTGTAGGGACTGCATTGAATCTGTAGATTGCTTTGGGTAGTATGGACATTTTAACAATAATGAATTATTTCAGTCCATGAACACAGAATATTTTAAAATTTGTGTCTTCTTCAATTTCTTTCATTAGTGTCTTAAAATTTTTAGTACACAGGTCTTTCACTACCTTGGTTACATTTATTCCTAGGTATTTTTATTCTTTTTGATACAATTGTAAATGGATTATTTTCTTAGCTTCTCTTTATGATTATTTTTAGTACATAGAAACACAACTGACTTCATTTCTGTATATTTAATTTTGTATGCTGCAACTTCACTGAATTTATTTATCAGTTCTAACACTTTTTGATGGACTATTTAGGGTTTCCTATATAAAGTGCTGTATAGTATGCAAATTGTGACAGTTCTACTTCTTCCTTTCCAATCTGGATGCTTTTTAATCTCCTTGTCTAATTGCTATGGGTAGTACTTCCAATATTATGTGGAATGAAAGTGGTGAGAGTGGGCACCCTTGTCTTCTTCCTGATCTTAGAGAAAAAGTTTTAGCTTTTAACTCTTAAGGATGATGGTAGCTATGGCATTGTCATATATAGGCTTTATTATATTGAAGTACTTTCTTTTGATACCTGGTTTTTGAAGTTTTTTTTTTATCATAAATGGATGTTCGATCTTGTCAAATGTTTTTTCCACATCTATTGAGATGATCATATGACATTTATCCTTCATTTTGTTAATGTGTTGTTTCAGTTTGATTGATTTGCAGATGTTGAACCATCTTTGCCTCTCCGGAATAAATCCCACTTTATAATAGTGTATGATTCCTTTATGTATTGTTGGATTTGGTTTGCTAATATTTTGTTGAGGATTTCTGCAAATGTTCATCAGGTTTCTTTTCTTGAGGTATCCTTGTCTGGTTTTGAGATCAGGATAATGCTTGCTTCATAAATTGTGTTTGGAAGATTTTTATCCTCTTCAATTTTTTGGTAGAGTTTGAGAAAATACATATTTAATCTTTTTTTAATGTTTTATAGAATTTGCCAGTGAAGTCTTTTGGTCCTGAACTTTTTCTTGTTGGGAAATTTTTGATTACTGTTTCAATCTCCTTACTAGTATGTGGTCTATTTAGATTTTCCTTTTCTTCATGATTCAGTTTTGAAAGATTGTATGTTTCTAGGAATTTATCCATTTCTTCAAGGTTGTCCTATTTTTATGGTGTATAATTATTTTAGTAGTCTCTTATGAGCCTCTGCATTTCTGTGGTATCAGTTGTAACTGCTCCTCTTTAATTTCTCATTTTATTTATTTGAATCCTCTCTCTTTTTTTCTTTGTTAGCCTGGCTAAAGGCTTGTGATTTTGTTTAATTTTTCAAAGATCCAGCACTTAGTTCCATCAAACTTTTCTATTTTTTTGTCTATATTTATTTCCACTCTGATCTTTACTAATTCTACTAATTTTCTACCAGTTCTTAGCTTCATTTGTTCTTTTTCTAGTTCCTTTAGGTATAAGATTAGATTGTTATTTGGGATTTTGTTTGTTTGTTTGTTTCTTGAGGTAGGTCTGAATTGCTAACAACTTCCCTCTAAGAACTGCATTTGCTGGATTACATAGAATTTGATATGTTGTATTTCTGTTTTCATTTATATCTAGGCATGTTTTGATTTCTCCTTCGATTTCTTTGTTGACCCCTTTGGTTTTTCAGTAGCATCTTCTCCACATGTTTGTGTGTTTTCTTATTTTTTTCCTTTTGATTAATTTCTAGTTTCACACCATTTTGGTTAGAGAAGATTCTTGATATGATTTCAATTTCTTGAACTTTTTGAGATTTGTTTTATGAACTAACATGTAATCTGCCTGCAGAATTTTCCATATGCCATTGAGAAGAATGTGTATTCTGCTGCTTTTGAATAAAATGTTCCATATAAAATTAAGCAATGTGATTTAACATATTATTTAACCCAATGACTCCTCATTGATTATCTGTCTGGATGATACATCCATTGATGTAAGTGTGGTATTAATGCTCCTTACTATTATTGTATTTCTTTCAATTTCTCCCATTAAATCCATTAATATTTGCTTCATATATCTTGGTATTCCTCTGTTGGGTGAATGTATGTTTATAAATGTTATATCTTCTTGCTGGATTGACCCCTTTATCATATTGTAATACCCTTTTTTTCTTTTATTATAGTCTTTGTTTTAAAGTCTAGTTTGTCTGATATGAGTATAACTACTCCAGTTTTCTTTTCATTTCCATTGGCTTAGGAAAATTTTTTTCTATTCCTTCACTTTTAGTTTGAGTGTGTCCTTTCTTCCAAAGTGAGTTTTTGTAGGGAATATATTGATGGAACTGCTTATCCATTCAACCACTCTATGTCTTTTGGTTGGCAAATTCAGTGCATTTATATTGATAGTAATTGTTGCTAGGTATGGACCTATTGCCATTTTTAAAATTGTTTTCTGTCTGTTTTTGTATTTCCTCCCTGTTCCTTTCTTATTCTCTTTCTCTCTCCCCTTGTGTTTTGGTGGTTTTCTTTAATGTCAAGTTTATATTCCTTTCTCATTTTCTTTTGTGCATTTACTATGTTTTCTTGTGGTTTCTGTGAGGTTCACATATAATATTCTATGTAAATAGTAGTCTGTTTTAAGTTGGTAGCACATTCCAAGGCTATCTTCTTACTCACCCCCCCACCATATTTCATGCTGTCAATGATATACTTTACATCTTTTTATTTTATGCAGCTTTTTAACTAATTATTGTAATTTAAGTTAATTTTACTATATTCTTATAGTCTTCATACTTACTTTATAAGTGATTGATCCACTACCTTTATTATATATTTGCCTTTTCCAGTGAGATTTTTACTTTTGGTTTTTTGTTAACAATTAATTCAGCTTAAAGAACTCCCTTTAACATATCTTGTGGGGTTGGTTTAATGATTATGAACTTCTTTAGGTTTTGCTCATCTGGAAACCTCTTTTCTGCTCCTTCAATTCTGAATGAAAGCTTTGTTGATTAAAGAATTCTTTGTTGAATTTTTTTTTTCTTTCATCTCTTTGAATAAATCATGTCACTCTCTTCTGGCCTGTAATTTTTCTGCTAAAAAATCTGCTGAAAGCATTATTGGGTTTCCCTTGTACATCACAAGTTGTTTTTTGCTTGCTGCTTTTAGGATTCCCTCTTTATCCTTAATTACCATTTTAATTATAATGTGTGTGGAGTGTGTCTCTTTAATTTCATCTAACTTGGAACTCTCTGGGTTTCCTGGACTGAGGGATTCCTATTTCCTTCCTCAGATTAGGGAAGTTTTCAGTCACTAATTCTTCAAATAATTTTTCTGGTCCTTTATTTCTCTCTTCTCCTTTGGGACCCCTACTATGTGCTGTTATTCTGGTTGATGTCCCAAAGTTCGCTTAAGTTGTCTTTGTTTTTTTTAAATTATTTTTTCATTTTGTCACTCTGTCTGGGTGAGCTCCATTATTTTGTCTTCCAGATCATGATTTGTTTTTCTAACTCATCCAGTCTGATATTGAACACCTGTAGTGTATTTTTCAGTTGAGTTATCACTTCTGTTTGGTTCTTTCTTATATTTTCTATCTCTTTATTGAAATTCTCACTGTGTTCATTCATTCTCCTCCAAGGTGAGCATCTTTATGACCATTACTTTGAATTCTTTATTGGGTAGATTTCTTATCTTTGTTTCATTTAGTTCTTTTTCTGAGGTTTTATCTTATTATATCAACTGGAACATATTCCTCTGCCTCCTCATTTTGCCTAATTCTCTGTGTCTGTTCTTATGTACTAGGTAAATCATCCAGTCTTGAGGGAGTGGCCTTATTTAGGGGATATCCTGTGAGGTTCAGAGTCTCAATCCCACCTGACCACCAGAACCAAGCACTCAACAGGTGTCCCATAGGTGGGCTCTGCTGTGATTGGTTGCAGATGCTGCTGAAGCATGCTTGTGGTTTGGGCTGGCCCTGGACCAGCATCAAGGCCCACCCACAACTTTTGCATGTGCCGGTGGGCATGGCTCTCCCTCTGCTGGCTGTGAGGTCCAGCTGAGGAGCAGGGTAGGTGGAGCTCTCACAGGGGTGCACCCAATGGCACTAACAGGTTAAAGGGAGAATTTAAATGGTGCTGCTAGTGTGACAATTAGCAGGTAGCCTGAGATAACAAAAATGGCACCTGCCAGTGTCTCTGTCCCCAGGGAGTGTCCCAGCTGGCTCCTGCCTCTCCAGCAGATACTTCAAGACTAATAATTATGTTCCCTTCACCTATGGTCCATTAATTTTTTAATTTATTTTTAATTTTTTTATATCTTTATTGGAATATAATTGCTTTACAATTATAAAATTGTATTAGTTTCTGCTGTATAACAAACTGAATCAGCTCTATGTATATGTATATCCCCATATCCTCTCCCTCTTGCGTCTCCCTCCCCCTCTCCCTACCCCACCCCTCTAGGTGGACACAAAGCACCGAGCTGATCTCCCTGTGCTATGCGGCTGCTTCCCACTAGCTATCTATTTTACATTTGGTAGTGTATATATGTCAGTGCTACTCTCTCACTTCATCCCAGCTTCCCCTTCCCCACCGTGTCCTCAGGTCCATTTTCTACATCTGCGTCTTTATTCCTGCCTTGCCACTAGGTTCATCAGTACCATTTTTTTTAGATTCCATGTATGTGCATTTTTTAATTTGGTGTTTTTGTGCTAGTTTTGAGTCAGGATACTTGGCATGTAGGCCCTTTGTGAGCAGGTTTTTCATTCCATTCAGTTCTATAGCTTTCCTAGATGTATTCCCAGTTGGTTTCCCAAGCCAGGTGTTTTTGGAGGCTTGTCTCTCCTGTGCAGGATCTAGGGGTTGGGGTGCTTCATGTGGAGGCTAGATCCTTTGCCCCTTAGGAAAAAGATCCAAATCTTTGTGATCCTTCTCAATTGTGGATCACTGAACAGAGTGTGGCTTTTTCCTTGGCAAGACTGTCTCTCTGCCTCTCTTACAAGTATTAATGCTATACTATTCCCCCTTTGTTGTGGAGGCTTTATTCATTCAGTTTTCAGGTCCCTTTCTGAGGGAATTATTCCATATGTCATTGTAGATTTGTTGCATCCATGGGAGGAGGTAAGTTTAGGATCTTACTACACTGCCATCTTGAATCCTCAAACTTGGGATATTTTTAACTTGGACTGTGTTTTGCTTTCAGAAATATGTATACTGTCAGGAGCTCTTAAGCTTTTAATATAATTTTTCCACTTAATTTGTTTTTAAGCATTAGAACTTCTTTTATAAGTCAACTAATCACACTGTCATATTCTTTTCTTTTTTTTGATTTGGTAGTTAGTGAAGAGAGAGAAAAATACTACTTGGAGAAAGTGATGAAATGCTACAGGAAGACATTTAATGATAAACATTGCTTCTGAAGATAAAACTAGAGATTAATTTTAAGCTACTTTTAACTGCCAACCTAAATTTCAAATAGCTTTACAATGTGAAATAATTAGATTGCTTAAGGAGAGCAAACACACTAACTTCAGAATTAATAAGAACACATCAGTATATATCTCCATTCTACTATTGCAGCAGAATGCTTTTTTAAAAATTAGCTGTTTGTGACGATCTGTGCTATTTTCAATAGAATGAGAAATCTTACAAGATTACTAAGACAATTACCTTATCAAATTGTTATACTTTAAATTCTCCAAATCATTTACATTATGAATCAGGAACTAATGTCTTTTTTGGAACTATCTGGTTTCTTAGAGGTTTAATTGAAGATCAGCTTGAGACCAAATGAGTTACTCAGCAACATATAACCGTCAAACAGTTAATGCATGCCACCCCTGAGTCAAACCTCAGGGAGGAAGATAAAAGGTATCCTAACTCCTGAGGAGGCTGAAGGATGCATTTGGAATTAATCCTTTTAATACCATGAAATCTATCAAGGTATTCATCAACCAGAACACAAACACATTTAATGCAATATATATCATCTGAAACAGCATTTAGAATATAACCTTTAAAAAGCCTTAGGATTTATAGCATCATTTCTATAAGATGTCATATCATAGGACCTATGCATGATTTGTGTGGGACCTTCAACTTCCGGAGGCCTGTTTTCCACACACAAATTTTCTCTACCACATTCTTAAGCTGTCATCCAGTTTGTGCCTAAAAACCAACAATAAATAGTGATGAAAGTAGCCAGTTTCACATATGGGCAAGTTGGCCTGAAAGTTCTTTCTCTCCCTTTCTTTCATATAACTTCCCAAAATTATACATAAACTTTTTTGGGTAAAATTGCCTTATTAAAATATTTACCCTTAAGTCCACAGAAAATTTCAGGAAGGCAAAGCCATGTTAAGATCAGTTCAAACTCTACCCCTGATTATCTAGCACAGTGTCTGGTACATGGTAGAAATCCAGTAAGAAATCTATGAAATGATATCTGTTTATTTGTATATTCACCAGTTAGTCCTAATTTTATTTTTGGAAGCTTTGAAAACAAGTCTCTCGGGCTTCCCTGGTGGCGCAGTGGTTGAGAGTCCGCCTGCCGAGGCAGGGGACACGGGTTCGTGCCCCGGTCCGGGAAGATCCCACATGCCACGGAGCGGCTGGGCCCGTGAGCCATGGCCGCTGAGCCTGCGCGTCCGGAGCCTGTGCTCCGCAATGGGAGAGGCCACAACAATGAGAGGCCCGCGTACCGCAAAAAACAAACAAACAAACAAACAAAACCCCAAGTCTCTCTATTGTGGTAGTAATTTGAATGAAGGTATTGTGAAAGAAACAGCTGACTTTTCTCTCTATTACTTAGGAGTAGGTTTGTCTTTGACAGAAAACGTAAAATAACAATAGCATACAAGAGACAGAAGGTAATTTCTGTCTTGAGAAGTGCGCTGGAAGTGCTCAATCATGGACTGACACCTTGTGTCTCATAGTTCCATCCTTGTTTCTCATAGAAACCATTGTGGGAGCTTCTCTTCCTAAATTCCCTTTATGGACAAATTTATTGATACAAGCTTCAGCTATCCTGTTTATGTTGTAGCTACCAGAAAAAGAGAAAAAAATCATTTTTTCATCTTTAGTAGTGTTAAACTTGCCAAATTTTAAGCAGACATATGGATGACAAGAGTACAAATAATATTCCCAGGTGACTTTGGGGCTGGATGTGTCCACGTGACTAGGTTGTGGCCCCTGAGATGTCCTTGAAAGTGATATGTGCAAATTCTGGGAATCTTCCTAAATAGGAAAATTCTTCTTATTTTCTTTCCTTCTTCTTGCTAGCTACAATGATCATGTGAAGTCTGGAACTGAAGCAGCTTTGGGGGCATCTGTGGTCACTTAACAAAAGAGACCTGAGTGTCTGATCAATAAGAAAAAAGAGGCCTGATTCCATAGAGTACACCAGCCCTGGGACTACCATCTCCAGAATTTGCCATGAGAGAAAAATCAATGTGTGTGTGGTTTACAGAACTATTTAAGGTTTTTTCTCTCTTGCAACCAAAATCTAATCCAAGCTAATAAAGTACCATGTTCCTAGATCTCTCATCCCTCCTGGTTAAGCATTTGCCATTTTTGTAAATATCTCATTTTCTTTGAAAACTTATGTTTATACCAAAACCTGAAGACAAATATTAATTCTAGCTTTATTAGTCATTAAAAAGTACTCATAACTTTGGAAAATGGTGTTTTGACTGGAACCTGTCAGGCTAAAGCCTAAAGGAATTGTACATAAACACTGCCCTCAAGTTGGAAAATTTGTTTCTCACGGTGGTATGGGTTAACAATTCAGTAACTGCTTTACATGTAAATGGGAGTTGAACAAGTAACTAAATTGATAGTGGTTGGTAGGAGTCAGAGAGGAAAGTTACAGATGACTAAGATTAGAATAAACCCCATTTTTCCATTTACATGTTCTCCAAAGAAAAACTCTCATTAAAAAATCTCTTATCACATCCCTTCTCTGTTCAAAATGTCGCACTGCATCCAAAATCCTTACCCTGTTATTCAGAACTGTCCCTGTATCAGATCAAACTTGTATTTATGGCTTATTTTTCATATTTCTGCATGACCCCTACATCTTTCAGATTTCCCAAATATGTTGATATCTTCAACCTTCCCGGTTTTCCCGTTATCACAATCTCTATTTTAGCTGCACTTTTCACAGACTATTCACTTCTTGTCCTAGCATCACTAAAGCCACACATCTCATGAGGATACATCTATTCTGATCTTTCCAGCAGGAATTAATCATCCCATTCTCTGCACTCATAAGGACAATTACATGCTTCTTAAGACACATATTTCATCCTGTGTGGCAGCATAAATGTGTGTGTGCACATGTGTCTGCACACGGAGTTGTATTCTATTTGAAGATTTAGTTGGTCTGCCCAACTCTAGCAGAGGGCCTTGCACAGAGATACTCTCAGTAAATATTTTGGACAAAATAATGTTACTTAATGTTATATCCCTCTGAGTACTACCCTATCATGTGTTACATTTCCTTAAAACTTATGAATTAATTCTGTACTTTATTGCTGTATTCAGTTTGTATTTATCCTGGTTTCAAGTTTCATCGCTGTTGTTACGTAAGCAAGGACTGTGCCCTCCCCGACCAACTCACAAAGGGTACTTGTGAAAAGAAGAAAGATTATGCTTTTATGATGATATAGCTGTACTGGAAATGTCAGTTGTGTGCTCTACCCACAGACCTCCTAAGAAAAACTTCCTCGAGCTTGATGAAAAGGCAAGCTGAAGTGACAAAATGTTTTTTATCACATTACCAAGAACACTTTTCCAAATTTGTAGACAAATGTGTGTATATATTAGAATTTGTTATTCTATAAACATATCTATTTCCCTTTTCTACCCAAGTTTATATATATATATAAAATATTTATTGAGCCAGATACAGGTGTTCTAATTGGTCCTTGGCCTTCTAGGATTTGTTGTCTTTGAGGATGAAAAGACTGTACGTACTAAATAAGGAATTACAATTTCCTAAATTTTGGGTTAAGGAAGTCCTGAATGTTGGTTTTGTGAGAGTGGTTAGGGAAGACAAATAATCCACACTACCGAGGTCAAGGAAAGCTTCCTGAAGAATGTGTTTAAGACATGATCCCTGAACATTCCCATATACTGATGAAAGCGAGAATGGTCCATTAGGGCAACAGAAAGAAGTTCAGTGTAAATAGAATTTAATTTGTAATGAGGGGCAATAGAAATAAATGAAGTAAGAAAATTAACCAGGGGTCAGTGAACAGTTTCAAGAAGATTAACGCAAAGTTCAAGCGAATTAATACACTATTGTGTGTTTTGTTGTTGTTGTTTGCTTTTATAAAAGCATTGTGTTTGTTAATATATTTTTTAAAAGTTTGCTTAGGTAAACTGTTTACATAATTCCTAAGACTTTTAGAGGATAACAGTTTCCTCCTTTGAAAATGTTATGGATACTTCAAGGGAGTAATATTTATCCCAACAAAATGATTATTTATACCATCTCTACTTTAATAAGTATAGATTAATTCATAATAACAATTATAAAAATAATTCATACTAATCCATAAAAACAATTGATTCATGATCACGTGTTCAATGATTTCCAAAACTAACTTTGTGAATTTAATTATGTGGCTAAGAACAGTGTCCCCATACGCTCTAATCTCCTCAAAAGGCACCTACTATCACATAGAATTCTTGAGTTGGAAAATGTAAGGGTTTTAATGTACTTTATCATACAGATAATTCAGTGGCTTCCTGACCCCATTCTCCTGCTCATGGTTTTCATTTGTGTATGTGAATTTGCCTTCCTCCTTTTCTTTTATTTTGCTATTTTTTTTCTTTTTTGCTTCTTTCGTTTACTATCACTCTTGCTTTTGAATTTCCTCTTCTTTTCTCCTCATTGTCACAACACTTAATAACCTTACTGGTTAGATTAATATGCTATTAATAGGCAACACTCACTGGGCATCAGCTATGTTCCAGGCACTTTACATATGTCATTTCATATAATTATTGCAAAATTCCTATTAAATAGTGTGACTAGAATTTACCAGATGAAGAAAACCATTTTAGGTACACTAAGTGGTTTTCTTAAAATTCTCTCATCTAGTTAAGTAGAGGAATCAGGAATAACATTCATGTTTGCATTATTCAAAATTTTCTTTTCTTCATCCTTTGATACACAGATCCCTAAAGCACTTTAAGATCAATGTCAACTGTTATTTCTGATACCATAGCTATCAAAGGAAAAATAAAAATAAAATTCTCACACAAGCTGGTATGGAAGGCTAGAGAGAAGGTAATAGAGTGTCAAAATTCAGCACAGATCTATAAAACTTTCTTCCCTGATCCCTGTCCCCAAACACCTAGCATTCCAGGGAAATGTCCTGTTTGATACTTGGAAAACACAGCAGGAGATGTAACATTTGAGTGGAAAGCCTGCAGTAGGTTGTTAAGATCTGCAGACGAGGGAGTTTACCAGCAGAAGCTGACAGTGAGACATAGTTTTGAAAATACAGTTGATATAAATTTAGAAAAGAAAAAAAGGCATTATACTCTTTTTATGACAGCCTAAAACCTCTATTAACTTAGGTAAGCTCCAGCATGTCTTATAGGACAAAACTTTGAACCTGAGTTCTTCATTATACTGGACTTGAATTCCAAAACTGAGTAGAGAGGTGATCAAAGGAGACACTGAACTGGCAGAAAACGATCTAAACAGAAATATTTATTTGGAAAGATCTTAGTCAGCTAACACCATGGCTATTAAGGCTGAAAAAGTGGCTGGCTTATCTCAGAAATGCAGCATGTTTTGTGTAGGCTGACATTGAAGCAACACATTTATTTATCCAAGAGGCATTTCAGGAGAGCCACTACCTGCCAGGCATTCTTCTAGGTGTTGTGGATATGCAGTGGAGAAAACGAATGTAACCCTCATGCAGCTTATATTTGAGAGGCAAAATCAGTCAGAAGTAAGTTAGTACATAATATGTGGCCTTGATAAGAATAGCAAAGTCAACCCGGGAGATCCAAAGTGAGAGACAATGCTACTTGACATATGGTTGTAGGTGAAACCTTTACTAATATGGTGATATTTAAGGATAGACTAGGATTACATGGGGGAGTAAATTATGAGGATAAATGGCTGAATACCATTCTCGCCGGAGAACAAAGATGAAAACACCATAAAGTGAAAGTGTGATGTCCAAGAGCATCAGGAAAGCCAGGGTGGCTGGAGGGAGAGAAGATGGGAGAGGAAGTTAGAGGGATAGATGGGACCAAAGTAAGTAGGGGCATATCCACCACAGACAAGCGATAGTACTGATATGGCAGAAATTCCCCCAAAGAGTTTAGAAATCCACATTTCTCTTGCTGCCCAGTCTCAATTTTCCACCCCGCAAACCATCCAAATAACCCTTCAAACAGGATGTGTTTCCATCCTTTCCTCTTATCAGTAGATTTAAAGTGTAAAAATTAAGTCATAAGTATCATACACTTGTGAGTGTGTTACTATTTTTAATTTCAAACATGGGATTAAAAAAAAAAGGTTTTGGGCATTTTATCACGAAACATCTGCTAGAATTCCTACAGATAAAGATTTTTAAGTACACAAGGTCAGCAAATTTAATCTCCTTCCATTATAGAGAAAGCAACTTAAGTCTAGGTCCTCTAGAATTAATAATATATCAAGCCATACTTCAGTAGTAGTTGATGCCCCCTGGAATAATGGGAAAATGCAGCCTATAGTAGCTTCCTTTTATGTTTATTTTACTAAATTTCAATATAGGATGGCGTTATTTCACGATATGATGTTTATTGTAATCAAAGCTTAACTTGAAAGAAAGCCTTCCAATGAGCGTCTTACTTCTATGCTCTTTTTGCTCACGGAAGTGGCTAAGCTGTATCGCATCTCAGCAATATACCCTCATTATCGGCAATATACCCTCATTATGTTTACTGCCTTCCTGATTAGATATCAGCAACCAGCACCCTGATAGCAATGATAGCCTTGCTCTGACAGACACTGGGAAACCTGATCTAGCTCTTCCACATACTCTCCCATTCATGCCCATGTATTTGAGCCAAATCCTTTATGTTAGTATGTGTATACTTAGCAAATGAAGAGAGTACAATTTATGCATTTAATAGTTATGCATTTTAAAATTTGTTATGACATTGAGTTCACTCCCAGTCACCATAACTTGAACAAAAATCAGAAAAACGTATTTAATATATTCTCAAAACATGTATTTTATATTTCATGGGAAGACACTTTCTGCTTAGCAATACAAATGGGTTGTTGTTTTTTAAATTTGGAAATTATCTGCCATAAATACAGCCAATTTTCTTCCAAAGAGGCAATACTAAGAACTAAACCATTTCTATTAAGTTCAATTCAAAAACTATTTATTGGATGTTTAATCTATGCTACACAGTGTCCTAGGCCCTTGGGATGGAGCAGTGTGCAAAAGAGATAGAAATACTTGCTCTTTGGAGTTCATTTTCCAGCAGGGCAACTGCCACTTCATAAAGGATGGTATGAATGTTCTAGAATGGTATATGGAAACGCAGAGTCCAGAGTGATTCAGAGTATTTGCTTTATAAAATATTTCCAGTTAGATTTTCTCAGTTCTTCTTCAATCTGCCAATACTGTCTCATTAACTTTTCACTCTCACCAACAAAGATGTTGCACCAGGTCAATCTGACCATGCACTAGAAATAGATGTAACAAGTACAATCTAATCTCCAGCTGTAGTTTAGAAAATCACTGAGAGAAGACAGCAGGTGCCATTAGGAAGTGTTACAACAGCTCCCTGACTTGGTGAATAAAACAGATATCTGACATACAGCCTTCACCTTGTGTTTTGTGGGGGAGAAGGGTAGCCATGATCATCTAATTTAAAGTTGGGCTAATTTACTCTAGGCTAATTTGACTACAGCATTTCTCTTAATGCAGAGCTTTACAATAATCACCCACAGCACAAGGTGTCAAACAGCCGAGAAACAGACATGTAGTATTAGAAGTAGAAGAGTCTTCAGAGGGATTCGTGTTCAGTCTCGTAATTTGACAGATGAGGAACTGAGACCTAGAGATTTTATACAATCATCTTGCAGTCCCAGACTGCTCACTAGCAAATCTTGGGTAAAATGGCCAAATCCTAATCTTCAGGTCTTGCTCTTTTCAGCAAATTATGCAGCTTTAACACAATCCATTAAAAAAATTGATCATAAAATAAAACTCATACTATTGTGAGATATATTTTATATGTAAATTTGTATAAATTATAATTCTAGAGTGCAACTCTCAGGCAGAAGATCATTTGGAATTCAGGAAGAATAAATTTGTGAGGAGTTTTTAGGTTTGCATTGGTCAGGATGTGTGTCTGACTGCCTGTAATAGACAACACAAATAAGTGACTTAATCAGGTGAGAGACTCATTTAAAAAAAATTTTTTTTAATACAGCAGGTTCTTAGTTACCTATTTTATACATATTAGTGTATATATGTCAATCCCAATCTCCAAATTCATCCCACCACCACCACCCCTGCCCCCCACTTTCTCCCTTGGTGTCCATATGTTTGTTCTCTACATCTGTGTCTCTATTTCTGCCTTGCAAACCAGTTCATCTGTAAAATTTTTCTAGATTCCACATATATGCGTAAATATATGATATTTGTTTTTCTCTTTTTGACTTACTTCACTATGTATGACAGTCTCTAGGTCCATCCACATCTCTACAAATGACCCAATTTCGTTCCTTTTTATGGCTGAGTAATATTCCATTGTATATGTATACCACATCTTCTTTATCCATTCATCTGTCGATGGGCATTTAGGTGGCTTCCGTGACCTGGCTATTGTAAATACTGCTTCAATGAACATTGGGGTGCATGTGTCTTTTAAAATTATGGTTTTCTCTGCGTATATGCCCAGTAGTGGGATTGCTGGGTCATGTGGTAATTCTATTTTTAGTTTTTTAAGGAACCTCCATACTGTTCTCCATAGTGGCTGTATCAATTTACATTCCCACCAACAGTGCAAGAGTGTTCCATTTTCTCCACACTATCTCCAGCATTTGTTGTTTGTAGATTTTCTGATGATGCCCATTCTAACCGTTGTGAGGTGATACCTCATTGTAGTTTTGATTCGCATTTCTCTAATAATTAGTGATGTTTAGTAGCTTTTCATGTGCCTCTTGGCCATATGTATGTCTTCTTTGAAGAAATGTCTATTTAGGTCTTCTGCCCATTGTTTGATTGGGTTGTTCATTTTTTAATATTGAGCTGCATGAGCTGTTTATATATTTTGGAGATTAATCCTTTGTCTGTTAATTTGTGTGCAAAAATTTTCTCCCATTCTGAGAGTTGTCTTTTTGTCTTATTAATAGTTTCCTTTGCTGTGCAAAAGCTTTTGTTTCATTAGATCCCATTTGTTTATTTTTGTTTTTATTTCCATTACTCTAGGAGGTGGGTCAAAAAAGATCTTGCTGTGATTTATGTCGAAGAGTGTTCTTTCTATGTTTTCCTCTAAGAGTTTTATAGTGTCCCATCTTACATTTAGGTCTTTAATCCATTTTGAGCTTATTTTTGTGTATGGTGTTAGGGAGTGTTCTAATTTCATTCTTTTACATGTAGCTGTCCAGTTTTCCCAGCACCACTTATTGAAGAGACTGTCTTTTCTCCATTGTATATCCTTGCATCCTTTGTCATAGATTAGTTGATCATAGTTGTGTGGGTTTACCTCTGGGCTTTCTATCCTGTTCCATTGATCTATATTTCTGTTTTTGTGCCAGTACCATACTGTCTTGATTACTGTAACTTTG
Source organism: Aethalodelphis obliquidens (assembly GCF_003676395.1). NCBI lineage: Eukaryota > Metazoa > Chordata > Mammalia > Artiodactyla > Delphinidae > Aethalodelphis > Aethalodelphis obliquidens. The sequence continues at coordinate 4,657,321 of NW_020837961.1, read as the reverse complement.
TAGTACAGTTTGAAGCCAGGGAACCTGATTCCTCCAGCTCTGTTTTTTTCCCTCACCTCATGATTGGTTATTCAGGATCATTTATGTCTCCATACAAATTTTAAGATTTTTTTATTCTGGTTCTGTTATTCAGGATCATTTATGTCTCCATACAAATTTTAAGATTTTTTTATTCTGGTTCTGTAAAAAATGCCATTGGTAATTTGATACGGATTGCATTGAATCTGTAGGTTGCTTTGGGTAGAATAGTCATTTTCACAATATTGATTCTTCCAATCCAAGAACATGGTATATCTCTCCATCTGTTTGTGTCATCTTTGATTTCTTTCATCAGTGTCTTATAGTTTTCTGAGCACAGGTCTTTTATCTCCTTAGGTAGGTTTATTCCTAGGTATTTTATTCTTTTTGTTGCAATGGTGAATGGGAGTGTTTCCTTAATTTCTCTTTTATGACATTTCTTTCTTAGTGTATAGGAATGAAAGAGATTTCTGTGGATTAATTTTGTATTCTGCAACTTTACCAGATTCATTGATTAGCTCTAGTAGTTTTCTGATGACGTCTTTAGGATTATCTATGTATAGTATCATGTCATCTGTAAACAGTGACAGTTTTACTTCTTCTTTTCCAATTTGGACTTCTTTTATTTCTTTTTCTTCTCTGATTACCATGGATAGGACTTCCAAAACTATGTTGAATAACAATGGCAAGAGTGGACATCCTTGTCTTCTTCCTGATCTTAGAGCAAATGCTTTTAGTTTTTCACCACTGAGAATGATGTTTGCTGTGGGTTTGTCATATATGGCCTTTATTATGTTGTGGTAGGTTCCCTCTATGCCCACTTCTGGAGAGTTTTTATCATAAATGGGTGTTGAATTTTGTTAAAACTTTTTCTGCATCTATTGAGATGATTATATGGATTTTATTCTTCAGTTTGTTAATATGATTTATCACATTGATCCATTTGTGTATATTGAAGAATCCTTGCATCCCTGAGATAAATCCCACTTGATTATGGTCTATGATCCTTTTAATGTCTTGTTGGATTCTGTTTGCTAATATTGTGTTCAGGATTTTTGCATCTATATTCATCAGTGATATTGGTCTGTAATTTTCTTTTTCTGCAGTATCTTTGTCTGGTTGTGGTATCAGGGTGATTGTGGCTTCATAGAATGAGTTTGGGAGTGTTCTTTCCTCTGCAAATTTTGGAAGAGTTTGAGAAGGATAGGTGTTTGCTCTTCTTTAAATGTTTGATAGAATTCACGTATGAAGCCATCTGGTCCTGGACTTCTGTTTGTTGGAAGAATTTTAATCACAGTTTCAATTTCATTACTTGTGATTCGTCTGTTCATATTTCTATTTCTTCCTGGTTCAGTCTTGGAAGGTTATACCTTTCTAAGAATTTGTCCATTTCTTCCACGTTTTCTATTTTATTGGCACAGAGTTGCTTGTAGTAGTCTCTTATGATGCTTTGTATTTCTGTGGGGTCCATTGTAACTTCTCCTTTTTCATTTCTAATTTTATTGATTTGAGTTCTCTCCCTCTTTTTCTTGATGAGTCTGACTAAAGGTTTATCAATTTTGTTTATCTTCTCTAAGAACCAGCTTTTAGGTTTATTGATCTTTGTTTTCTTTGTTTCTATTGCAGTTATTTCTGCTCTTATCTTTATGATTTCTTTCCTTCTACTAATTTTGGGTTTTGTTTGTTCTTCTTTCTCTAGATCCTTTAGGTGCAAGTTTAGACTTTTTATTTGAGATTTTTCTTGTTTCTTGAGTAAGGATTGTATTGTTATAAATTCCCTCTTAGAACTGCTTTTGCTGCATCCCATAGGTTTTGGATTTTTGTGTTTCCATTGTCATTTGTCTCTAGGTACTTTTTGATTTCCTCCTTGATTTCTTCAGTGATCTCTTGGTTATTTAGTAATGTACTGTTTAGCCTCCATGTGTTTGTGCTTTTTACATTTTTCCCCTGTAATTTATTTCTAATCTCCTAGCGTTGTATTTGGAAAAGATGTTTGATATGACTTCAATTTTCTTAAATTTACCAAGGCTTGATTTGTGACCCAAGATGTGATCTATCCTGGAGAATGTTCTGTGTGCACTTGAGAAGAAAGTGTAACCTGCTTTTTTCAGATGGAATATCCTATAAATATCAATGAAATCTTTCCCGTCTATTGTGTCATTTAAAGCTTGTGTTTCCTTATTAATTTTCCTTCTGCATGATCTGTCCATTGGTGTAAATGAGATGTTAAAGGCCCCCACTATCATTTTGTTACCATCAATTTTCTCTTTTATAGCTGTTAGCATTTGCCTTATGTATTGAGGTGCTCCTATGTTGGGTGCATATATATTTATAATTGTTATATGTTCTTCTTGGATTGATCCCTTGATCATTATGTAGTGTCCTTCCTTGTTTCTTGTAACATTCTTTATTTTAAAATCTATTCATTTTTATGATATGAATATCACTACTCCAGGTTTCTTTTGATTTCCATTTGCATGGAATATCTTTTTCCATCCCCTCACTTTCAATCTGTATGTGTCCCTAAGTCTAAAGTGGGTCTCTTGTAGACAGCATATATATGGGTCTTGTTTTTATATCCATTCAGTGGGCCTGTGTCTTTTGGTTGGAGCATTTAATCCATTCACGTTTAAGGTAATTATTGATATGCATGTTCCTATTACCATTTCCTTAATTGTTTTGGATTTGTTTTTATAGGTCTTTTTCTTCTCTTGCTTTTAGTGTGTAGAGAAGTTCCTTTAGCATTTTTTGTAAAGCTGGTTTGGTGGTGCTGAATTCTCTTAGCTTTTGCTAGTATGTAAAGTTTTTGATTTCTCTGTCAAATCTGAATCATATCCTTTATGGGTAGATTAATCTTGGTTGTACTTTCTTCCTTTTCATCACTTTAAATATACTGTGCCACTCCCTTCTGGCTTGCCAGTTTCTGCTGAGAAATCAGCCGTGTTAACCTTATGGGAGTTTCCTTGTATGTTATTTGTCATTTTTCCCTTGTTGCTTTTAATAATTTTTCTTTGTATTTAACTTTTGTCAATTTGATTACTATATGTCTTGGTGTGTTTCTCTTTGGGTTTATACTGCCTGGGACTCTCTGTGCTTCCTGGACTTGGGTGGCTATTTTCTTTCCCATGTTAGGGAAGTTTTCGACTATAATCTCTTCAAATATATTCTTGGGTCCTTTCTCTCTCTCTTCTCCATCTGGGACCATTATAGTGTGAATGTTGGTGTGTTTAATGTTGTCCCAGAGTCTCTTCGGCTGTCTTCATTACTTTTCATTCTTTTTTCTTTATTCTGTTCCGCAGCCGTGAATTCCACCATTCTGTCTCCCAGGACACTTATCTGTTCTTCTGCCTCAGTTATTCTGCTATTGATTCCTTCTAGTGTATTTTTCATTTCAGTTATTGTATTGTTCATCTCTGCTTTTAGTTTTCTTTAATTCTTCTAGGTCTTTGTTAAACATGTCTTGCATCTTCTCGATCTTTGCCTCCATTCTTTTTCTGAGGTCCTAGATCATCTTCACTATCATTATTCTGAATTCTTTTTCTGGAAGTGTGCATATCTCCACTTCATTTAGTTGTTTTTCTGAGGTTTTATATTGTTCCTTCATCTGGTACATAGTCTTCTGCCTTTTCATTTTCTGTCTTTCTCTGAATGTGTTTTTCATTCCACAGGCTGCAGGTTTGTTTTTCTTCTTGTCTCTGCTGTCTCAAGGGACACTTATCCTCACATAACAAGGGAGTCTGGATAAAGGAAGTGTAGTGCCAATGTCATCAGTGATTGAGGTCCAATCTTTTGGCCCAGACATTCTTAGCATGTGGCTTTGTCCTCATACTTATCACCTAATGGGTAAAAGTTAGTTGTTCCATTTCCAGCATTAAATACTCACTCTAGGCAAGGTGAAGTGGAAAATAAAGGGAAAAATTGATCCCACCCTGTTTTAAAGAGATTTAATGAGAGTTCCATCTGCCCCTTACATTCCACTGGCCAGTACTTGATCACATGATCATCTCCATCCACAAGGGTAGTTGGAAATAATTTCTTCATAGGCTGTTTTGTTGAGGGGTAAGTAAATATCTCCAGTGATATTCTGCTCTTAAGGAGAAGGGTTTATATTTTTATACCCTACTGGATATATTTCAATGGGCTACATTTTTAATGACAGATTAATAAATAAATAAAACATATATTGCTGTCAGGTATGACAAAACAGGGGAAAAAAGGAAGAGGAGAATTGAGAAATAAAGCTGCGATTTAAAATAAACTCATAGTAATAGTTGGGGAATACCTCATTGAAAAGTGCTGTTTGTGTAGAGATCTAAAGTATGTTAAGGAGTGACCTCAGCAAACATTTGGAGAGGACAATTCTGGGTTCAGACAGCAAGAGCTGCAGAGACCATGCTTGAGGATTTTAGAGGACCAAGGGAAGAACAGAAAATTAAGTAGTTTCCTTAAACAAAACATAATTTTCTCTATCGTAATTTGATATCTTTATTTCTTAAAAATAATATATCATTTTAATTTATATATATTATAAAATACATGTTATAAAACATATTTTTCAGTTGGAGAAAAGGAATGATGGACAAAATTTTAAACATGTAACATTTTGTTTCCTTTAGTGGAAATTTTAATAATAAATTTATGGCATAAACAATTTTGAGAGTGTAACAATTACAAAACACTGCTAAGAAATGTATAATTGGTACAAACTAAAATAATTAATATTAAGATCATTTTTGTCTTTTGACTAACATGGAAAATAATATTTATGAGGTCATGGAGAGAGAAATTTTAATTCAGGTAAATGTAATCATGTAAACCTATCAGTTCTGGTAGTCTGAAGACTACAAGAAAGTAAACATTTGTGATAATGGCAAGCATTTGCTTGAAGTTCAAGCCCAGTGGCCTAGGATAAGATAATTGTGGTTGATGAGCAGGTGATAGAAATAACTGAAACGTTCTAGTTAATCCTAGAGCTGATCATGAGGGGCTTAGAATGTGGGTCACAATTCACTTATGAATGAAGGAAAAGCTTTTGGGTTTGGGAAACACACAGACTCACACAGATCATATAGATAAAAGCATTCTATCAGGATCCCAGTCAAGATCAGTCAACAATTTGACTGTACAAAGGGCAGAAATCATAAGGCTAGAATTAAAGTAAAAAGAAGCCAGATATCAGTCAGAAGATAGTCATTTTACAGATTAAGGCAGACAGAGACCACATTTGAAACATATTTACACAAAGTGTATTTAAAACCAAGTCAGACCTTTCCGACCAGTGATTGGCTGCAGCAGTAGAGCTAGAGCCATGCTTGTCACAAGCTTGCATCAGTCTGATCTAAAATCACTTGTAGAAGCAGGAAGGGACCAGCTTGAACGCAGAATCTCAGTCACAGCTGCATGAGTAGCCACAGTATCCTGGGCTAATTAACCAAAACATCAGTAGAGGCTTCTGTTAGAACTAAACAGAGAACAGCCCTCCAATCATATCGGGCATGAAGGCATGCTACAACCTGAGAGGAGTTTTCCTTTTGTTGATGAAAAATTAATCAGTTGATCTAAGAAAGAAATAGAAAATTTTATTCAAGCCAAATTTGAGGATTATGACCCAGGAACAGCATCTCAGAAAGCTCTGAGAACTGTTCTACCGGTTAGAATTCGAGGCACAGTTATATATGTTTTTTGAGACAGAGGGCTGTACATTAAATGATGTATAATTGACAGTTTATACAATCTAGATCTAAGTGCCATGTGACCCCTTATTAAGAAGAAATGTTACCTTTAAAGAACTGTCTTTTAGGTGCTAGAATTTTGCTCTTTATGGTTGAGCAGGTATTTCTGTCGATGGGGAAGGTTTGGTCAATGCATAATGCAGATACACAATGCATAGTGAGGGGAGAGAGGAGGCCACAGGGCAGAGAAAATTTTATGTTTAAATTTTTTTTGTCTTGCTATAAAATATGAATTTTATTTCACACTTTGCTGACAAGTAATCTCATTTTCTGGAAGGGAGTTCTGGAGGCGTTGTTACCAAGGGATCCATGCTTGCTGCAGAATTCTCATCCAAGGAGGTACATTTCTGGGATGCCAATAGATCCTGATACTTGATGGATAGCTTCCTTCCTCCTCCCCCGGGGGATGAAGGAGATTTAGTTATGACTTTCAGTTACAGGCGTTTTGGAACAGAATGCCAAAAACAAACAAACAAAAACCAACAAGATTTCAGATTACTTGGATAATGGGACAGACCAAGTATAAAAGTGATTGAACAAATTAAAATAGACCTGAACACAGAAGAATTCTGAGCTCTTAGAATCTAAAAGATGTCTTTTTCTTGGCACTGCCTCTGGCTTCTGTCCTTTTCCAGCCCTCTGGTGTACATGGGTAGCTATCCTGCTGGGTGTACCAGAGAGGTATCTGGAGACAAAGTCCTTTCAACTTCCACCAGTGACTCTCAATGTGCCGACAGAGGTACACATGTCACAGGCCTGAAACTAGGTGATTTTGTGGATACCTTGGAAGATGTCACATTTACCTGAACCATAACTACCTAACTCCTGGAATTTCAGCTTTAATGAAAGAAATAAAATATTTTTTTCCAGTTTAAAATTCTTCAAAAAGTTGAGATAATCGAAAGACTTTCCAGAAGACAATTTAGAGAGTAAGGGTTACAATCTCTACCTTGCCTATTAAAGTGGAAATTCTATCTATTTTTTGAAGCAGTTCTATCTCAAAGAAGTCATTTGTAGTTATGAGTAGGACTGGTGCCTGGGTAAAAAATTTTTGTGCTGAAAAAGGAGTAGGTAGGCCCCAAACATTATCTCTTACTATTCATACTAGTTCTTAGGAATAGGGATTTACAGCAGGATACATAGCAAATAACATAAATTCTTCTGGCAATTAAAAGCCTTAAACATGATTAACTCATTGAGGATGTACAAAAACTTTGAAATTGTGAATAAGAATAAGAGAGATAAAGTTTATATACTTTACTGAAAATGTGCATGTTCATGTATTTCAAACCTGCCTCTTTTTAAAGAAGGTCCATGAATTCTGATAGTTGTATACATCACTCTCCCAAACTTCAGCAGAGCTGAATAGCACCATTAGTATTTATATATACACACACATACATATAAATGTGTGGTCATGGACAGTTAGAGGTAATCTATGACTTTTAGATTGTAGTAATTGTCATAAAGCTGTATCATGTATTGCAAATAAATACCAGCAGGAACTACAGTGTAAATGTTATTTTTCAGACTATCATTTCCCAACATTATAGGATTATAATGTAATCCTATAATGATTATAAAAGTAGTAAAGAGCAAAAAGTAGTTTATTTTTATTCTTGCCCAAGAGCTATAGCCATGCAACTTGCACCAAAGCTTTTAGTTCAAAGACCTGGAGCTTTGAGTATGGTCCGTTTTCCACTACATCCCCACATGGCCTTCTGGGCTTCAAGTGAAGGGGGTGATGGTACCCTTCTCCTTACAAATCCCAGTGCTGTGGCGACCCAGCCCTCCCAAAGGGTCTGCATGCTGGGGCTGCTGTCAGGTCTGTCCACCACAGGGGGCGCTGTGGCCCTTTCCCCTCCAGGTTGTCCCTGGTTCAGATCTATGATGGAAACTAACTTTCTTCTGCATTTACTTTGTCAGCTATGCTTCACATAGAAATCCCAGTTTTGATTTCATTTTTGTTTTTGTTTTGTTTTATTTGTTGCTAATTTCTCTCAATAAGATTTCAGCACCTTCCAGAAGGGAGCAAATTCAGAAGCTTATCCGGGTTTTTTCTCAATAGCCCTCAATATTCCCATTTCCATCCTGTGTACCCTCACCTGGTACGTCCTTTTCCCCACCCAGCTGTATACCCTGTCCTATCCTTTAGGGCAAGCGTCTATGCCCATTGCTTTATTACATTTACAGAAGCATAAAATACAGATATTACTTCGAATTGTCCATGACCACACATTTATATGTATATCTATATACATATATATACAGACTAATGGTATTATTCAAGGTCTTCTCAAGGAGACTTTTGTGAAAAGGTACGAACTTCCAGTTGGAAGATAGTATGTACTGGGAATGTAAACTATTCCATGCTGACCCTGGTAATACCGCTCTACGGCACGTCTGAAAGTGGCTGAGAGAGTAAACACTAAGAGCTCTCACCACAAGGAAAGGAACACATTTTTCCTTTTTTTGAAATCTATATGAGATGATGGATGCCAACAAAACTTACTGTGGTGATCATTTTGTAATTTATATAAGTCATTATGTTGTACACCTTAAATTTATATGGTGTTGTATGTCAATTGTATCTCAACAAAACTGAAATAAAGTCCCCGTTTTTCCCAATAGCTGAGGGTTTTATTCTGGGTGTTGGCCTCTACAAAACCCCAAATTGCCTAAAATGACCAGAAGAGGCCAAGTGAGGGCCCCTGAAATCCAGTCTTGGTCCTACCAGCCCTGCTCTGCGCCCACTGGCTTACTTTTATGGGACACTTTTACTATTTTTCTCCAAGTCACTATGTGGATTGGTTGGGTTATGGTAGGCCCTGGTTGATATCCAGAGGCCATTGATTGTAAAGTCTCAGAAACCACTTCCCCCGTGTTGTATTTAAAAATGACTCTGGGTAGATCAGATAAACCCACAGACAGATTTATACTTTGGGGCTGTCAAACACAGGTTCGAGTCGAGGGATTATGACTGTCAAGAGAGGTTTGAAATTTGTCTCCCTGTCCTTTTGAAATAAGTCGATGACGGAGCCTCTGCTCTGTGGCATTTGGCACTTACTTAAGAATAAGGACTCTATGCTCAGGTATTACAGATACTTTCTTAGCTAGCCTCTATATTTTACCAGAGGCTCTTAATTTTAGAGCAGATGGTAACCGTTTGGAAAAACTATGGAGTGGTGATTATTTCACCAGCGCCATAATTGACCACCTAATCTGAAATTTAACCTTTTTTCTACTAGTTTCTCTTAATGTTCAATTTGAATATTGGGCAAGTGTTACTCATCCAGATTGCATACACTTGAGTTGAAGTCATATTAGACAAACTGAGTGGCAGTTGGATCATCATCATCAAATGGTCTATTTCTTAGAATAACATGGATAGCTAACTGAAAACATGGTTAATGCTCTTATTTAAATTTTGTAGTTACAATAACCTAACCCCAAAACCAAAACAAGAAAAACTTTTATTAAGTATGCAGTACATGGCAAGATAACCACCAGCAGTGTCAAAGCACTGACAAAAATAGAATACTTGTAATTATACTTCTAGTACAAATTTGCACAATGTGTCAAATTTTGGTTGTGCTATTCTCAGAAAATTGCAGGACTTCTTGCACTTGAATATGATAATAGATGTACCGCTAAAACACTTAGGTTCTAAGAATTTATATTTAACACAAAGGAATGTGTAGCATGGATCAGTTGGATTTTTTTAAACCAAATTAAATACGTGATGGAGGCAGCACATTTTATGGAATATGATAAATAATCTTGCTTTGGGTGCTAAAGCACCAATCAGCTTCCACGAAGAATCAGTGTTCTATGAATTTTCTTGAGAGTTTCCTTGAAAATGTGTAATGTTGTAAAAAACAGTTTTAAAGAATCATAACACATTTAGATCTCACTGTAATATAAAAAAATGTGTCACATACTATAGAAAATAATAAAAATGATTCTATTGATACAAGCTTATAACGTAATTGCCTAATGGGCCCTTGAACATAGTACTATGAGAGTAGCATAAGCTACTTTATGTGAAATACACATTTAAAATTGTTTATGTTTTATTTATACAGTATTGCTATGAAAGTTTGTGTTGTTTTTAAATTTTGTGAAACCTCGAAAGAAATGACAGTGTTTTTGATAACTGTCCCTAAATCGTGGGATTGATTAAAGCAAGTGAAGTAAACACCATTGAAATGAAGTGAATGAAATGAAATGAACCAACTTTCCTCAAATAGAGTAGTTGTTCCATTCAAGGCCATTTTTACTAAGCTCTGAAAACAGTTGTGTCTGACGACAGGGTTTAAGTTTCTTTAGTTGCTATCAGGAAGCGTGGGCCAATATGTATGAAATAAGGAGGTAGACATTTCAGAATTTCTTTTTCCTTCACTCTTGATTAGCCACCTAGTATAGGCCTGAGAGAGTCTGAAGAACGTAGCTGGACCCAGCAGAAGATAATCTATCCTTTCATTCCTTCATTTGATTAACACTCATACTATTCTTTGGAATGATCTGTTGTCACATTTCTCATATTTACTCTTTTTATACACCTAGTCTCTGATTAAAGATGCTGTAATATACATAAGGATTTAAAATAAAACATTATGTTAAATATTAGTCCACAAGGTACAGTCATCCATATTTTTAGTGAAATATTATAACTGTCAAGAGAAATTCAAGGACGTTGCTCGCCACTTCTCTCTTCCAAAAAACAGAACGCTGACATATTATACAAAGACATACTAGACAGACTCATCGATGATAGGGTGGTGTCAGCAGTAGCCGTTGTAATTCTGAAAGAAAGTATTAAAATTAAATGCGCTTAGGAAAATTATCTCTCATTTGTGCTCTTCCTATTTTATTGTGATGAGATTCAGCCTAAGAATTTGCTTCTGGCTTGTAAGGACAAATAAGAACAAGAAAGGAGACCAAAAGTGTCTGACTCAAATACAATCTCTTTATTTGAAATAGTCAAAATGAGCTTATACCTGAGTCCAGCCCAATAGGATGAGAGGACCTATGTGAATTTGGAGCCAAAATATATAATATATACACAGATAAAGAATTTTTAAAAGAGTGGATACATGTATATGTATAACTGATTCACCTTGCCGTACACATGAAACTAACACAACATTGTAAATCAACTATACTCCAATAAAAATTTTAAAAAAGATGTTTCAAAATTGATTCATTTGTTGTAACCAATACACAATAGCAGAAAATGAGTGAGGGGTATACAGGAACTCTGTACTACCTTCACAACTTCTGTAAATCTAAAAGTCTTCTATATTTTAAAAATTGCTTAGAAAAGAAATTTGGATCAACCATGCTAAAAGAAATTATCTATTCTCTCTATAGAAAATGTTATAAATTACATTTTATAAACATATTCTTACATAGCTCAAAAATGAAATGGAAAAATATAATGTGAAGTGTGTCAGGCAAATAATTAAACTATTATGTAATGTTTCTAGATTTTGTGATGTTTATGGTATTTATCAGTTTTTTAAAATATTTAATTTCTTGTGATTTTTTTCTCTCATTCTAAATATTTACTTTTGTGTCTAAAAAATTATATATATATATGTATATGAATTTGTGAAAATATCTTCTGTGTAAATGCATAGCTCCATAGTTCCTTTCTTTGTGGACATAGGGAATTAGGACACTGCAATGTCAGCAGTAACTGGCTATTTGAGTTACTTAGAATTCTCATTTCAAAACTATTGTGAATTTGGTCACTGCTTTTTTTTTTTTTTTCGGTACGCGGGCCTCTCACTGTTGTGGCCTCTCCCGTTGCGGAGCACAGGCTCCGGACACGCAGGCTCAGCGGCCATGGCTCATGGGCCCAGCCGCTCCGCGGCATGTGGGATCTTCCCGGACTGGGACACGAACCTGTGTCCCTTGCGTCAGCACTCGGACTCTCAACCACTGTGCCACCAGGGAAGCCCACTGATTTTATTTTTAATATACTAAAATTTTATGTCCTAGAGGCATACCATCATTGCATACGTTCTAGTGAGTAGAAAAATGATAGACGTCCTTTGATTGCTACCTAAGAATCATGATGAATAAATACATTTGAAAGTAAATAACTCATTGCCAAGGTTGAACACAAAACTAAAATGTATTTTATTATAATTTGGATAAAACCTTTCCATCATCGTATGAAGCATTTCTTTAAATTAGATTTATGTAGACATTGATGAATCCATTTGTTTTATGGAATCAATTTGGAATTTTTTCAGAATGTACTATTTAAATTAAGACTGTCAGGAAATGTTGTCATAGTTACTTACATTGCGTTAGCATAAAATGAAAGAATTTTTGAAAATTTCCCTTCCTATTGCTATTATCACTGCATGATGTGGAAGGCAATTATATGCTTTGGGGTTAATACGCATTTTACCACATCTATATTGAGCTTGTTTATAACCCACTTGTAATGGAACTCAGTATTCATTTTATCCCTATGAGTAACAGGATAGGAAAAGAGTGCTACGGAAATCGAGAGGATGATTTGAATTTGGCCTTTTCTTACAGACAGGTATACAGTGCTCATTATTTCCCTTCTCTGTTGTCCTTCATTATTTTTGTTCTACTTAGTATTTTCTGTTTCTCTATCTCTAATAAATAATGACAGGCATCCCAGAGCATTAAATTTAAATGCTTCTGAACCAATCCAAAGAATGTGGTCCCTTGAATTATCCCTAAGTCTTTAATCAGTGTCTTGCTAAGTTTCAACCTCAAGGGTAGATAATACTTGTAAGATTCCTTTACTGCATAAAGCAAATAGCCATGGCTATTTTATGGCTAATACCTAAAAATAAAGATGATGACTGGTAGATTCTGTTTGGATGAGCTTCAGGATAAATTCTCGTCATTTGTGTATTTTGAATACTTTCTCTGGAATCGTTGAATTTTCACACTTGTTTACCACTTATTTATCCATATTCTAAAATGGAGAGTTGTAAAGAAAACATTGCACTTTATGCAAATTAAAAATATGATACTTCCCACAAGAGATCAATATTATAGATTTTGCCTGACCTCTCTTTTGCAAACACTTTTAATCTCTCTCTTCTTCTGTGTTGGCCTAACCAGATGGAGTAGTTCTCAGAGGTGGGGACTCGTGCACAAGCTTCTTTTTCCTCATTCACAGCACCTGGGAGAAATAGTCCCTTACAATCAGAATTGCCATCAGACAATTCTGATGAAATGTCCTCTGGTGAAGCGTGCTGTGTTCTCTCCATTTCCTCTTCCATAAGAATAGTGTTCATACGTCTTTGTGGCATCAGTTTTTGTGGAGACGTGGAGGACCTCATCCACCGGCAGAACAATGATAACCTGATGTTCACTCACATGGCAGTCTGGAAAGAATTCCCACATACGTCGACACATTGTACCCATTTTACCCCGCAAACATAGAGAACAAGTGTTTCCATTATCTCCACTTTCCATGCAGGGGAAACAAAGAATTAGAGGCAGGTAGTGATCTACCTGGGAACATACAGTTCATAGGTATCTGACCCCAAGGTGATAAAAGACAAAGCCCAAGCTTTTTCTGTAATACATTATGATTCCTCCTCTTTAGTCTCCACACCCAAGCCTAGAAAAAAAAACAAAACAAAACAAAAAAAAACTTGTTCTCAGGTTCCAGACTAGAATGAAAAAAGTCAGGTCTGATTTTTTTGTTTGTGTTTTTCCTGATTTTAGTGTTTTTCCCATTTAAAAAGTATTATACTTTTATCAATTATTTTTCTGGGTGAATATTAAGATGCAAAATGTGTATTCATTCTAGTTTTCTAATTTTCTATGTTTCAAGCCTTAATATGACCCTTATTTATTCTAGAAAAAAAAACACTTTGATATTTTAGTTAAAATTTTTTTTCTCTTTAAGGCAAAAATCTCTTTGCCGACTTCACTAATACAGGAAAAAGCCAGATTGCCCCCAGAACAGTAGATGTTCAGAAGTCTGACAGGCAATTTCCCGGAACAGCCCAGCTCTGAGAGGGTGAGCACACATGATATGCCAGAGGAAAACAACTGAATGGTGACAGAGAACAACTAAACATAGCATTGGAGTAAGTGGCTGAATTAGTTTCAGTCGACGGAAATTTCCAGAAAATAGGTCTAGGCTTTTAGTGAGTGTCTGTGGTCTAATTCTACTCAACGCAAATAATTCATTTTCCAGAAACTAATTTGAAGTTTCTCTACCCAAAACTCATCCACAAAAATATTTACTCTAAGCATTTTGGTGAATTTTTAAATCAGTCTAACGATGATGTGAATTGCCTTAATATAGCATAATACTTAAAGTGCATAGTTCCTGAGTATGCATTATGCTAGCACTAAAACACGCCATTGAAACAGTGGTTTTTATCTACTTGTCTATCTTTTTGTTTTCCAGTAACATATACCAGAATTACACTTTCATTAGTATTGATATTAACACTATTACAGAATTTGCTTCATGGTGCTCCTGTATCTTATGTGCTTTTTGCACTTAATGGTATGTCAGACCAGAACTGGGGCTTATATATATTTTCATCAGCAATGTGTAAGCACACATATTTTCCCATATCCTCACTAAAATGGGACATTGTGACATTTTAATTTTTTTGAAATGTGGAACATGATGTTCATTATTTAATTTGCTTTCCTGAACTCTTGAGGCAGGGAGATTGGTATTATGATAGTTCAGAAGGTCAGGGAAGGTTTTTCCAAGGAAAGGCTAACTGAGCTGACCTCTGAAGGAAGCGAGGGAGCTGATTCTTAGAGTGAGAATCCTAAGAGCACAGCACAGCTCGAGTCCAGAGCAAAGCCAGGAAGGGGCACTTGGTGAAGATGAGGCTGGCAAGGTAGGTGAAGAGTGGTCAATACAGAAATATTTAGAATTGTGCTCTTTATCTGAGAACAATGAGAGACAAGGACTAGTTGTAAGCTGAGGGTGTGGTCATATGCTCTGGTTTGTTTGTTGAACACCTCATTCTCCTTGCAGTGATCAATTAGAGTTAATTTTAGAGGGAAGGAGTAACAACCATAAGGCCTATCTTGAAGTCATTTCTGTGATGATCCAGCACTGCCCCTCTGCCGTCTCCATTCCCTACTACCACAACAGAGAAGCTGCTACAGCTGTGCACTTACACGTTCATATCCTAGACCCTGACATGACCTTATACCTTGATCCCAACTATCACAATTCATCATCACTTGCTGTTCTACTTACACTTGTGATCCCACTCCAAAAGTCTTTGACCTCATTAAGACACCCAATTCAGCGAACATACCATTTTTTCACTATTTTAGTAATCTTTTATCTCCTATATGACTTCATATCTTTCACCCAAACAAGATTCCATGGCCCAGCACAGTTCCATCACAAGTATCCAACAGTTCCATCACAAGTATCCTTACTTCCCTTGTTCCTCTCTTCCTCTGTCACTCACATCTGGCAAAACTAAACTTTGCCAAACCCAGCTATCTGCATTATAATTCAGTTAAAGCAGCTGAGCATTGACAGAAGCATACCACAACACTCACTATACTCGCTTAAAACTTATGAGCAAAAATTAAAAGTGGATGTTCAACAAAGAGAGACTAATCTACTTTCCTTTCCTTGTAAATTCATTTTCCTATTCCCTAAAATGACTATTTCACCCCATGTCTCAGTTCTCTGCAACTACTATAACAAAACATCGCATACCCGGTGGCTTATAAGCAACATGAATGTATTTCTCATAGTCCTAGTGCCTGGAAGTTCAAGATGAGGATGACAGCATGGTAGGGTGATGGCCCTCTTCCTGTTGTAGACTCCTTGCTGTAACTCACAGGGTGGAAGGGGCTGGATTCTCTCTGCCTCCTCACTCTAACTGAAGCCAGACCACTCACTGAGGACACCAGTGTGCTATCCTCTCAATTGTTTATTCTCTCTCTTGCCAGGAACATCAGAAAATATATAAAAAATATATAAAAAGTATAACCCTTGTCACTTCAAAACTAGCAAAACCATGGTCACTTAGGGAACCTGAAGTGGAAGGTAAGTAGAAAAAGCTGAGGATATAAGGGGTTTACTGATTACAAATATAGAGGTCTAAAGGACCAAGAGAAGAGGAAGTGAAGAGGGATGCATATAGTCTCAAGAAAATTCAGGTGCTCCTGGGATGATGGTGTGATGGAGCATCAGCAGGAAGGAGTACTTATGGGAGAAGAGGCCTGTAAAACTATTTTAGAAGTTTCTTTAAGAAATGTGGGCACATTGCTTAATATTCAGAGACTGTTGGATGAAGGGGTGGTTGACTCAGAAACAGCAGAATCTACAGCCTACATGAGGCTCTTATTCTGGCCATGTGGAAATGTCAGGATCTATAATCTTACACTATTTTTAGCCACACCAGCTTTAAAGTAAAATTAAGTAAAAAATATGAAAAAGGCCATATTTTATTTGGTGCTATAGTATACTTTTTAAAAAACTGTATTTTAAGTAAAGCAATCTATAAACACACATCTCAAAACATTTTTCTAATAGTTATGTCTGTGATATTGGCTACTTGTTCCACCATAGTTGATCTTATTTTTTTCATTGAAATGCAGTGATTTTGATGGTATGTGATTTGATGGGTGGGGGAGGGAAAGTAAGTGACTGATTCCCAGCCAAAAAAAAAAAAAAGACACAAGAGAAGTTCTTCGAAATCTGACAAATATTCTAAACTATACTTGAAATGAGTAAGTAAGCCAGTTATTATGATCTCTATTATATAGTTGAAGCAATTGGGGCTTACAACAGTTAAGGATGAATCAAACTCATAATTACTAAGTGATGAAGACTAATTTTGAGCTCATTTTTATGAGTTTTTTCCCAATGTACTTTTCTTCTAGAGTACACTGCTTCTTCATCGAGGCTTATATTATGAACCTGATTATAACCTTTGCTGAGGACCAAATTGCAGCCATCTGAACATCTGCTGCTTCTTTTCTCTGGCACTAAGGTCTCTTTAAAGAGTCAGTAGCTGGAATACTAATTTCAACTCTGACAATAATTAACCATCAGCAGTGATTTTCACAGTGATATTGCATAAGAAGTTGCTACTGAACTAAGGATATTTTTTATTTAATTTTAATCAGAACAGCTGTTTCACTATGATTTCCAAAAAAGTAAAATATTTTTTGATGAGAATAAAAATGTTATCTTCAATTTATCTTTTCTTTATCTGCCTAAAATCACACTGACATGTATTTGATGTTTTCTTTGTGGTAGTTTAGATCAGGATAAGAAATGAGATATATACTGCATAATTATTATAGAAATGTTAGGTAATATATATAAAAATGTAAAACATTTTTTCCAAAAATTATCTACCACCTATTATTCCACTACCCAAAGTCAACATTAATGTGTATAGTATTTTAGTATATTTCCTTGAGTCTAAATATATTAATCTTTGCATGCATACATTCTTTTCACAAATAGATATTGGTGTCTACTTTGTGCCAGACACTAACCTAGGCCTAGGCATTGAGCTTGCACAATACACCAGATAAACAAGGCTCCTGTCTTCATTAAGACACTCTTCTGCTATCTCTCTTTGTCTCTGTCTCTCTCTCTTCAGTACTAACTGACATGAATGTGAGCATAGTAATATACCAGAGACGATCTCTTTATTTCCTAGAATTATACTTTGACTATTTCCCTATTTTTAAATAATTCTTATGACGTATCACCAAACATGAACTGTTCAAGCCATAAGGCACCATTCCCCTGTCATTAGAGGTTCAGATTGCAATTCATAATATTGTATTATCAATGTAATGACTACATTTTGAATCTTTTATTAATTACTTTCTGATCATTAAAAAATGCTAGTTTTATAAAATCTGAAAAATTCAAAAAATGGAACAAAATAGTCACTCATCCTACCATCTTTAAATAATCCTTGTTTATAATCGGATGAAATTCCACCTCAGCTGTTAACGAACTTGTCATAATGACTTGTGCTATGTTTGTATTCTATTACTTAAATTAAAATTGTATGTAACACTTTTCATATTTATTTCTAAATTAAATTCTTAAAAAAGTCCAGTGGTTTTGAATGCACATCTTAATAATGCCTGAAATTGTGAGTTAAATTTTGTTTGTTGATTCACTTTTTGCATTTTCTTTACTTGCGTTTCTTTGACTATAGTGAGGGTGGATATTTTTTCATAATTTTACTAACCAAGGTCGGTTTCTTTTCTCTGCATGTGTGTATACAAATATATATATTTCTTTAGAGCTAATTTTTTCATAAACTTGTATAGATTTCTTACATATTGAACTATTACCTAATTAATAGTGAATATCTTTATTGATGGCTTATTTCTAAGTGTTAAGTAACACATTGTGGTTTTAAACTCACACATACAAGCAGAGGTATTGTTGTATAATTCAATTGTCAGCATAAAATATAATTTAGATTTCCTTTTAGGTGTCTTTGGGAAATGACATTACGACTATGTGTACAAGATCCTTTGTTTAATATATTCACATAGACCGTAACCAACATCAGCTTACTGCACTGCCCCTCTGTCTGCTCTGCCTTCACTGCTGTTATGTGAATTTGTGTTGGTGCTACCCTTGTTGCCAGTCACCTATAATCATGCACTTGATCCAACCATGTCTTAATTTTCAAAGATGTTCCTCTATAAATGTCCCCTCTTTCTCTTGCATGATTAAATTACTAGATTATTTCCATCAACATATACAAACTAAATTATCTTCCTTCTTTAGAAATAATCAATCTACCCCACCTGTCTACTTCCCTTTATAGCAGAACTTTCTTGAAGAGTTGTTAATGCAAACTGTACTCATTTTGTATATTTTTGTTTTTTCTTGGGCCCTCTTCAAACAGGTACTTTATTTCCCTATTGCTCCAGTGAAATAGCTCTTAGAACAACTGATGACATCCATGTTGCCAATTCAGTGGTCATTTCTCAGAGCCTGTATGAATGAGTTATCGGCTGCACTAGATGTAGTTGGTTACCTTTTTATTGAAATAATGTCTTCACTTATCTCTAAGGGTCATACTCTCTTTTGGTTCTGCATTTACGTATTTGGAAACTCATTTTCACCTCCCTGCTGAATTCTTCTCATCTTTCAGACCTTTGAATTTTGACATGTTTCAGGCCTCAGTCCATGAACATATTCTTTTTTATAACTACATTTATTACCTAAGTTTTTTCATTCAATCCCATAGTCTAAGAATATATACACATGATCATTAATACCAAATGTGTGTTCCCAAGCCAGATTTCTTCCATGAACTCCAGATTCGTGTATTCAGCTGGCTACCTGGCATCTCCACTTGATGAGTGATGGGTAATTCAATATTGAATTTCCCAAATCAAACTCCCTAAGCCTCCCCTCTGGCTCTCTATGAGTGCATTTACCCAGATCAAAAGCTGTGACACTTCTTTCTCTTATAACAACAAACCCAGTGGCAAATCATGTAATCTCTACCTTCAACATCTATATTGTGAACTAATAAGTGAATATATCAAAGTTACAAGATATAAGATTAATATGCAGAAGTTAATTACTTTCCTATTTACTAGTAATAAATAATGGAATTTGAAGTCTTACAATATATGCAACTAATAACAGCACAAAAATATGAAACACTTAGTCATAAATCTAAAAAAATACATATAGGAGATGTAAGTGGAAGATAATAAAAAGGTAATAAAATAAGCAAAGAATATCTAAAAAAGAAGAGTGATATTCCATGGTCATAAATTGGAAGATTCAATATTAAGATGTCAGTTTGTCCCAATTTATCTATAAATTAAACACAATCCCAATCAAAATCCAAGGAACCTACTTTGTAGATATTGGCAAACTGTTTCTAAAGTTTACATGGAAAGACAAAAGACTTAGAAGAAAAAGCACAATTGTGAAGAACAAAGTTGGAGGACTTATGATACCTGATATCAAGACTTACTGTAAAGCTACAGTAATCAAGACAATGTGATGTTGGTGAAAGAACAGACAGATCAATGGAACAGATAGATAGGCCATAAAAAATCCCCCACAGTCTTATAGTCAAATGATCTTTGATGAAGGAGTAAAGAAATCAATGCAGGAAGAATGGAATTTTCAACAAATAATTCTGGCGCAATCGGACACATATGCAAAACAAACAAAAAAATCTTACCTTTCACAAAATTTAACTCAAAATGGATTATCAAGTTAAATATAAATGCAAAATGATAAAACTGCTAGAAAAAAAACATAGAAGAAAATCTATATAACCTTAGGTTTGGCAATGAATTTTTAGATCTACACCAAAACCAAGATTCATTAAAGAAAAAAATTGACAAATTGGAACTACTAAAAAATACCCAAAAAACAAACAAAAAAAACGTGCTCTGTGAAATAAACTATTAAGATAATGAAAACAAACCACAGATTGGGAAAACATATTTACAAAACACATATCTGATAAAGCTCTTGCTTCCAAAATATATAAAGAACTCAAAACTTAGCAATAAGAAAGCCAACAATGCAATTTAAAGAAAACTGCGCAAGAAGTCTTGATAGACTTCACCAAAGAATATATACAGATGACAAATAAGCACATATAAATATGCTTAACATTGTTTATCAGGGAGTTGAAAATTAAAAGTCATGAGATAGCACTACATACCTATTGGAATGACTAAATACAAAACTAACAATACCCAAATCATAAAACTGGCCTGTTTGCAATGTTGGTAAAAACTCAAAATAACAGAAACTCATTAATTTGCTGGTGGAAATGCAGAGTCAGCCACTGCGGAAAACAGTTTGGCAATTTTTATAATGTTAAAGATAGGACATGTTAAAGATCCCCCTATGATCCAACATATGTGCTTCTAGGTATTTTCCCAACGAATTTGAAAACTTACCCACTCCCAACTGCACATGGGTATTTATAGCAGCTTTATTCTTAATCATCAAAAACTGGATGTGACCAAGATGGTGTATTAGATTAATGCACTATTTTAATTTTAATTCAGAGGACATCAGCCCAAGGAGGTGTGTTAAGCTTAGAAAGAATCTTAACTTACAAGTCAGTGTTTTGGTTGGCACTTACTGGCTTGGCATTGTCCTTTTGGGTTAGATTTGGAGTTTTTTTTTCTTTTTCCTTGTAGCTAAGACCTCAGAACTAGCTAATTATGAATTAGCCTAGCTAATTCATAGCCAGCCCTGCCCAAGTGCTGAGATATCTGCTAGATTCTCATTTAGACTTTTGACTATTATGTTGCTTACTTCCTGAAACAACGACTTTAGCTTATGTTCGGATTCTAAATCATACCCCTGAGGTTAAGTGTGTCTATGTAAATTTAATTTCATGCTCCTAGAAATGTTTATAACACTGCTTATCAAACTTCAGTACTGTAAGCAATGGCATTTTTTCAAACCATTCTCCTGGCAATGTACTGTATAAACTTTACTTTGTTAGTTTGATACTTCAAAAGATTTCACGGACTATCCAGTGAAACTGATGATTATTTATGGTATTGTTCTTATGAGAAAATATTATAATTCCCCAAGAATTGATATGCAAATAATTCTTGTGCTATAATAATTATATAACTGGGCAATGTGTATTTGGATTACAGTCTATTCAATAGTTTGTAGATGGATCATCAAGGGTAATAGTGAGAAAAGGCAGTTCTAATCCTAATCCTGTTTTTATCTATTCAAAAGCTGTGTAGGGCTTCCCTGGCGGCGCAGTGGTTGAGAGTCCGCCTGCCAATGCAGGGGACGCGGGTTCGTGCCCCGGTCCGGGAAGATCCCACATGCTGCGGAGTGGCTGGGCCCGTGAGCCATGGCCGCTGAGCCTGCGCGTCCGGAGCCTGTGCTCCGCAACGGGAGAGGCCACTACAGTGAGAGGCCCTCGTACCGAAAAAAAAAAAAAAAAAAAAAGTTGTATAAAACAGTTTCTTCTGGACCATGTCCAAATGAACATATATCATTATTTCTATCATTTTCTTTATCTCTTATCTTTTTGGTACCTATGTTTTTGTACAAAAATTAATTTTCCAACATGGGGTATATATTATTGCATGCAATGTGTTTATATATCCCCCAAATAAACAAAAGCATAGTTTAGTCACCTGCAATGTAGTTCTTATCTCTTTAGGAAGTAATTAAATAATATTCTATTTATAAAATATGATTTAGTAATTAATGGTATTTTACATAACATACAAGTAGTTTTGTGAACTAAACTACTTGATTATTGCCAGAACTTTCAAGAATGGCTCTTAAAGCATTACTTTTCATAAACAAATGAAGACTGAGTTAAAACATAAATAAACAGTATCCTTTAAAAGATTCACTGAGAAACACAAAGTAGGGGAAAAAAAAGTAAAATAATTTTGTTCCGTTAATTTATTTTAATATTTGTCCCAGTTATTGGCCCATAATAAGTATTTTTTTTTTTTACTTAATGAGTAAATTAATAAATTTGGGTAAGGCACTAACTTTTCTTTGATGGGTGTTGCATTAAACTGAAAGTGGTGACTTTATCATGAGTTGTCATCATCATCACCATCATCTTTATCTTATATTCCTACACCTTGTTGAAAACCCTAGATCTTAGAGACGTTTATGTTGATTTTGCAAACACATCACATGGTTTTCAAAAGCCCAACCAGGTAAATTTAGGTCACTACCTAAAGGAAGGTTGTAAAGAGCAAGTAAGTGCAGTGAAAGTGGTCTTGGCAATTTAGTGAAGGCACTTTTGTGAGAGCAACACTTAACCCAGTGAAAACTCCCTGGAGATTTCAGCTGACTCTGGCCCAGCTAATCCTATGTCCAAAGATGCAGTCTGTACAACTGTGTGCTATAGAATGAGACTGAGTTTATTCTAGATACATCTCTACGATTCCATCATAATTGGTGAAATATAGTATGTTTTTAATTTTTTTATGACACATTGAAAATAGTTTTAATATTTTTCTATTGAAAAACATACATACGTGGAAAACCTCCCATCATCCAGAAAACAGAAAATAATCCAGTGTTGATTTGATTACCCTGTCATTTCTAATTATATGCTGTTGATCTCACCTAATTACTTAATATCTCTGAGGCTGAAATAGGTCACAATGTAGCAATAGGGTGCTAGTTCAAAGAAGACATTTACCGTAGATTTTGAAATACAGTTTAGAAATATAGTAAAATATTACTTATTTTTCCCTTCTTCTCTTCTATTTTTTCACCTTTATATGTCTTAAATTGAACCTTAAACATTTCTGGGGTTCCAATTTCATTGTGCCATAACATTTAAAAAAATTGAATACATGCATTGCAATAAAATTAAATAATTAAATGCATGCGTTACAGAATTAGTTAATAATTGTTTTTATTCTGAAGGATATGTAGAATTAGTAATAATTAAGTTTTAGGTAGTTTCCCAGACTGAGAAGAAATGTTTCCTTTCCAGACGTCTAAGACAGGTTTTCTCAGGATATATAGAGCAGTCTGGGATCATAACATAGAGTTAAACATGTTTCAGTAATCATTAAACAATTTCTGACAATGCATGTTTATGATTATCCTACATCAGGGTCTGGAAAATTGTGATCAACATTTATCGTGTACACACCTGGAGGGGAGATAAATTACTGTTCATTTCTTTGCACAGTGCCCAGCTTCAAACATAGTAAAGTGTTCTAGCTGACCAGGTTGTACATCTGTTGGCATGTAACATTCACTAATAGCCCAGCCTCAGTGGTCTGGAAATCAAGGATTAGGATTAGAAATGCCTTTTCTCACTATTACCCTTGATGATCCACCTACAAAGTAATTGCTCATTAATCCTAATACTGTGGACATTGCTTGTTTAGAGTCCAAAGAAAAACATACATACAAGAGAATACAATAGCAGTGTCTCAAAGTGGGCATCGAGATGGGCATCGAGACTGCTGCCCGCAGGCTCAGAAGGGATTACAATATTGGCTGAGATAACCAGTCTTGATTATCAGGAGAAATTAGTACTGCTATTACATGATAAAACAAATGGAATAAAATATGTCTGAAGCCCAGGGAATCATCTGGATTGCCTCCTAGTATTTCCATTGCTAGTGGTAAATTTAATGAAAGTTATAATATGTAGGCAAAGTCACTAATACATTCAAGATTTACAGTTTAGGTCCCCCCACCCCAGTTATAGAACCACAGCCAGAAGGAGATCAGACTGAAGAAGAAGAGAGCATATAATGGATTATGAAAAATAAAATTATAATTACTGACTAGGACTTCATGGTTGTTTGCATTTATACCTACATATAAATTAACTATTATCCTCTATTTTTCCTCTAACATTTCCATATTATCTTTTGATTTTTATTTTCTTTATCTATTCCTCTATCAATGGACATTTAGGCTGCTTTCATATCTTGGCTATTGCAAATAATGCTGCAATGAACATAGAGGTGCATAAATCCTTTCGAATTAGTGTTTTTGTGTTCTTTGGATAAATATCCAAGATGGAATTGCTGAATCGTATGGTGTTTCTATTTTAATTTTTTTTTGATTGGGTTAGAGTTGTTTTACAATGTCGTGTTAGTTTCTACTGTACAGTGAAGTGAGGTAGAGGTCCCTGTGCTATAGAGCAGGTTCTTAATAGTTATCTATTTTATACATATTAGTGTATATATGTCAATCCAAATCTCGCAATTCATCCCACCCCTTATTTTTAATTTTTTGAGGAATCTTCATATGGTTTCCTTAGTGGCTGCACAAATTTACATTTACACTGACAGTGCACAAGTCTTCTGTTTTTCCCACATCCTCGCCAATACTCGTTATTTCTTATCTTTTTGACAATCACTATTCTACAAGGTCTGAGGGAATATCTCACTATGGTTTTGACTTGCATTTCCCGGATGATTAGTGATATTGAGCATCTTTCCATAAGTCTACTGGCCATCTGTATGTCTTCCTTGGTAAAATGTCTATTCAATTCCTCTGCTACATTTTTAAAATTTATTTTTTTAAACATCTTTATTGGAGTATAATTGCTTTACAATGGTGTGTTAGATTCTGCTGTATAATAAAGTGAATCAGCTATACATTTACATATATCCCCATATATCCACCCTTTTGCATCTTCCTCCAACCCTCCCTATCCCACTCCTCTAGGTGGACACAAAGCACCGAACTGATCTCCCTGTGCTATGCTGCTGCCTCCCACTAGCTATCTATTTTACATTTGGTAGTGTATATATGTCGATGCTACTCTCTCACTTCGTCCCAGCTTACCCTTCCCCCTCTGCATGTCCTCAAGTCCATTCTCTACGTCTGAATCTTTATTCCTGTCCTGCCCCTAGGTTCTTCAGAACCTCTTTTTTTTTTTTCAGATTCCATATATATGTGATAGCATACGGTATTTGTTCTTCTCTTTCTGACTTATTTCACTACAAATAAGTCAATTTCTTTTCTTTTTATGACTGAGTAATGTTCCACTGTATATTTGTGCCACATCTTCTTTATCCATTCATCTGTTGATGGACACTTAGGTTGCTTCCATGTCCTGTCTATTGTAAATAGTGCTGCAGTGAACATTGTGGTACATGACTCTTTTTGAATTATGGTTTTCTCAGGGTATATGCCCAGTAGTGGGATTGCTGGGTCATATGGGAGTTCTATTTTTAGTTTTTCAATGATCCTCCATAGTGTTCTCCATAGTGGCTGTATCAATTTACATTCCCACCAACAGTGCAAGAGGGTTCCCTTTTCTCCACACCCTCTCCAGCATTTATTGTTTGTAGATTTTTTGATGATGGCCATTCTGACCAGTGTGAGGTGATACCTCATTATGGTTTTGATTTGCATTTCTCTAATGATTAGTGATGTTGAGCATCCTTTCATGTGTTTGTTGGCAGTCTGTATATGTTCTTTGGAGAAATGTGTTTAGGTCTTCTGCCTGGATTGGGTTGTTTGTTTTTTGGATATTGAACTGCATGAGATGCTTGTATGTTTTAGAGATTAATCCAGTTGCTTCGTTTGCAAATATTTTCTCCCATTCTGAGTGCTGTCTTTCCATCTTAAATCAGAATTTTTTTTTTGATATTGAGATTTGTGAGTTATTTTTATATTCTGGATATTAACTCCTTACCAGTAATATGATTTGCAAATATTTTCTCCCATTTGGTAGGTTGTCTTTTTGTTTTGTCAATGGTTTTCTTCACTGTTCAAAAGCTTTTTAGTTTGATGTGGTCCCATTTGTTTATTTTTGCTTTCGTTTCTCTTGCTTGAGGAGACAGATCCAAAAAAAAAAAAAAATAGGTAAGATCAATATAAAAGAGTGTACTGCCTATGTTTTCTTCTAGGAATTTTATGGTTTCAGGTCTTATATTTAAGCCTTTAATCTCTTTGAGTTTATTTTGTATACGGTGTAAGAAGGTGGTCCATTACACTCTTTTGCATTTAGCCTTTCAGTTTCCCCAGCACCAGTCATTGATGAGACTGTCTTTTCCACACTGTAAATTCTTGGCTCCTCTATCATAAATTAGCTGAACATGTAAATATGGGTTTGATTAGCATGGACATATATACACTACCAAATGTAAAATAGATAGCTAATGGGAGGCAGCAGCATAGCACAGGGAGATCAGTTCGGTGCTTTGTGTCCACCTAGAGGAGTGGGATAGGGAGGGCTGGAGGAAGACGCAAAAGGGAGGATATATGGGGATATATGTAAATGTATAGCTGATTCACTTTATTATACAGCAGAATCTAACACACCATTGTAAAGCAATTATACTCCAATAAAGATGTTTAAAAAAATAAATTTTAAAAATGTAGCAGAGGAATTGAATAGACATTTTACCAAGGAAGACATACAGATGGCCAATAGACTTATGGAAAGATGCTCAATATCACTAATCATCCGGGAAATGCAAGTCAAAACCATAGTGAGATATTCCCTCAGACCTTGTAGAATAGTGATTGTTGAAGGGTGGACATTTTCAGATTTGAATTTTTCAGTGGTCAGACATCAGCACTATTACCCTATCACCAACTTTATAGGGTAGGGCAGCTGTAATTTCAACATCTGGCAGGAGCCAGAAGTTCCTGAATTCTGGGTGGAAGTTTGGCATCTAAAGAATACACCATATGGAAAGAAATAAAATACATTGTAAAAGTTATATTTAAAGGCATCACAAATAAGAAGAGGAAATTTATATAATATATATAACATATATGTACACATGTATAGAGATCTCTATATATATTGAGAGTCTTTATGTTCATGACTACAATAATAATAAGTGGAGGAAAATACATTTGTATGTAGAGAAGAGTTGAAAATAATGGAATGGATGGCTAAGAATCTGGGAACCGCTTTCATAGTACAAGTCCAAATGTATGGATAAAGTGAGTTGTAGGGCCAACATGGAAACTACTGATAGCTATGTTATTGACCCATTAGAATTAAAGGTACCAAGAAATTTTACAAGAGCCAAGACATGGAAGCAACCCACGTGCCCATCAACAGATAATTGGCTTAAGAAGATGTGATATAGAGGGCTTCCCTGGTGGCGCAGTGGTTGAGAGTCCGCCTGCCGATGCAGGGGACACGGGTTCGTGCCCCGGTCCAGGAAGATCCCACATGCTGTGGAGTGGCTAGGCCCGTGAGCCATGGCTGCTGAGCCTGCCATGCACAGGCTCTGCAACGGGAGAGGCCACAACAGTGAGAGGCCCACGTACTGCAAATAACTTATGATAACCTATAATGGAATACAATCAGAAAATAATAATAATAAAATAACAGAATCTCTATGCTGTATACCTGCAACTAATATATATTGGGACTTAACTATGCTTCATTAAAAAGAAAACACTTTGAATTTCAATAGTTAGTATTTTGTAAAACCATATAATATAAATTACTTTTATACCATAAGACTACTCTTAATTGTGAACTTGTTATTTATATTTGTTATATAACTTGTTGTTATATAACGTTATTTATAGTGCTTAGAGGTTTCAATTTTTCCTTTATATACTTCAGTGGCTCTATGCATTTACTCTTATCCTTTACTGCCACTGTGTGGTTGTAGAAAGAAATAATAGAAACAGGTTCATGTCCCTATTTTTTTTTTTTTTAGGTTAATCTAGGGGAATTTAGAAAAGCAGAACTTTTTAAAAATTAAATATTATGTTGCAATCCTAAGAAATACTTTTAGAACAAATAAAATAATGAGACAGATAATTTTTTGTGCTAAAATATACACATGCACACAAATATGTAAACACATATATTATATATAATGCACATATACACAAATAACATAGCTCTATCCATATATAATATATGATATATAATATATAACCTATCCAAATCTATATCTATATATCAATTACATATAATGTATAGATATGTCTTTTATATATCTATATTTACATATATACATACATAATATATTTTATCTCTATATATAGTACTTATATAAATATATGATATAGATAGAAAGCTACTTATTTATTATTCATCATTTATCAACAATTTTAATCTGTCTTGGCTTATGAGAAAGAAATTGGGAGCTGGAAATTGAAGAGGGCGTTCTATTCTTTACAATGGGGTCATTGACACTCATTTTCCCATCCTCCAGAGTGAGCTCTGGCTGTAACCCAAGAGATGTCCCCTTTCCCCTTTACCCCATTTCCTCCTTTCCAGTTGTCTTTCCTATATATCAGATTTATTGAGACCAGAAAGGTCTTATTAATCTTTATAAGAAAGCATAATACCTATGAACCATCAATATCAGTATCCATTATTCAAAAATTATAAACCATTCATTTTGTCAAGAGTATGTCAGCTTTAACATATTTACTTATAACCAGAGTGACTATGGAATTCAGAGCCTATATAGGAAAATTCTGAGAGTGAAAAGTTGTAGTATAAATAATCATACCAAGGCAACCAGTTTAAAATGAATTGCTCAGCTAGCTAAAAATATACCAACATACTACCTAACAATATGCCAGCTTAAATTGTTACATGCAAGGTGGGCTTCCTGGGCATGTCCTCTGTACAGTGTCACAGGTCATATGCTCAGAAGGAGCATATGCTGTTTCTGTCTTGAAATTCTTAATAAGTTTTGAATACAAGGTCTCATACCTTCATTTTGTACTGCATCTTGCCAATTATGAAGACAATTCTGCATACAGAATTTTAAAATTATCTCATTACTCTGTATTTCATAAGAAAACTCAGCTATCTATGTCATATTTTCTCCATCAGCAAAAAAGTCACACCATTGCAAAACAAAACTTTCATAGACACAGTGTCTTACTCAGGTATACACCATAGAAACAAGTTGGGTTTCCTCCACAAGTAATTACATATATTATTCCCTTTTTTCTATGTACCAGTCATTTTTTACTCTATATTTCTCCATTTTTAACCTAAAAGCAATTTTAGAAATATTCTTTAAGGTTAAAAATTATAATATGCTAGCAGTGGTCACATTGCACCATTCTGATATGCACAGATTTTAGTTACCATGTTTTAGTGAAATAATACAGTTCCCCAATAATGCTGTTCAAATTTTAGCTACCATGGTCTGTTCACTGTGAAAAGTTGCATACAGCACAAACCTCAGGGTCAGCACTTCAGTTCACAGATCCCAATGTAAAGATCTTTTGTGCTAAGTCAGGATCAAGATGGTGGAGGAGGAAGAACTTGAGCTCTTCTCCCTTCAGGAACACACCAAAACTACATATACACCAGTTCTCTTTGGGAATGACCTGAAGACTAGCAGAACGGTTCTTCTACAACCAAGGATATAAAGAAAAAAATATACTGACACTAGTAGGAGGGAAAGAGAAGTGATCTAGTCAGAACCCACACTGCCCCCATTCCCTGGAGGGCAACTCAGAGGAGGGGAGGGGTATTACAAGCTCGGGGATTCTCCCTAAGGAGTGACGATTCAAGCACCACACTGGGTATCCAGCCCTGGAGTCTGGCACTAGGAAGATGAGCCCCCTGGTTTGCAAACCAGTGGAGCTTACAGAAGGGCCATGGGAAACCAAGGCTCTTCTCTTTAAGGGTGCATGTGCAGACTTGCTCACTCCCAACCCCAGTGTGAAAGCAGCAGACTGAAAAGGGTCTGATGGTCTCGCCAGCCTGCCAAGACCACCTCAGTGCACTCTCCAGGCTGTATCAGGCTGTGGCTCCTGCCCTCTGCAATGTGGTGGCTGCCAGCACACCCTGGGAGAAACTGCAGCTAAAATCATGCTCCCTCTCTAGCCACCTCCTGGCTCCAGTCTACCCCTGGCAAGGCAGTTCTGCTTGTTTGCCTTAAGGGTCTTTGACGTTTGTTGTCCAGAATTTTAAATGTTTCTGGATAAGTATTTTCTTAACAGGTGATTCAAAAAGTAACCTACATGGAAGAAGCATCTGAAAAAGAATGGATATATGTATACGTCTAACTGAATCACTTTGCTGTTCACCTGAAACTAACGCAACATTGCAAACCAACTATATTCTAATATAAAATAAAAATTAAATTAAAAAAGTGATTCAAAGAAAAAACTGGAATGACATCATGCTGATTGATGCTCACGCTGAAAAATATTTATTGGCAATTGTTGAAGACTCATTTCAACAATAGTAGTGAGGACATGGAAAATCCTTGACGGTCTCCCCTGCAGCTTTGGCTGTGTGAAAACTGAAAGGGGAAACTGAGAATAAAATATTACCACAGTTGTAAAAAAAGTCTGATTATTCTAGAACTATTTATCAAGTAGTCACCCAAATTAGATTTTAATCCAATCAATTGATTAATGACAGTTTTTTTTTTTACAAGCAAACCAAACAGTGACAGCTTTTTACTTCAGTTGAATAATTAGAAATGGTCTCACTCCCATAACACCTCCAAGTGCCAACCAATCAACAATTTTATCAGAGTAACTGTGCTTTGACAGCTAATGTCGCCTTACTTAAGCTTTTGAAAGACCATCAATCTCTGACCTCCATGCTTCTAAAAATTCCTGCCTAAATGCAGAAGCTTGTTCATGGAGAGAATGTGCCTGGTCAGCATACTTCTCTTGGTAGTGGTTTCCTCAACATTTGACAGTATCATCTTTCCCATGGAAGAATGGGTGGTAACATACCTTATTATGGGATTACTTTTCAACATTAATCATCCCCTAAAACCAAGAAGTTTTTTTTTTCTTTTTTCTTTTTTTTTTTTTTTGCGGTACGCGGGCCTCTCACTGTTGTGGCCTCTCTCATTGTGGAGCACAGGCTCCGGACGCGCAGGGAGAGCGGCCATGGCTCACGGGCCCAGCCGCTCCGCGGCATGTGGGATCTTCCCGGACCGGGGCACGAACCCGTGTCCCCTGTATCAGCAGGAGGACTCTCAACCACTGCGCCACCAGGGAAGCCCGGAAAACACTTTTAAATTGGCATTTATACTTTTGAAGTTTGCCTTAGCATCTGCTTCAAATGATTTATATCATGTTTGTCTTTGTAATGATTAATTGAGCTCAACCGCGCTGCTGGTATTTTCCATATTTAATGAGTAAGAGAGTAGACACTTCCTTAGCTTGTGCACTGCCAGCCTGAGAAGACACACTTTCTGTCCCAGGAATCAGTGTATAAAACCCAGACGGTTAAGGGATCATGTAACAACCAATATTTGAATGATATTTTTATACCGAGAGGAACTTCTCTATTCTCATTATCTCCATCTGTTATTCAAAAATTCAGCTCCGATTTTTAAAATTACATTATGTGTTCCTATAGTTGGAATTTCAAAACACTTTCAAAGAATTAAGAAAAAAAAAAGTTAGCATGCTGGTTAATCTGCCCCTGTGGAAGGCAGAAAATCTCTGGGCAAATACTCTTCTTTGGGAAACTCCTGTTACATCATCAGCTGCTTAAGACTAATACGCACACACGTACCATATATACATACATATAAGAAGAGCATACATGTATGTGTGCATATATGCTTGTATACATATACACTCCAATTCTAATTATATATATTTTAATTTTTAAAAACCCTAAAATTACAAAGATTAATTCTGATTCTGATTAATTTTTGTTTTATCACTGTCTGACGTATAGGAGGTTAGATGTTCAGCAAATGTTCTTTGAAGAAATCAAATTAGAGACCATCCTAATTTGGTCCTAATCCAAGTAATAGGATCTTGGAAATTCCAAGTTTGGGTAAAAAGTTGACTTCAGAGGACAGGAGTCAGCAAAACGGACGTGGTAGTTGAAGAGATATGAATTCTGCCCAGGTTTTCAGAGTCTTCTGAGGGCATTTCAAGTACTCAGCTACTGGTTCCTGAACTACCTATTTCCCTTTCTGTTTCCTGCACATGACAGAAAAATTTTAAGTGTATGTACTTACAAGTTCTTCTTTTTGTATATTATATGAAGACAGCATACTCTTTTTTGCAACATCTTTTCATTAAATAAATCTTATTCAAAACAACTCTATTCTGACTTCAATTAATATTTTATACTTTCTTCATCTGTTCTAATTAAAGACTTTGTTAAACTACTCAATAACACATTTACAGGCATTCTTAGAGTAACTTAACAAAATACCTAATTATATCTGTTATGTGCTGCTTCTTATTTGTTTCTTTTGCAAGGATTACCTTTATTTCCAAAATCTGTAGATACATTTATTAATGCTAGGGAATTTGAATAGCAAAACCTCATGTTATGTCATACTTAAACATGAACGCCAGAAAACACACAAGATGTGCAGAATATGACTGTTATTTACTGATTAATGCTAATCTTATAAAGTCTTATCATTAATCATCATGAATTAAAAGTATGCTAGAATATGTCCATTAATTTAATTTATAGAGTTTTCTAAAACCTGTCACTCAAATCTTATTATTGTGATCTGAGGTACTAGGAGGAATTCACTAGGCTTTATGGTTTAAAACAATACTGAATTTTAAAATCCTTTTATCCTTTTTCGTAGATTTAGGAAGATTATTACAAACAATGAGGGATTTGCAATTTACTGGAGGAGGTCTCAACCAAGTGACACAAGGTAGGTTATTCTCTTGTGGTTTGAAGAAACAAAGCATATTTTATTCACGAGTCCTTTCTCACTATGTGTTGACATTACAAGATAAGACTGACTGGTAGTATTGTAAAGTGTTCTGGTAAGCCCTTTCTCTTGAGTGTCTCCCTGAGAAACAGTGTATATAGTACTATGTTTTCTCAGCATGTTCTTTAAAATATAAGGCAAATATGTCTGAATTCAAAAGACATGTTAACTAGAATATCAATCAGTAGTTGTCCTGCCAAATATCTTGCTAGAATTCTCAGTGCTAAAATTTGTGTTTTAATGGGAATTAGAAGAAATAGGCCTATAGAGTATTACATTATTTATCCTATTATTATTCCTCAAGAGTTGCTTTAATGGTAACTGTTATATTCCTTTTTAATTCTCAGCCAGCTCTGTAATGATCTCAGTTCCTCATTTTTGTTAATGAAGGACAACAGGCAAGGGAAATGAATTTCCCCATAATCCCTCACTCTAGCCTCTGGTGAATTGACTTTTCCTGTATTCATGTAAATGTGTTATCTCATTTATCTAGAAATGTCAATGACTTGTAGAAAGGGCTGCATCTGACTGTGACTTGGATAAACAGGAGCTGATAACCCAAAGTAAATGTCTTTCCCTTTGCCCTATGGATATAATTTATTAATATCAAATGACCTTCTTTGAGAATGTTAAAGTGGAGGAAAACAGATGCTACATGGAATGTTTAAAAGCATAGATAAAATAAAGCTAATGACAGCAAAGACATTATTTTGATTTTAAAAGTAAAGTCAGGCAAAAATAATTAAATAAGATAAAATTTTTTTTGAAAAGGTAAAAAAATAAATAAAAGTAAAGTCAGGGACCAGAGAGACGTGTGTGTGTGTGTGTGTGTGTGTGTATAGTAGTATGTATAGAACTAAACATTTGTTGGGAAGGTACTATGTGCCCGGCACTATTCCTGTATAGAATATACTTACATTTTATCATTGCACTTTCAAAACCACCTCTTTAGGAATTGTGGTTATAAGAAGCAGATCCTTAATGATAATGTAGACTTAGTTGTGGAGGCAGTACGTGGGATGAGGAACTGTTAGTCCTTCGTAGGAATGGAGCACCTCAAATCTTTCCTATTGTCTCTCACAACCTAGGACACATTAACACAGAGGAGGAGGGTGCTTTCTGGAAACTTGATGACAACTGAGTGTTGTTAGAGTGTGTTGCTTACTTCTACTTGCCTTGATGATAATACAGCAGAAGGCAGAGAAATTCTGGTTCCAGGTCAACAACTTCAGTGCTATTAGGAAAAATTGCACAATTTTGTATCCCTGTTACTTGAATCATTTCTGCATTTAGCCTTAGGTGGCTGAAGCCCAAATAAACAAATTGCTCATGCAATTTGCAGAAATGAGGAGACGGTTCTCTGTTGTCAGGTTTTCCACTAAATACTCCCCAAGGATGGGGTTCAGCTACTACATTGACGAACGCCAACGGTACCCGTGATTTGAACTGAAATTAAGGCATAAACAAGAGTGGTTTTTTTTTTTTAAAGAAACGTTTATACGAGGGGTATAGAAGAAAATCGGCACCATTAAGATAACCAATAGGGAGATTAGCTATATTGTAAAAGGAACACAGTTGTGGGTGATAATGTTTAAATAAAGGAAGTATATTTGTCCTTCTGCAGTCCTCAGGTCTAGCCATAAACATACAGCACTACCTAGATGCAAGCTAGAGATCACCTTACTGGATCAGGTATACTTTATCATTCTTGGAGTTGTCCATGGAGAAATAAGATTATTGGTGTACAGTACAGTTAGCACTAACAGTTATCTTAAGTAACATCCACAGCTTATACAGGCTGATAGAGCTTGGTCCACATACATGTCAGAGACAAAAATCAAACAGGTAAAGGCATTGATCTCACTCAGGCTATTGCAAAGGGAGGGTGCCCCAGATCTGAGATCATGGTGTCTCAGCAGGTGACTTCAGCTTAGGCTTCACGGGGAGAGTAGAGACATTACAGGTGTTGTGGTTTAGAGTTGGAATTGCTTTTCAAAAAGAGGAAGTCCTGGCCAGTTAGCTTTACAGGAAATGTTCATCTCTGTGTCCAATTAGTTTCAAGAGAAAAAGTTCTAATCTCAGTTAATCATTCATCAAAGTACAGGGAGTTTGACAATCTGTGTCTGACCTTGACAGCAAGTTCAGGCAGAAGGGAAAAAGGTCTGTGTTTGGGCTTATCATAGACAAACAAGGGTATCAAAGTTGGTCTTATGAAAGTCCTGAGAGAGAGTGGAGAGTGAGTCTTACCTACATCATATGGGGAAAGATGGTTGGTTCTTTGCAGTAAGCCATTTCCCAGAACACAAAATGGTTGTGGTGGAGGCAGGCAGAAAGCAAAAGGTTGGGTATATTTCTTAACTATCACTGTTTTGTAGTCAAGTTCAATATTATCAGTATTACTAAATTTAGGACTAGGAAATTGAGGCAAGAGTCATTTTTCCCAGATGATTCTGGAAGTTATATCTTTAGACTTGCAGTAGTATGTATCATGTCATTAGGTCAAGGGAATTAGAAACATAGGAGAGTGATCCTGTAACTGGGGAATCTATACCCCCAGGTAATTCCAAAATTTTACACTAGATCTCTCTCCCCATTTCCTCAAGGTGAAGATTCTTCCACTTTGAGGGTGGGGTTGCTATGTAACATGGACCATCATGACAGCTTTATGAGATCATTGAAGACTGCCATTCTTCTGATCCTCTACTGGGTATCATTGTTCATCTGTTCTGAAATAAGGCCATTACCAGGAGAAAAATGAGGATGAACAACAGTAACACAGAGACATTCATTAAGGGAAAATGTCAAACTTATTGATCTGGGGAGCAGTCTGCCTGAAGGCGACATAATACGAGAAGATGTCCCCAAACTAAATTGACAAGCAGACTTCTAAGGTGTTGTGCTATCAGGTATCTCAAAGTAAAAAGGAATATTGTAACTAATTTAACGAACCGAGTTTGGAGGCCAATCTTCAAGTATCAGTCAGGAGTGGATTGTTGTAATGATACTGCATCTAAGCCCACTCCCATGGGGGGAATTCTCCCTCATTACCTTTGTAAAGTGAACAATGAATCACACCTGACAAGTGAAACTCTTCCAGCATATAGCAATACCGGACCAAACTTCAAACTCAAGAGGGGGCAGATATCTGTTTTGTTCATTGTGGAATACTCAGTACCTAGAACTGTGTCTAGAATATGGAAAGTGCTAAAATCATACTCATTGAATGAATGAATGAAGAATTGAATGAACAAGTGAGTGCCAAGGAACCAGTCCACCTCCAAAGAACTCAGTCCATAAACTGTTTCCACGGGCATTCTCTAGTCCTTTCACTCACCTAACAAGTCTTTACCCCATAGGATTCACAAAATGAAATATATATCAATATATTTTGGAAACATCTCTCTTCCATTTCCACTTTCTAAATGTGATGACTTTGTAGTTGTCCTCTTTTTTCCTCCATCTCATTTAGCTTTTTTTTGCTTTTGCTCTCATTTTATGATCACAGGAAGTCTTCCATGCTGCCAAAGATTCTCTTAACTCCATCTTTGTAGTTTAGTCTATTTCCATAGACTAAGCTTAGGCCAGCTTCCATTTTCTGGAGAAATATATTAAGCAATTATTGGTCGATGTGTTCAATCTACTAAGGCATTCACTGTGTAGACGTTTGTCTCTGGCACAGTCTGACCTATTAGTAATTAATACAGATTAAATTAGAGCTGTTGTTTCCATAATCAACATCAATTTCTACTATTTTTATTCTAAATACACATTAGTTGACAGTACACAGTAACAATTAACAATTAGAATAAACTAAAAGACTAGATGTAAACATTTACCAATATGTACTACTGGTACCAAAGTAGTTGGCTAATTTGAGTCACTAAATATGATGACTGATACAATATATAGACATAATTTCTATTGATTTCTCTTTATAAAATTTTGCATTCCTTTGTATAATTTGTAATAAAATATGTATCATAGTTAATTACCTTCACATTTCATTTTAACATAAGAAATTTTAGAAAACCAGTATCATGTCAAAAATGACTATATTTATGCCATTTGGCACCTGAGAAGTGCAAAATAAACCGTTGTTAAAATATTTCTTCCTGGTTTTCAAACACAAGTTTATAAGGTCAGTATAGTTGCAAGAAAATATTTGTTAACAAAGTGAAAATTAATTATAAACAGGAGAATGGACTGTCCTTTGTGGATAATTTCCTATAGTATCCAACATTTATAAGCGAGCCAACAAAGAAAATTGCTTATGAATTGTACATTATGAATTATCCTCTAGTCTTTGTTAATTTCTTTCTGACAGATTCAGCCACAATTCCCATTAGTTGGCAAAAAGTAAGTCAAAAATGAGATAATGTCGATTGGATTCTCATAAATTTCTTCACAATCAACACTTTCTTACCTACTTCAGTAGCTCTACCTCATCTTCTGCACTAAAAGGGAACAGTTGGAAAATAAATGTGCTGCATTGCACTGTATGTGCAGCCCATACAGATATAAATTCTCTCTTATGAAAGAGATTTTTTTCTGTCATCTACACAGAAGGGGGTAAGTCATCAAAATATTGAACAGGATGATATACATAGATAATGAATACCAGGTGTTTTATGAGATTCATATTTTTCTTAAATTATCCAAGTGTCAATATATGGCCTATAAAAAACGCTTTTAGTAACATAGCTATTCCACTCAACATGAAAATAACACACTAACCAATTATCTATAATGACTAGCCCACTGGGACAGAAAGATTTATAGGCAGGAGAAGCCAGCCTAACAAAAGAATAAATTTGAGCTGCCTGAGTTGGACTTGGTATAGCTTTTAGAGTCTTTATTCTAATCTTTGCAAGTGGAATATCTATCTATCTATCATCTATCCATCCATGTATCATCTTGCTGTTATACAATTATATCTTGCTTTGTTGTTTCTGAGATACTCATTATCATCATTATTAAACACTTAGCAACTACTCAAAATGTGATAAGCAATGTACAGAATAAAAGAAATATAGAAGATAATGTATGAGAAAAAAACCCCAGCAACTGAGAGTAATTTGATACTATGAAATCTAAACATATATTAGGTGTCACCAGAGCAGTTGTTCTAAAAGAGAAGAGTTCTGCGTGAGATGTTGAGTGAAGATTGACCATTGCTTTCTATTACTTAAGACAGTTGAGGCAGGGAATGTAATGGGAGTCCTGATGCTTCTCCATTCCTTATCTTCAGAAAGTTTTGTGAGAGAGCTGTCTCATATTTTTCCAGTTGTTCATGTGAACTCTACATTTTCATGTTTAAGGGTTCTTATTAGTAATTTATAAATACCACAGGCCATAAATTATATTTTAATTTACCCAATAGAAAAAAAAGCCGTTAATTAACAGTTGTTTAGAATAATGCAATTTAGTTAATGAACAATCTCTTCATTACTCATAGTCATTGTCAGCTTATCAAACTTCAATAAGATTTAGGGGAAAATGCAATGCACTTTACACTAAAGTTATGTTGAAAATAAATTTGTTTTTATTAATGATTTATAAAAGAGTTATAAAATTAAATAAAAATCAAATACTTTATCTAAGGAGACTTTGAACTTAAAATATAAATATGCATAGTGAAGATACTTTTTAAGAAGTTTTGACATTATAATGAATGTATATTTTCCTTAAGATAAGTTTTTATCTAACTAGATAATATGAATAATAAAATATTTTTCTGGATAAAACAGCTGATAGTCAAGAGCTTGAATATATTTGTGTATATTTCAAGTACAGCTCACCCTAAAAAAAATAAACATCACTAAATAAGCATGGAAGTTATTAAAATCACCAATAGATGGCAGTAGGTATTTATATTTTAAGTTACTTTAAGGCATTTGGCCATCTGTTGCAATGCTGAGCTGAAATCAATGTTGATTTTAAATAGTTGCATTTAACTTTAATCAGCAACATGTATCAAAGTTAAAGGTAAATATATATGCATATGTATATTTGTATATATACACACATGCATATACATAAACATACATCTATTTTCATATTTATATGTTGTATTAGATATCTGTTGTGTAACAAAACACCTGAAAACTTAGGGACAAATGTGTGTTATTTCACACACTCTCTGAGGGTCAGGACTCCCAACATGTCTTAATGGGTGCTTCCGACTCAGTGTCTCTCGTGAGTTGCACTCAAGTTGTCTGTGTGACCACAGTCTCGTGAAAGTTCCAGACAACCTACTTCACACTCATTCAGAAGCTGAGTGCAAGGGGCTTTGATTCCTTGCTGTGTGGGCCTCTCCACAGCACTGCTTACATGACGGGGATGCTGGCCTCCCCAGAGTGAGTGAGGAAAGGAAGAGAGAGAATGAGAGCACAAGCAAACAAGGAGTCCACAAGAGAATTCCCTACAGTCCTTATAACCTGATCTCAAAGTGACCTACTAATTCTATTAGTCTCCTGGTCACATGGACCTATCCTGGTGTAATTTGGGAGAGGGCTATGCCATGGTGGTAAGAATACCAGTAGAAACAGAGAGATGCATCTTGGAGGTGGGGTATGTATTTATATATATTCTCTTCATACTTATTATTTTATTCTTATGTCAAGTGCAATATTTCTACTTCTGTAATTGCAAATACTCTTTTTCTATATTTCTACTCCATATTTTTCCCTTCCTTCCTTCCTTCCTTCCTTCCTTCCTTCCTTCCTTCTTTCCTTCCTATACCTGGCACAACCAAACAAAAGTGAAATGCTTGTATACACATAAATATGTTAATTTTTAAAATTTCTTGATTGGGATATTATTAAAACTTTGGGAAATAAAATGTCAGAGAAAACTGTGTTTATGATTCACTGACAAAATAAAGTCTTCTCATCACAGAGGGCAATATCTATAGTAAGAGCCCCTCTGGATTTCTGATTTACCTTTAGTCAATCCATGACAACTTTCATTTGCCAGAGAAACATCTCTTTAGAATCAAAATATACTTGTTTATTAGAGAAAAACAGTTGTTCCTGATAAAGTGAGCACATTGAGGTATGGAGTGTAGGAGCAGAGATATACAATTTTTAAAGTGTCCATTCCATAGAGAACCACTTTAACAATGTTTTGAAACAAAACTTTAATGGATAGTGGTCAGATAGTGGTACTAAGTAGACCAAGTGTGGAAAGAAGAAGAAGAAAGTCCTTAATTTTTAAGAAAAAAAGAATTGAATTTAAAAGTGCTTTCCTGGTTTCAGGTCATCTCCCTTGGAGTTCAATAGAGAAAACCAAACCCCTCTAGATAACTTTAAACAGAAAACATATTTAACTCCTGAAGTTTGGTGCTCACAAACTCATTGCAAGTTGTTAGGGAGAGTTTTAAATTTTTTATTTGTTTTTTTTTTTAAGCTTTGGAAAGGGTAGACTGTTAATAACTGCTTTTATCACCAGGTTAAGTCATGCAGTTACAAAGTAGTTAGACATTTCTGAAAGGATATTGTTAAAAAAAAAAAAGACTCATTCTTACATAAATAATATCTAGTACTTCATTGGGACAGTACTGTTCAAAAGGCCCTGGCCAGACAACAGCCAAACAGAACACAACTCCAGGTTGTTTCCAGACCATGAGGAAGGAAGCCATGTGCAGAAGACAAGGCCTCTAAATGAGGACACAAAGTCAGAGTGAGTCGGGGCCATTGACAATGCTCAGAGCCACCAGCCGGACTCCAAAGAGGGAGCCCAAGTGTTTTCTTATTTTTCTGGGACACTCTACTTGAATTAATGTTCAATTAGTCAACACAATAGATCTTCAAAAGAGAACAATTAATTAACATGATAAAGAGTTTACTGCATTCTTTGGACTATATGTCATAATTTTGGTTAGTAAATTCTGACAGTCTTAACGAAAATAGCGTCCATCATTAGCAGGTACGAAGATAACTTAATTCTCTACCGGGCTTTCTATGTTTGCTGGATGACAATATGAGATGGACAAGCTATAAATGATACTGTTTTATGTTATAAAAATACTAGCTTTTTTCCTTTATTATGTTTCCAGGCATTCACTGCTTTAGTCAAGTTTAGGCTTGTTAAGTGATTAAAGACAATTTTATTACAGCAGCATGTACCTATTTTATTCTAAAATAATAAAATGCATAAAGAGAAACATATTTTTTTTGTTTGTAACCTGTAAAATCGAGTTATTTTGCTGATGTAAAATACCAGTAACTCACTTGAGAACCACGCCATCTTCTGAAAACGCCATATATGTCAGGGAGAGTTTTAGTTCCCCTTCCAGGTGCTCCTTGGTAGGACTCCCAGAACTTTTAAAACTGACCAGTGGAGGAGCTTCTACCTGAGACACAACTAAGAAGGTATCAGAAAGCATCACAGAAACTTCTGAGTTTAAAAATTCACTGAGTTTGTGATTTACCAATATGAATGATGGAATTACTGCAGCTGTCAACACAATAGCCTCTAAACACCTGTGGAGCCAGAGATTGGACTTCAGTGATACTGTAGAAAATTCCTATATCCATACAGTATTGCAAACAAAATGTATCCGAAAATAAATGAAAGAGGACTTCTCCTTTATTCCCACATTTTACACCTCAAGTAAGGGCATACAAACAGCAGTTCCTAATACACATCAAGAACCCTACCTATAGGATTTCCCTGGTGGCGCAGTGGTTGAGAGTCCGCCTGCCGATGCAGGGGACACGAGTTCGTGACCCGGTCCGGGAAGATCCCACGTGCCGCGGAGCAGCTGGGCTCGTGAGCCATGGCCGCTGGGCCTGTGCATCCGGAGCCTGTGCTCCGCAACGGGAGAGGCCACAACAGTGAGAGGCCCGCGTACCGCAAAAACAAACAAAAAAACCCCTACCTATAAAGAGCTTATGAGAAATGTGGTGTTCGTTTTCCAGACCTTGCAGACTCTAGAAGCTGTCAAGCATGGATGCAAAATGGCAATCATCATAGAAAACATGAAGCTTACTTCTGCTTCAAGCAAGTGATCCTCTCTCTACAGCCTCTATCTTTCTCCTTGATGATCTCCCTTCTGTGCATTGCTCTAGAGTTAGGTAAAATATACCCCATGTTTTGCTTACTTCCTTTTCATAGTAGCACACTCAATAAAGATAGATTTTAATATTCTTTGTAGAAAAAAATAATAATCTCCCTCCCTGAAGAATTATAAGCTTGCTAAAGGGATTAATTGTGCAAAAATCAAATTAATAGGGACTTCCCTCGTGGTGTAGTGGTTAGGAGTCTGCCTGCCAATGCAGGAGACACGGGTTCAATCCCTGGTCCGGGAAGATCCCATATGCCGCGGGGCAACTAAACCCATGCACCACAACTACTGAGCCTGCGCTCTAGAGCCCACGAGCCACAACTACTGAGCCCACGTGCCACAAATACCGAAGCCCGTGTGCCTAGAGCCTGTGCTCTGCAACAAGAGAAGCCACCGCAATGAGAATCCCGTGCACCGCAATGAAGAGTAGCCCCCGCTCACCGCAACTAGAGAAAGCCCGCGTGCAGCAACGAAAACCCAGCGCAGCCAAAAATAAATAAACAAAATTTTAAAAACCCTCAAATTTCACTTAAAAAAAAATAAAATTAATCCTCCATGCCCAGGACAAAGCTGGGCTCTCTAGCAAATATTGTGTCTTTAACAATACTCATGCCTGAAAACATACAAAAAAATTAACATATACTACTTATTGAGCATTCATTGTGAAATTATGGTCACTAATCATTATAATAACTCTATAAAATAAGTATTGTTATTACCATTTTACAGGTGAGGGTGCAGAAGGATAGAAAGTTTAAACAACTTGCCTAAGAATATACAGTAACCAAACAGAATATCCACTATCACAATCCAGATTTTATTCTGTGGCATAATGAACATTAACTACGTTTTCTACCAAAAGACTTTGTATAACATATCTTTAAATTCTTTAATATGTATTTTTAAACTTTTAATTTTATATTGGATTATAGTTGAATAACAATGTTGTGATAGTTTCAGGTGTACGGTAAAGTGATTCAGGTATACATATATATGTATCTGTTCTTTTTCAAATTCTTTTCCCATTTAGGTTGTTACATAATATTGAGCAGAGTTCCCTGTGCTATACAGTAGGTCCTTGCTGGTTATCCACTTTAAATATAGCAGTGTGTATGTATTAAATATAGTTTGTGTTTGTTACGGAATCTAGAACTTTGTTCTACACTGTAGCTATCTACTTCAGGGTAGAACAAACTGTAGATTAAACTTTCGTTGCTGCAAGCAATGAAAAACGAAAAGAGGAGTGGGGAGATGGAGGGGTGAAAAGTACAGGATATTGTCTATTTTTAATCCCAGGAATTTTAATATATATTATTAATTTGATCAATTTAAACCTATGATTATCATCTCCCAAGATATGCAGAGAATAGTTAGCAAGTTGTTCATTGCGTTTGGCTGCACTGTAACAGATATACAACAACTTAATTAATTTACTTACATGAGGAGATATTTTCATAGTGAAATAGTAACTACAAGGGAAGTAGTTTAGAAATGGTGTATCCACCCTTTTCTGCCATTTTTAGCATATGATTGTTTCCCCTCACAGTTGTAATCTGGCTGCTTCCCTTCTGGTCACTCCATCTGTCCTCCAGGCAGGTAGCCAGGAAGAGGGCAAATGAAGAACAGAGTACATGGAGAAGTCAGCAAAGTGCCCTCT
Organism: Aethalodelphis obliquidens; assembly: GCF_003676395.1. NCBI lineage: Eukaryota > Metazoa > Chordata > Mammalia > Artiodactyla > Delphinidae > Aethalodelphis > Aethalodelphis obliquidens. The sequence continues at coordinate 4,613,706 of NW_020837961.1, read as the reverse complement.
CTTAAATAGCTCATCCGAGGGCTTCCCTGGTGGCACAGTGATTGAGAGTCCGCCTGCTGATGCAGGGGACACGGGTTCATGCCCTGGTCCGGGAAGATCCCACATGCCGCGGAGGGGCTGGGCTCGTGAGCCATGGCCGCTGAGCCTGCGCGTCGAAAGCCTGTGCTCTGCAGCGGGAGAGGCCGCAACAGTGAGAGGTCCGCCTAAAACCTCATCCGAAGCCCAGCACTGGACTGCACATCACGGCCACATGCTACACAGAAAAACCATGACCAGTGAGGAAACACTTAAGGAACTTATAAATGAGTGTTATTTAGTTTAGAATAGAAGGTTTTCAGTAAATTAATAACAAATTCTTTTCCTAAAATATTAAGTAGCTACCTTTCTAAGACCTTGAAAAACCAAATATTTTAACTGGACATGTTTCTGCTCTGTAAATATCAAGCTTCTTATAATAAAGAAGAAGGAAGAATGGATTTTTAGAAGGCTAATAACGCTGTCAGGAAAGCTTTTTTTGTATTGTGATGACCCCAAAGCATAGTAATTAGTTCAGAATTAGTAACACTCTAGTCTTAGGGCCCCCCAAAATAAACACTATTAAAAAGCCCAAATTCCATTTCCAAATTCCCATTCTGATAAATGTTTTTTTTTTTTAATGTATATAGGCCATATTCTACTATGCTAAATCTGTCCTTTCTTTTCAGATAGAGGGGAACATTTTTTAACATAAAGGAAACAAATATTTTCAAAGAAAAACCGTTAAGCATTGTGGGCCACATCTCAGTACAAGTTTCAACATTCACTGTCACTAGAGGATGGGACACATTGACAAGCGCACTGGCTGTTAAAACTTTTACCCAGAAATCAGACCATTCACTGCTGCACACCTTTTATTGTCCAAGCCAAGTCACATAGTTATGCTAAATATCAAAGAGGATACAAAAAAAGTATGGTCCTACCATAATAACTAACATAGGTGCCTGCCTTTTTTTTTTTTTTTTTTGCGGTACGCGGGCCTCTCACTGTTGTGGCCTCTCCCGTTGCGGAGCATAGGCTCCGGACGCGCAGGCTCACCGGCCATTGCTCACGGGCCCAGCCGCTCCGCGGCACGTGGGATCTTCCCAGACCGGGGCACGAACCCGTGTCCCCTGCATCGGCAGGCGGACTCTCAACCACTGCGCCACCAGGGAAGCCCGTGCCTGCCTTTTTTTAAGCCAATCTAAGAGAAACCCCAAGAGTGTATATAAACTAACTTTATTACAAAGTTGGAAAATGAAGAGTGCTATAAAAGGGTTACAGAAAAGAGGTTACCGAGCCTTTAGACATTGCCTCATTAATAATCAGGCAATAAAAACTTGATGTATGAAACGAACATTATGAATTTACTAATGCAGTCTAAGCACTTTGGTGCAAATAGAAGTACATTTCTTGGTACAAGGATGGAATAAGGGGCCTCACAAAAAATATTTTATTCATTTGTTTACCAATATTATTGAAAATATTTAGTTTTTAAGAATTGTATATTTGACATTGGATTGGCATTGGGGATCCAGTCAAATGTAGAGAGAAGCAAGACCTCTAGTTTACTGGAAATGGCAGTCACATGGGGGTAGAGTGTGGCAATGTAATGGTAGAGAGGATGAAAAGGAATCTCTCATAACTTTACAGTGAAAACAAAAGAAAAATCCAGATCACATCTGAACAGTGAAAAGAACCTAAAAGTTTGTATCCAGACTCTCTATGCACCATTTATATTTTTGTATATATTTATACAAAGATCTGCACTAATATCTACGTGGTTCTCATTTCTTAGAGCTTCAAAGAAAAGTCTCAATTTGTTGTTACGTAAAGGTTGGAATTAAAGGACCCTGATAGATTTTATTTATAATGTCCTAGTGAATTATTCATGGTTATTATGATCAGAGTGGGTGGAATTACATATAAAAACAGTCACCAAATGTTGATTTTAAATTTTACATATGAATCTGTGTTACATATTACATGTACATACATCTATATGTGTGTGACGCCATTAAAGCTAGTGAAGAAACATTGAACTAAATGATAAAGGAGTTTTAGTTTGTTCAGAAAAGGAAAAGATTTTGAATAAATTATTAGCAGAAACAATAACCTTAAAGTTTTAAGGAACTACCTTTCCTTCATTTATATTTAAGAAGGCAGGTATGAAATGGCCTTAACATGCAACAATAGAGAGTTAAGTATATCCTAACACAAAAATACCGGCAGAGTATGGCGTCGTACAGGATGTACCACTGAAGAACAGGTTGTAATTAGCAATGCATAAACATGGCAGATAAACTAAGTACTGGCATGATATTGCTATGTCCAGAGTGTATATACATGAACTTAAGGAAAGAAGGCTGCTGGAAAACATTTGGATTAAGATTGAAATAAGAAAAGAAGAAAATGAGAGAGGACACCAAAAAGTGTTGGTGTTTAAATATAACAGACACTGACAAGAAACACAAAGTCGTCTAATGATCTTACTATTGTCCATTAAACTGTTTCAGAGCTAGGATATAAATACTAGTAGGTGACTTGTAAATAGTCTAAAATTTAAGTATGTAAGAAGTAGATGAGTCAAACACTGATTGATTTGTATAAACTTTTATCAGAAGGATCAAAAGTGGAGAAAACTAGGCAAGGGCAGGAGAAGTGACCGAATGCCTAGAAATTGAGAATATCATTCTAGGTTGTCATATTAACAACAGCAACAAAAATACCAAACATTTTAAACCATATGCCAAAGATCTGAAATTTAAGAAAGTTCATTAGTGTAAAGTGAGCAGTACTCATCTTAATCATTAAGTAACTTTAAGTAAAAATTAAGAGGCAGATTTCATTTCATTAGCAGTCAGAATTTTCAGCCTCTATGATTTTCCAGATTTAAATAGGTCCCTAAAAAAGTAATGAGCTAGATGTGTGTGTTTTTTTTTAAGTTGTGGGAATTGGACTAGATGACCTCGAAGATTGTTTTTATAACTGTAAATTTTTAAGCAATAATGTGTGTTATGTCATATGTTATTTAATAAGTTAATAGATTTATGAAGGTCAGAAAAATGTAATAATTGCTGAAAAAGGTTTTTTTTTTTCAAATCTGTTATGAGCTACTACTGATTTTAAATAATGAAATAATGTTGTAAAAATTAAAGAGAATGTTTTCAAATTTTCCACTGTTCTTCCGTAAAACACATCTGGATTCTTCTAATTTCTTCTTTACTATTCCTACCTGGTTCCCACAATCTTTCATTTATCAATTGGAATTGACATAATCCAATCATCTTCCATATTTTAGCTAAAGTATAGGACTCCATACTGTAGTCAAAATCATGTCACTACCTTGATGAAAAACTGTTGACAGCCTCCCATTGTATTTGGCATACAAGTGTATTTTACAAGCATTTGTCCAAAATCCTAAGTGGTACGTCCCTGCCTTGCTTCTGCTATTTCTCTTTTGCGCCCCATAGCTAAGTCGCTCTGGCCTGCTTTCAGTTTCCTATGTGAAATAAGCTCTTTTCTCTTGCACAGACGCTCTCCTCTATCTTTGAAAACCTCTCTCCATCTCCTATTATCTGACAAATCTTTATCCTACAGATGTCCCAAGAGGTACTTACGAAGTCCAATCCAAATTATTTGCTTCTTGTATTTTCTCTCACAAATCTGTTTTTCGTTTGGAAACATTTTACATTTTAAAGTTACATGTTTATATATATTATTATTTATTTAATCAAGTAACCCATGTGATAAGGACTTTGGTATAACAAGTGTTAGCACAGTACTTCTATTCAATAAAATTTCAAGTTATTTTAGAACAGGAGCTTGGCTCTGATAGAGCAGAATAGGTTTTTGGTTTTTTGTTTGTTTGCTTTTTGGGCTTATAAATAGCAGAAATGTATTGCTCAGAGTTCTGGAGGCTAGGAATTCAAGATCAAGACACCAACAAGGTTGCATTCTGGTGAGGGTTCTCTTCCTGGTTTATAGCTGATGACTTGTCACTCTGTCTTCAACTGGTGGATGGAGTGAGCAATCTCTCTGGGGCCACTTTTCTAAGTCATTAATTCCACTCATGAGGGACCCACCCTCATGGTCTAAGCAACACTCAAAGGCCCACCACATCCCCATACCATCATCCTGGGCATTAGGTTTTCAACATATTAATTTGGGGTGGGGGGAAAGAAACATTAAGACCATAGCACACGTATGTCTATAGAGGAATAGATACCATTAGGGATTTAGGATAACTGTGTGGGAGCAGAGTACAAACCAATTCTGATAGAGCAGAATAGTTTTTTATAAAAATAAATAGTTACAAACTACGGCGAAAATTTGAACAAGAACTATTTGAAGACACTGGTGGGTGAACAAAAGCATTCAGAAACGAGTGAATTTACCCTCTGTGGAAAGGGTCCACGTTGCGGGAATTATGCAGGTGTCCACAGTGAATAGAACTCAAGCAGAAAGCCTTGGCCTCACTGGAGATGCTGTCAGAGGAGACCTTTGGGACTGACGTTGTACATGGAAATTGAGGGAGATCTAAAAAGGAGGGAGAAACGGGACAGTAACGCAACAGCTTGTATAACCTCTTTTCAAATCTGAGTTGAGCAGTGGGCTATGTATGTGAGCAAGACATCAAGGAGTCCGGGGGGAACCACAGATGGAGTGCTTAATGGGAAGAGTCCATCTTTCAGCTGCTGCACAATGAAAGGAGACTCTTACAATTTGAATCCTACTCACTTCGAGGGCATTGGTGCAGAAGTTGGGCTCTGTCTTCAAACTGTTACCAGGATTCTTGGACTTCTGTAATCAATAGAAATTGATCAGAGGCCTGACAAGAAATTCAGGCAAGGCTTTATTGGGGCTCCTGCTGCAAAAGAGGGGAGCGAAAACAAGTAACAGTTTTCCTAGTTCACTCTCCAAGGTGGTGCGAGCTGGTTCCTTATATAGAGTGAGGGTGTGGGCAGGTCCCAGGGTTGGGCTGGAGGGGCGGCCTGATTGGTCGGCCCACCCGTTTGCTGGTGTTGCGTACAGGGGGCGTGCACAGTGCCCTGCTTTTGCTCCCGACACCCTGTTTTTGCTCTCGGCTCTTCAGAAGTGGCAGTTGGATTCTTGGTCTCTTTGTATCTTGTTCATAATTTACCCCAAATCTGCATGCATGCGGTTATTTTTAGTCCGTTATAGTTTCTTTGTATTTTGTTGCTTGAGGAGACCTTTGTCCAGGTGCAAGCACTGCAGCAAAGGGTCCCAGGTCCCAGGTCCCAGCCTGTCTCAAAACACCCAAAAGGGTCATGCCTGGAGAGTCAAAAAGTAAGGAGTTCATCCTGGGATTAATGACACAAATGAACTAAGCTCATCAAAACAAAGTCCACAAGTTCAAGGTTATCGATTACAATTCAGTTATTTGCTAGAATAAAACTCAGTACTTCCTTGGAGAAGATAACAGAAACCATCTAATGATGCATCTACCACAATGTCCAGATTTGTATTTATAGTAAGTTCAATAAAAGGTTACATTGAACTACAGTAGAAATTAGAACTCCAGTTTCCTGGGTGAGGAGGATCATTAACTAGAAACGGATATAAGAGACCTTGTGGGACTTCCCTGGTGGCGCAGTCGTTGAGAGTCCGCCTGCCGATGCAGGGGATGCGGGTTCGTGCCTGGGTCCGGGAAGATCCCACATGCCGCGGAGCGGCTGGGCCCGTGAGCCATGGCCGCTGAGCCTGCGCGTCCGGAGCCTATGCTACCCAACGGGAGAGGCCACAACAGTGAGAGGCCCGCGTACCGCAAAAAAAAAAAAGGAAAAAGAAACCTTGTGGTGATAACGATGATGTCTTTTTTATTAATTTGGATGTGAGTTACATGGGTACATTCATTTGTTAAAATTCATCGAGCATTACAGTTAAAATCTATGAATTATATTTATGTAAATTAGGAATAAATTAATGAATAAAAGTATCAATTTCCTTGATTTGTAAATAATATGTAGACATAATTTTGCCTATCTATTGCTTAATAAATTAGAAAAATAGCTGAAAACATTTTTTTTCATGCAATAGTATCATAGCAATAGTATCAATTTCATGCAATAGTATCAATTCATGCAAAAGTATCTAAGATTTCTTTGGAGTTTTTTCTTTTTTCTGTTAGACTATGTGCACACAGTTCTCCAATACTTCGAAAACTCAATTTAGCATTTCTTTCTTTTAATATGCTTTCTAATTTAGAGCAATGTCACCATCTTCACCCTTTGATCTGAGTGTAAGTGGCATGAAGGTATGACAGTAATACATTACGGATCAATAACTCAGTGATTCTCACTCATGATGCCTTCCAGGTCACTGAACTGCTCAGCACCAATTTCACAATAAATTGTCTTCTACTCTCTGTCTCATTTCTCACCCTTCACGGCCCACCTCATAGACAACAATAACAGAAACTAAACCTATTCCAGCATGACACATGCATGGAATATACAGAGTACACGAGTATGTCATTTTCAAAGGAGAACACTCTAAAGTTAAAGATCTCCCGTTTAAAAAGGAGAGAAAAAAACCCTCACTTCTCTCTTCATAAAAAAAGCAGCAGAACGGTTGTTCAAATCGAAGCAAAGACACTTCAGAATAAACCAGGCACTTTTGATTTACTATATTACTTTTGATTGAAGAACTTCAGGGCTTGCTTCCTGTAAACAGAAATGCTGCGCTTGATGTCTAAAGAAGTATCTATGTCACAGAATGGAACTTGTCTCTTCAATTGTACTTTGCAGTTTCATATCAAATGTCTAATCTATATGCAGACATTTTTGATAATTTTGGTTTTCATACAAAAAAGCTATAAAGAATAACAAATTGTTTCATTATCCTTTCTCTGTCTCACAACTGCAATAACATTACAGTACTTTTGGTACAAGTACAGTGGTGTACATGTATTTATAAATCTTTTATTCTGACACAAATCTATTGGGGGATGAATCTCCAGGGTAAGCATGAATGGTTTTAATTTCATGACACACTTCTTTTCTAGAATCAAAATGCATTTAGAAGCTCTTGGCTTTCACAGTTTTGTGTTCTTAGTTTTACAGATTAAAGAGCTTTGTAGGTTAAAGATGATTTATATCAAAGCCTTAATTTCATAAGGAAGTGGAAACAGTATCCCAGAGTGGTGAAGTAAAGCACCAGCTCACAGCTAGTTAAAGAGAGTAAAATAGCGCTCAAATAGCACATTCCAATAACATACATCGTAGACTCTGAACATTTGAACATTTTCTTGTGTAATTCTCCATGCTTCAAGTTTTGCTTTTTATATGATATGCTTTGAGCAAATCCAAGCCTCAGCATAAATCTAGAACTAATTCACTTATGTGAGTTAACATTCTGACCTGGAACACATCTTCTCAGATGAAAGAGGGGAATGATTGGACATGGTTTATGCTGCATGAAATTTAAATAGAGATGCATCTAGAAATATTTCCTTATAGTTAGTAAAGCTACTGTTGTATTATTTATTCAGAGATTCTTTTCTAATAAGAAAACATTTTTATTTTAATCCCTGTCTGTAGACCTAACTATATTCCCAGAGACACAAAGCTTTCAAATTACAGACTTTAATATTTTTAGATACACTTAGCATGGGCTTTAAAAATTGTTACTCAAATCACCTTCACCTCACCCCCATAATACAATTCTCTGAATTTTAAGTTTTTCATTATGATCAAGTAATTCCCCTACACAAAGAGTGCATTTATATACACACACACACACACACACACACACACACACACACACACACATATTTATATCTCAAAATAATTGATATTTGAAGCAGAGTTTAACACATTCTTTTCTGTATCTTTAGCAGTAAAGTAGAGATGTTTGGGGACAGTATTGCTGTGTCCTTTTTAAGATTTAAATTTCTTGAGATGCTCTGCATTCATTTATCCTTTGAGAGCTAAGAATGAGGTCTCAGCCTATAAGCCAGTGGATCCTCATAATGTGGTCATAATCCTTGGGGTTTTCCCTAGACAATCTAGCATGACAAATATTTCTTGCCATTAGATTTGGTAGTATTTTATTCAATATTCATCAACTGGAGATTCAATTTACATTATATTCTATTTTCAACTATACATACAATTGAATATTATTTATTGTTATTTTTATGAGTCTGTGCCCTATTAAATGTGATGAGTCATTTGTTTCTCTTCTGCTGTACTTAGATGTTTGTTTAATTGTTTTTTCTTCATTTTTACATAGGGTGAACCAACTTATTTCAAAAATAAAGAATCTAAGTGCCATGACAAAGGATCTGAAAAAAGATTTTCTTTCAGAGAAAAAATAATGAAAGAGATTTAAAAATCTGTGACTTTTTTTAATATAAAGGTTTTTTGAATTGAGAAGTTAAAGGGTTTTTTTCTACATACAGTTCTCTATTATGACAGATTATACAGAATTACAGCTACTGCTGCAGTATATGTACATTGTTATTCGTACTTGTGACTTATTTTGAGTATTTACTTCATTAAAAAATGTGTGCCAGTAACCACAAACTCTTCAAAGGAAACATGATGGTTAATTTTATTTGTTAATTTCCTTGGGCAATGGTGCCCAGACAGTTGGTCAAACATTACTCTGGATGTTTCTGTGAAGGCATTTTTTTGGATGACATTAACATTTAAGTTGATGGACTTTGAGTAAAGCAGTCCTTATATGAGGTTAGTTCTCACCCTATATGTTGAAAACTTTAATAAAACAAACACTGACCTCTCCACAGAAAGAAGGAATTCTGCCAGCAGACTGTCTTTGAACTCTGCAATGTTTCCCTTGGTCTCTAGCCTGCTGGCCTATGGTAAATATTTTGGATTTGCCAAGCCTGTATCATCATATGACTTAATTCCTTAAAATCTCTCTTTCTCTCTCTCTCAGGAGCAAGAAATAGAAGAAAATAAAACATAAAAAGTAATATTATTTACATGACATAGATAAATATGTATAATATAATATATAATATACAACAAGATACCTCATACTTGTCAAAATGGATATTATCAAAAAAACAAGAAATAAGAAGTGCTGGCAAGGATGTAGAGAAAAGGGAACCCCTGTGCACTGTTGGTGGTATATGTTTACTATGGAAAACAGTATGGAGATTCCTCAAAAAATTAAAAATGGAACTTTACTCAAAGAAAACAAAAGCACTGATTCAAAAAGATACATGCATCCCAATGTTTATTGCAACATTGTTCTCAATAGTCAAGATTATGGAAGCAACCTGTGTCCATGGATAAAGAAAATATGATAATGTGAGATAAGTGTGTGTGTGTGTGTGTGTGTGTGTGTGTGTAATGGAATATTAGCCACCAAAAATAATGAAATCTTGCCATTTGTGACAACATAGCTAAACCGAGTGTATTATGCTAAGTTAAATAGGTCAGAGAAAGACAAATACCATATTTTTTCACTTATATGTGGAATCTAAAAATCAAAACAAATGAACAAACATAACAAAACAAAAACAGAGTCATAGATACAGAGAAAAAAACTGGTTTTTGTCAGAGGGGAGGGGATGAGGAGTTGGGCAAAATAGGCAAAGGGGATTAAGAGTTACAAATTTCCAGTTATAAAATAAATGTCACAGAGATGTACTGTACATAATATGGAATATAATCAATAATACTGTGATAACTTTGCATGGTGACAGATGGTAACTAGACTTATCCTGGCAATGTACAGAAATATGGAATCAATATGTTGTACAGATGAAACTAATATAATATTGCAAGTCAATTATACTTCAATAAAAAATTGATTTTTAAAAATAATGAAGTTTTGTGATCACAGGTAGAATAAGCAAAGTGATTATTGATGCTGACATAGAAACAAAGCTTTAGAGAAATTTTTTGTTCCATTTTGGTGAAAACTGTTACTTAAAACAAGATATATATATATTTCTGATTGAAGGATAATTTAAGCCTATGTTTTAAAGGCACTTGTCACCTCTTGAGACAACTTACAATTTTTTAAAATGGTCATAGATAGTGAGATTGAGAATTTGTTGTTAAACCCTTTATTAAACCACAAGATACTATCAAAATCCCTGAATTCAAATAATTTTTATATACCTCCACTTCCATAAATTTTCATGCTAGGTGTGGCTACAACTTTAATTTTTTTTTTTTTTTTTTTTTGCGGTATGCAGGCCTCTCACTGTTGTGGCCTCTCCCATTGCAGAGCACAGGCTCCGGACACACAGGCTCAGTGGCCATGGCTCATGGGCCCAGCCGCTCCGCGGCATGTGGGATCTTCCCGGACCGGGGCATGAACCCGTGTCCCCTGCATCGGCAGGCGGACTCTCAACCACTGTGCCACCAGGGAAGCCCTACAACTTTAATTTTAAATCTTGTTTACCAAAAATAGATATATATTTTACTTTATAATATGTATTATTAATTTAAATACTTCAGTGTCATGATTCTGTATAATTTAAACTTGCTACAAAATATAATGTGATTTTCACCAATATATATATATATATATTTTTTTTTTAAATTATTTATTTATTTATTTTCCGTACGCGGGCCTCTCACTGTTGTGGCCTCTCCCGTTGCGGAGCACAGGCTCCGGACGCGCAGGCTCAGCGGCCATGGCTCACGGGCCCAGCCGCTCTGCGGCATGTGGGATATTCCCGGACTGGGGCACGAACCCGTGTCCCCTGCATCGGCAGGCAGACTCTCAACCACTGCGCCACCAGGGCAGCCCACCAATATATTTTAAATATCTTCAAATATCCTAAACTTTTAATTCAAGAAATCTTTGTTACTACGGTTATGAGAATAATCATTTTTCTACCATTTTAATGACTATTTTCATGAGTCCTTTACAGACATTTACATGGATTTATTTTTCCTCATATCACACTGACCCTATTTTGTCCTTTATAGTAGATTAATCCTTATAGAATGATATGCTTAAATTAAATATTTTAATGCCTGTTTTTGAAATAATCATTCATTATGATTTCTCATAGATAATGAGAAACTGCTCTGTTACAATTTAATACAGATATATTTTTTAGTTCTTAGAGTATTTATATGTATTTTATTGATCCAACATTTACTGAGTTTTTACTATGACCCTGGGAGAGACTAAGTACTGAATATATATATATATATATATATATATATATATATAAAATTTGTAATAAGATACCATAATTTTCATAGAAATTTCTCATTTAAGCCTAAACAGATAACTGAGAATATATATTAGACAGTGCGAAGGTAACACTGCAATTCTGTGGAAACAGAAAATGGAACAACTTCTTGAGTGGGTAAATTGGGGGAGAATGCAGAAGTGATATTTAAACTGAACTTAAAATATGGCTTTGACTGGAAAAACGTATGAAAAATTGTATACACCAAGTGAAAGCAACAGCATGTAAATTCATTCATTCACTCACTCAGTCAAGAAATAGTTACTGAGTATTTACCATAAACCAGGCACCCACGAGGCAATGGGGTGTAACAAAGGCTCCAATGTGCAGAAAATTCAAGGAAGATCACTGCAGTAGGAATCTGAAAGGAGTTGGTATAAGATGGGAACAGAAAAATTTGTTGAGGATAGATTGTGCCAAGGTATGAGATTTGGATTTTATATTGTATAAAATAAAGTTCTTCAGCAGCTGGGTGGCATGGACTATTTTGCTTTTAGAAAGATAACTGACAGCTATAGAGAGAGTAAACTAGAGTGAAGGAGAAATGGGGTGTCAGTTGAGAGAGTTACGAGCTATTATTATAATCGTCCAAGGGAGAAATGATGAGGACCTAGACCTGAGTTGTGACAGGTGGATGGAAAGAATAGGCTGAATTTGAGAGACAAGTATGAGAGAGATTGACAGCTTTGTTGACAGAGCACTTTACTGCCAATCATAGTAGAAGTGCTTTATTATAAGAAATACATAATATAAAAACATGTGCATTATAAACATGTATTGGTATTCTCAGTTTAGCAATTATTTTGACGTGTTTGATCACTTTTATATAGCTCAAGATTAAAGAGAATGTTAGGTTGACAATATTGATAACAGAAATAGGAAGCATTAATTTATGCAAAACATAGGAATTTCAGAATCTATGCAGAAGTCAACCCTTTCATTTTCAAGTGGAGACTGAGGTCCAGAAACATACATCCAGGGGCAGAATCCAGGTCTCCTGATTCTGTTGATTTGAGGAGTCAAATTTGGCTTAAGTCATTTCGTTGTATCGTTGAAGCATGTTCATATATTTTTGCAGTAATCTTTATTCTTAACTTGTTAGTATCTAGAACTCACCACGTTCAACTGTGCTATATAATATTTGATGAGTGAAGACATGCTTCAGAGAGAGTCAAAGTAAATTTTGAATGTATCACTTCACTTTATTTCCAGTCACTCTGTTGTTTTTGAGAGGCTGTAGAGATGTAGTTAGTCCCTACTGTAGTACATTATGAAAGAAACAGAATTATGCCATTCTTAGATTTTACCCCCATGTTGAACAAAAATTGAAAACCAGAAAGATGAGGCAACAAAGCAAGTCAACATCTAAAATAAAATGTACAGCAAACAAAAGAGATTTTGAAGTTTTAATGGGGAAAAGAAAAGTAACAAGAAATTTAAAACATATACACACACACAGAAAGATCAAAATAATCTGATGTTTGCAATGACATCTAAAGAAATAAGATTGGAATGTGTCCAACCTGATTTCGTTTTTAACTGCTTTAAGTAGAACTAAAATGATTACAATTCTATAAAAATAAGTAGTTTTAATTTTTAAAGGAGAATGAATTTCAAAGATAAATAATAGAGTACTTTTGAATTGAGAAAACCTCAGATGAAGAAAATGTTTTTCTCAGTTTCAAGATAAACATTTTCAGATTTTTGACGTAGGCAAAACAGAATGAAATATTCATGAAGATGGGGAAAATTATACCCAAGCAATGTATCAACACTGACTACAGGAAGTTCTGTGTTGGCTGTGGAAGTCCATGGGCCAGAGGATATTCATTGGCTACCGTGTATGCAGTACTGTGGTCAAAGTAAGTTCATTCAGAAGCAGAGAATTCTCTGGCTCTGAGGGCCTCCAGTTCTTCATTTATCAACAAAATACCAATAGAGATGGAAAGAAAAATCATGAAATTAATTATAATTTTCTGAGTGAGGTAATTGAGACACTGGAGGATTTTTAAAAATGAGATTTTAATTAATGGGCTCCATAGAAGAACCCCACATTAAAAAAGGATTATAAAATTATCCCATATTTGGAAGTTTGACAATTGAGAGTCTAGATAAATTCCTATGTGTGTTTTATTATGTTTCTGTCATTTTTTTTTTAATTTTTAAAAGTGGAGTTACACTTATTTATTCAAGCACCCTCTTTGGTTTTCAAAAAAATGAAAAAAAGATTGTAAATGCATGTGTCTGGGAAAAAAAAAGTTTTATACTGCACGTTATATTATTTGTTACACAAATTCCCAGAAGATGCAGAGAGAATTTTAAAGTTAAGACTATATGGCATCTATGTTTAAAGAAAGAACAAAATTCACTGAAGGAAAAGTGAATCCTGAGTGACTTTACATTGTCTGCTCATTTATCTCCTTGTTAATATAGGCAGCCTTTGGAAGTCTATTTTTAATAACATAGTTGGCAGCATTTTTAGGCTCTAGAGACTTTTGACAGATGGAATCATGAATTTATTGATTTAATATTCTCAAACTTAAAATACTCCAGATGCAAATGTAACATAATAAGGGTTTATGGCATAGTTAGGATTAGTTATGATGTATTTCAGTATTTTTATACTTAGGACTGGATTCATTTTGGATCTCAAAATACTGTCATAGTCTTTTTTAAAAGGACCTAACTTAATTTGATGAAAGCATCATCTGCCTATACGCAAATTTGGGAAGGGTGTTTCTAATTGACATGCCAAATTCCACACAGTGTAACTAAATTGCCACATGAGATACAAAGCAATTATCTGAGCAATCTGGTCAAGACAAAGTTATAATCATCAACAAATATTTATGGAGTGTCCATTAAGTGCCTAGTTTTATATTAGTTGCTGTAAATCTGTTTACATTTCTGGAAATAGATTTGATGGTGAGGATTGAGATGCGAGACAGGTAAGTGCAGGGGACAAAAGTGCAGGATTTAGATTCTAAGTCTACAGAAAAGATAAATCAGAAATTTAAAAAGAGAAATTCTTATTTATATTTTGATTTATTATATTCTCTGATAATTCTATAATGAGGCATGTGCTTAAAATCAATTTTCTAAAAGTCAGTTATTTTAATTTTTTAAGGAAGATTGTAGTATTTATATAGGCATATTTAGTCATTTTAGATTAAATTCATTTTTGAGTGAGATATTCTAAAAAAGAAAGAAAAATAAAAAAGACAAAAGTGATTTGTGTCCTGAAGTAGAAGGCCTATTGTCATTTTTATTTAGGGTAGGAGAAAAAAACCTCAGACAGCAATGATCACTCTCTTCTTAAGGCATTTGCCTTATGCACATAGATTTCTAAAATAGAATCTTACATTTACTGCTTTTATTCTTTACAAACTTTTAAAAATACATAGTAAGATACATTTCATATCATGACCCATTTTTTGCAAAGTACGCAGTTGTTGCTAAGAGACCATGTGATGTGTTGTAATTGTTTCTATTATACTCCACCCTATTTATTTCATTACCCCGCATTTATTTCATTACCCAACGATGTATACCAACACACACTTTGGAAATGACTTTTCTAGAATTTTGAGGAAAATAAGCACCGAGAATAAGAAAAAAAAAAATAGACAATGAGAATTAAGCAGTAGATACATGGGTCTAAATTCTAAATACACGCTAGATGTTTTTTTCTTGTGTTCTTAAGAATTGCATTTTATTGTTAATTATTTTTAAAAAAATCTTCATGGTAACTAAGCACTTGTTACACTGACTTCAATACGGCATTTCAGAATAGTTTGTAAGTGCAGCATCTCTACTGTGTTACCCTGCATTTTAATTTTCTTCCTGAACCCCACTTAGCTGACGCTAATGAGTTGTAGGGCATGTTTCTACTTCTCTGTATGTTAACATTGGCTACACTGTGAGAGAGTATGCATGTGAAACTGTCCATATTGTTCAGCAGAACAGCAAACAGGGCTTCCAGTTTGTGGATCAGGTTGGGATTTCAGACTGACTGTCCTACTTGTGCAGCTCCTTAGTAGCCACAGTTAATTCTTTTTTTTTTTTTAACATCATTATTGGAGTATAATTGCTTTACATTATTGTGTTAATTGATGCTGTATAACAAAGTGAATCAGCTATACATATATATATATATATATCCCCATATCCTCTCCTTCTTGCATCTCCCTCCCACCCTCCCTATCCCACCCCTCTAGGTGGTCACAAAGCACCGAGCTGATCTCCCTGTGCTATGCAGCTGCTTCCCACTAGCTATCTATTTTACATTTGGTAGTGTATATAGGTCAATGCCACTCTCTCACTTCATCTCAGTTTACCCTTCCCCCTCCCCATATCCTCAGGTCCATTCTCTAGTAGGTCTGCGTCTTTATTCCCGTCTTGCCCTTAGGTACTTCATGACCTTTTTTTTTTTAGATTCCATATATATGTGTAAGCATATGGTATTTGTTTTTCTCTTTCTGACTTACTTCACTTTGTATGACAGACACTAGGTCCATGCACCTCACTACAAATAACTCAATTTCATTTCTTTTTATGGCTGAGTAATATTCCATTGTATATATGTGCCACATCTTCTTTATCCATTCATCTGTCAATGGACACTTAGGTTGCTTCCATGTCCTGGCTATTGTAAATAGTGCTGCAATGAACATTGTGGTACGTGACTCTTTTTGAATTATGGTTTTCTCAGGGTATATGCCCAGTAGTGGGATTGCTGAGTCATACGGTAGTTCTATTTCTAGTTTTTTAAGGAACCTCCATACTGTTCTCCATAGTGGCTATATCACTTTACATTCCCACCAACGGTGCAAGAGGGTTCCCTTTTCTCCACACACTCTCCAGCATTTATTGTTTGTAGATTTTTTTAATGATGGCCATTCTGACTGGTGTGAGGTGATATCTCATTGTAGTTTTGATTTGCATTTCTCTAATGCTTAGTGATGTTGAGCATTCTTTCATGTGCTTGTTGGCAGTCTGTATATCTTCTTTGGAGAAATGTCTATTTAGGTCTTCTGCCCTTGTTTGGATTGGGTTGTTTGTTCTTTTGGTATTGAGCTGCATGAGCTCCTTGTATATTTTGGACATTAACCCTTTGTCAGTTGCTTTATTTGCAAATATTTTCTCCCATTCAGGGTTGTCTTTTCATCTTGATATGGTTTCCTTTGCTGTGCAAAAGATTTTACATTTCATTAGGTCCCATTTGTTTATTTTTGTTTTTATTTCCATTTCTCTAGGAGGTGGGTCTAAAAGGATCTTGCTGTGATTTATGTCACAGAGTGTTCTGCCTATGTTTTCCTCTAAGAGTTTTGTAGTGTCTGGTCTTACATTTAGGTCTTTAATCCATTTTTAGTTTCTTTTTGTGGTACGCGGGCCTCTCACTGCTGTGGCCTCTCCCCTGGCGGAGCACAGGCTCCGGACGCGCAGGCTCAGCGGCCATGGCTCACGGGCCCAGCTGCTCCGCGGCATGTGGGATCCTCCCGGACCGGGGTACAAACCCACGTCCCCTGCATCGGCAGGCGGACTCTCAACCACTGCACCACCAGGGAAGCCCCTTGAGTTTCTTTTTGTGTACGGTGTTAGGGAGTGTTGCAATTTCATCCTTTTACGTGTGGCTGTCCAGTTTTCCCAGCACCACTTATTGAAGAGGCTGTCTTTTCTCCATTGTATATTCTTGACTCCTTTATCAAAGATAAGGTGTCCATATGTGTGTGGTTTATCTCTGGGCTTTCTTTCCTGTTCCATTGATCTACATTTCTGTTTTTCTGCCAGTACTGTACTGTCTTGATTACTGTAGCTTTGTAGTTTAGTCTGAAATCAGGGAGCCTGATTCCTCCAGCTCAGTGTTGTTTTCTCAATATTGCTTTGGCTATTAGAGGTCTTTTGTGTTTCCATACAAACTGTGAAATTTTTTGTTCTAGTTCTGTGAAAAATGCCATTGGTCGTTTGATAGGGACTGCATTAAATCTGTAGATTGCTTTGGGTAGTATATAGTCACTTTCACAATGTTGATTCTTCCAGTCCAAGAACATGTTATCTCTCTCCATCTGTTCGTATCATCTTTAATTACTTCCATCAGTGTCATAGTTTTCTGCATACAGGTCGTTTGTTTCCTTAGGTAGGTTTATTCTTAGGTATTTTATTCTTTTTCTTGAAATGGTAAATGGGAATGTTTCCTTAATTTCTCTTTCAGATTTTTCATAATTACTGTATAAGAATGCAAGAGATTTCTGTGCATTAATTTTGTATCCTGCTACTTTACCTAATTCATTGATTAGCTCTAGTAGTTTTCTGGTAGCAGCTTTAGGATTCTCTCTATATAGTATCATGTCATCTGAAAACAGTGACAGTTTTATTTCTTCTTTTCCAATTTGGATTCCTTTTATTTCTTTTTCATCTCTGCTGTGGCTGAAATTTCCAAAACTCTGTTGAATGATAGTGATGAGAGTGGGCAATCTTGTCTTTTTCCTGATCTTAGTGGAAATGGTTTAAGTTTTTCACCATTGAGAATGATGTTGGCTCTGGGTTTGTCATATATGGTCTTTATTATGTTGAGGTAAGTTCCCTCTATGCTTACTTTCTGGAGGGTTTTTATCATAAATGGGTGTTGAATTTTGTTGAAAGCTTTTTCTGCATCTATTGAGATTATCATATGGTTTTTAATCCTTCAGTTTGTTAATATGGTGTATCACATTGCATACACTGAAGAATCCTTGCATTCCTGGAATGAACCCCACTTGATCATGGTGTATGATCCTTTAAATGTGCTGGTGGATTCTGTTTGCTAGTATTTTGTTGAGGATTTTTACATCTATGTTCATCAGTGATATTGACCTGTAGTTTTGTTTTTTTGTAACATCTTTGTCTGCTTTTGGTATCAGGGTGATGGTGGACTCATAGAATGTGTTTGGGAGTGTTCCTCCCTCTGTTATATTTTGCAAGAGTTTGAGAATGATAGGTGTTAGCTCTTCTCTAAATATTTGATAGAATTCGCCTGTGAAGCCATATGGTCCTGGGCTTTTGTTGTTGGAAGATTTTTAATCACAATTTCAATTTCAGTGCTTGTGACTGGTCCTTTTATATTTTCTATTTCTTCCTGGTTCCATCTTGGAAGGTTGTGCTTTTTTAAGAATGTGTCCATTTCTTCCAGGTTGTCCATTTTATTGGCATATAGTTGCTTGTCGTTATCGCTCATGACCCTTTGCACTTCTGCAGTGTCAGTCGTTACTTCTTTTTCATTTCTAATTCTGTGGATTTGGAGATCTCTGAGAGAGCTCTCACCATTGATATTATGTGGGCCCAGGAGGTCTCTGGTGGTCCAATGTCCTGAACTCGGGTCTCCCAGCCCAGATGCTCAGGCCTGACACCTGGCCAGAGAACCAAGACCCCGTCAGCCACATGCATGCGTATATTCAAAGATATCCATTGTAAAATTTTTGTAATAGCAGACCACTGTAAACACCTTAAAGGTCCATCCATAGAAAACTAGAGAAATAAGTTCTGGTACGTTCAAACAATATAGCTTAAGTTCAGTAGATATGTTACTGAGTCCAAGCTCACTGTGCTTACTGCATGACAGGCCAATAAATCAGAGACGAGGTGTTGAGGCAAGGACTATGACTTTATTCAGAAAGCCATCAGACTGAGAAGATAGCAGACCAATGTCTCTAAATAACCATTTTCCATCATTAATCCTTAATCCAAAACGATAAAAAAGTACCAAATTTTTTCCAATAACACATTTGAATATATTCAGCACTGCCAAATTAATATTGTTTATTTTTATTTTAATATATGTGAGGCTAATATACATGCACACACACGTATATCTTTCCTAGTGTAATGATTAAAATCTCTATAGGAACCAACTATAAAATATAATTAAGTGCAATCGTTTGAAAGTTGAGTTGAAAAATAGATGTGGGAACTATGGCAACCGGATCTATACTATCTGTATTTAACTCCAATTTATTGTGAATAATATTGAAGAGGAAAGGAGGTCCAGAATTTTGAGAGCTTCTTATTTTCCAAGAGAATCTACAAGTCTGGATGTGAAATCTTTCCTCTTGAAAACAAAAAGGAAACTGTGCAGTCCAAACCCACACTACTGTAGAAAAGATAAAACATATTGGGTTGGCCAAAAACTGCCTTCAGTTTTCAAGTAAAAATAAAAGGAACTTTTCATTTTCATCAAGAACTTAATTGAACAATGTATTCACCCTTTTGTTCCACTACCTTCTGCCATTTTCCAGGCAACTTCATAATTCCATCTTCCCAAAACTTTTTATCTTTTTGAGCAAAGAACTGTTCCAGGTGCCCTTTTCAGTCTACCAGGGAACTGAACTTTTTTACATTAAGAGAATTTTGTAATGACCTAAATAAATGAAAATCCAAAGGTGCAATGTCTAGTGAATACAGAGAATGAATCAGACTTTCCCAGCCAAGCTGTAACCGTTTTTGCCTGGTCATCAAATAAACATGCAGTCTTGTGTTATCCTGTTAGAAGATTATGCGTTTTCTGTTGACTAATTCTAGATGCTTTTTGTGTCGTGCTGCTTTCGGTTGGTCTAATTAGGAGCAGTACTTGTTGGAATTAATCGTTTGGTTTTCCAGAAGGAGCTCATAATAGAGGCCTCCCTTCTAATCCCACCATATACACAACATCACCTTCTTTGGATGAAGACCAGCCTTTGGTGTGGTTGGTGGTGGTTCATCACTTGCCCCACGATCTCTTCCGTTCCACATTATTGTACAGTATCCACTTTTCATTGCCATCACAAATTGTTTTAAAAACAGAACGTTTTCACTATGTTTAATTAGAGAATCATATGTGGAATTACGGTTAAGAAGATTTTTTTTTTTTTTTGTTTAACTCATGTGGAACCTGAACATCAAAGCAATTAACATAACCAAGCTGGTGCAAATGATTTTCAATGCTTGATTTGGATATTTTGAGTATGTCGGCTCTTTCCTATGTGGTATAATGTTGATTGTTCTCAACTAATGCCTCAGTTTGATCGCTGTCAACTTCAGCTTGTCTATCCTACCATGGAGTATCGTCCAGAAAGAAATTTCCAGCACGAAACTTCACAAACCACTTTTGACACGTTCGATCAGTGACAGCACCTTCTCCATACACTTCACAAATGTGTTTTTGTGTTTCAGTTGCATCTTCACCTTTCTTGAAATAATGAAGCATAATATGCTGAAAATGTTGCTTTTTATCTTCAACCTTCAATATTAAAATGGCTACACAAAAATTCACCAATTTTGATAAGTCTTTTTTTAAATGCACTCTTGATATGACAGCTGTCACATACAATTTAACAAAATTGTTTTGAATGAAGGTAAAGATAACTAAGTGCTACTAGAACCATCTTCTGGGAAAAAAAAGAAAAGAACAAATCTTTTGGCCAACCCAATAGCAATGCTGACTCTATACTTAGTTATTAGCTTCTAGCAAGTTTGTGATGCATTGAACAGAGGGAGCAGGAGTGGTACAAATGTCTTTTCTGCTGTTCAACCTCATAGGAGGTTGGGCATCCCCAGGAATAAGAATTGTGGTTTTGGAAAAAGCACTTTCCCCGTAAGAGTAATAGATTTCCTCAAGCTGAGAGAAAGAGAAGCACGGGTGGATGGAAAGAAAAAAATAGGCTACTTGTCACAGACACGCCAACACCACTCCTGAGAGGCAGCATGACCCTAGTGTCGTACCCAGGTCTACAGGGCCATATGCAAAATTACAGCGTTGAAGATTCTGTGTCTGAAGTATGGGTTGGCAGCACTACAGAACAATTGGACCAGAAAGATAAACCCATAAAAATTAAAATGTAGGTCAGTAACCTACTCCCATCACTACTGCTTAAGAGATGAAATTGGAAAAGGCACCATACTGGTGGCAAAATCCCAGAAGCAGCTAAGTTGACTTTTCATTTTTCTTGCAGCCGTGAAGAACGTAGACTCATAATGAGAAATCAAGTTGAGTTATAAAAAAATAATGTGGTATATCTTGGTCTGGGTTTCCTGTGATTCACATTCCACACGCCTGCCTAAATCTACATAGAAAGTAAAACATGGTGGATGCAGAAAGGGTGAGAGACATAGCGGCTTGTTATCCTAGGAATTAGTCTGATTCTGCCTGACTTCTGGGCTTTTGCTGTTGTTATTAAAATAAAATTGTTCTGGGGCTTCCCTGGTGGCGCAGTGGTTGAGAGTCTGCCTGCCAATGCAGGGGACACGGGTTCGAGCCCTGGTCTGGGAAGACCCCACATGCCGCGGAGCAACTAGCCCCATGAGCCACAATTACTGAGCCTGCGTGTCTGGAGCCTGTGCTCCGCAACCAGAGAGGCCGCAATGGTGAGAGGCCCGCGTACCGCGATGAAGAGTGGCCCCCACTTGCCGCAACTGGAGAAAGCCCTCGCACAGAAACGAAGAGCCATACACAGCCATAAATAAATAAATAAATAAATAAATAAATAAATGTTTTTTTAAAAAGGCAAAATTCCTTTAAAAAATTTTTAAAAATAATAAAATTGTTCTTTAACAACTCCCTTTTAAACTTGACTGTTTTGGAGCTTAGATAACCCCTACAAGTATGTTTATGGACTTCTTTCTCATATGAGAAACTGTGATTTAAGGGCCCTGGCAATGATGCCATGTGTGGGTAATTTCTAGATCTTGAAAACATGACACTTTTGAGTTTCTTGTATTTAAATATTTACATTACTGCTGAATTTTGTGAAGTGTCAGAGAGACATATTATAGCCATCAGCTAAGCTAAATAAGCTAAGTATGTCGTATTATATTAACTATGATTCACTTACATGTCAGTAAATTACTGGGTTTTATTTCATGGCACCCACTCATAACCTTTAAAAAACTTGTAGAATGTGTTACCTTTATAAAATTAATTCATATTTCAAATATATTTATAGTTTTATATACTCAGGTATATTTACATTTCAAATATTCTGACATTTAATAAGCAGTATAACGTGGGCATAGGAAGTCGTTAGCTAATACTGGTTTTCCCTGTTAAATACTTTCTTTTTTTGAAAGTATCTAAGATTGTGTTAAAGATGAAGAATAAGTATACTCTTATGCATAAATGAAACACAGAATAACTAAAGGGAGAAGTATGCATACTTGCAGTAGAGACCCAAGTGGAATAGAGAAAAACACTGAGGCAGTAGAATTGCTCACTCATTTTCTGAGACCTAAGGTCTACTTACCTAAGGTAAGTAGACTGCTGTATTGGATTATTTATTTGTTGTTTTCAGACAATAGGAAACACATAATAAAATATTAACACTTAAAGTTAGAAACAATATATTTTATAGATTCTCATACTAAAGGCTCAAAGTTACATGTAGTATAAGAAAGATATTTATTAAATATAAAAATTTACTATAAAAATGCCATTACCTTACTATACAAAAATATATTATTTCTACCCAGTTTAGAAAATATAGCAAACACATTAAAATAAGTGTTTATGTTTATTTAAATCTAAGAGAATGAAGTGATTACCTCCAGAGACAGTGTACAGAGGTTACCGATTAGCCCTAAAAATTCTAGATAGAAGATTTTTCCAGATGAAAGTAAGAATTGACCATCAAGTATATTAGGAAAAGCATAGGACTTTAGTGTGCTTATTTGTTTTTCCCACAAAAGCCACAATAAAGGAAAGTTACAATGAAGAAGATGGGAGGGATTTTAAGTATTTGATGTGATAAAATGAAGATCATAAATGATTGTGAAAAGTATAATGTCACTTTTCCAGTGATTGAGACTGAATCCAGATTTAAAGGATTTGGAGAAGTTTTTCTTTTTGATAATATGGAGGATCCAATATTAAAAACTAATAGCTACAAAATGCTTAGAAAAGCCCAAAAAATAACATTTAAAAGGAATTCGCTGGTGGTCCACTGGTTAAGACTCCACACTTCCACTGCAGGGGGTACAGGTTAGATTCCTGGTCCAGGAAATAAGATCCCACATGCCACGGGCATGCACAGCCAAAAAAAAAAAAAATTAACGTTTGAAAAATGAACATCCATGGTGATCATTTCACAATTTACACATGCACTGAATCATTATGTTGTATACCTGAAACTAATATAATGTTACATGTCAATTATTCCTCAATAAAAATAATTTTAAAATGGAATATCCAACTTTGCAGAAAAGTAGAGACATCATTCATCATTAGAGGTCAAAAATAAAGGCAACGTTGAAACGCAGAGTGATTTACTGTTGTGAAAATTTTAGTTGTCCTAGAGGCTAGCCTGTATATCTAGGCAATTTTGATTTTAATGAACAGTAGAGACAGGGTCCATTACCTTGATCTATTGAAAGAGAGAGGTTAGAACTAAAATCCCTGAAAATACTAGGACACTGAGTGTAAAAAAGTATAGAAACAATCCATCATTTAAAACACAAAAGCAAAAACTCAGAAACTTGTCAGCCTTGGCTAATTCTCCAGGTGGAAAAAAGATGTTTGTTTTTTTTTCTTCAAAGATTTATAAGAACTTGCCTGTCCTCATGCAGGATTGTGTTCAAATTTATACTAATGCATTACCATTGGAAACATAGTGGGGAATTAGTTCTGAATCACCTTTCTTTTCCTGGAAACGATGCAATACAATGAAGAAAACATTAATTATTTCTTAGGAAAACTAGGAGTCTGAGGAAATCTCAAATTGTAATTTATATGTAAGTATTCCCCAAAGCAATTCAGATAATCAGAGTATGTAGCGGGACCCACAACAAGTTGCAAAAAGATAGCAAAAAAGCATGGCCAGTACAGAGGGGTCTAACGAAGCCAGAATTTTGAATCTGTTTTCTCAAAGAAGAAACCATCTGAATGGAAATTGCTATGATTAAGGCTAAGACCAAACAGTATATGAAAACTGTAGAAGCTGAGCAGCAAAGTAAAAAGTGCTTCGCGAAGCCCATAGGAGAAGAGAAAAAACAACAACAACAAAAATACCATCAAATAAATGCACCTTCTAAAAGGAAATGTATTACTTTGGAAGGCAGGGGCTTAGCCTCTTGGTACTGCCTTTTTCAGGAACTGAAGGAGCTCAGAGCTGGCAAAAGAACACTTCTTAAACCTGGTAAATTCTTGGAAGCATAAGAGGTATAGCCTTTCAAATATGTCAGTGTAACAACAGAGGGACAACCCTTGTCATGAAAAGCTTCGCATGAAGGCTCATTGGGCCCAATCTCACCTCAACAGGAAACTCTTGTGAATAGCTGGTCTAGAAAAATCGAATTCTTTCAAGCATGCCTAGGAAAAAGAATTGGCATAACATTCATACAAAGACACTGGGAGAGTGGGAAGAGAAAGAGTTTGTGTAAGATAGAATGAGAAGGCTAGAAAGACAGCTACATTCCTTCCTGGCTACTGTTTAGAGACAGCTAAAATTTTCCCATGAAGAAAACTCATCTTACATTGAAAAGGCACAGTATCTATCTGGGAAAGTTGGTTCTAAAGAGTGAAAAAGAAGACACTTTCTAGTAATATTACTGGCCATCAGAGGGTACTTCCCTTTCTTATTTTTCAAGGAGTACAAAATTTTCAGACAATTTATGCTAAAATAAGTTGTATTTAAGAAGTTAAGATATTTGATCAAGGATCAAGAAAGGATAATGAAGGTGTAAGCTCTTGATAAACTGAGAGAATTCAGTTTACACATAAAGGGACTGATACTGAAAAATAAGGGATGCCTCTTGCACTTCTTAGTAAAGAAGAAAGTATAAAAACAGAAGCAGACATTGGTAAGTTCATAGGCTTAGTCTTGAGAAGATTGAAATGCTTCTGACATTTTCCATTTTCATGATGAAATATGACATAATTATCAGCTCAAATTGTGCGCTTGATCATGATAAGGGATGAAGTATGCTCCAACAGTGAGAAGGAAGGTGAAAATGTCATTGTACAGAAGAGGTATAAGCCTAATGATGCGTCATTTGTAAAAAATTATGCATAACAACAGAAGAGGATATTACATGGTATGAGAGAAAGCTCAAAATATCATGTTTCTTACAGAATTTATAATAGAGATAATCCTTTATAATACTCATAATATAATACTTTATAATACTTGTAAAAATCATAAGTAGTACATAAATTAAAATTGATGACATCCCACACTCCCAAGCCCACATCCCATGTATTCAAATGACTGTCCATTGTATTTAGATGGCAAATGTTAATAGTGTGAAGGTGTCACCTTTGAAAAAATTTTCTATCCATAGAAAAATTTTCTATGCAATGATATGTATGTATGTATATATGTGTGCATTACTTACGTAGATACTTACATCTATCTCTCTATCTAATTTATTTTCTTTTACAAAACAGCGCTTTCTTTTTCAGTAGGTAACACCTCTTTCATTCTTATAGTGGTTCTATTGTACCTATAATACAAATATATTATGTTTTATGTACTTTTCTATTTCCAAAGATTCAAATTATTGCCAGATTTACTAGTACCAAGAGTGATTTTATGAGCAGTTTTCATGTATATTTATAAGCACTGGTGAAAGTAGGATTGAACTAATATCATTTTCTGAAATCTGTTACTTTTAAGTACTTTATGTGGTGTTTAGCAGTGTGTGCTTTTGTGTGTTCTTTTATTACACTTTTGTACAATAGTATTTCCTGTGAAAATAGAAGATATTTTGTCTGTGTTAATTGGTGCAGGATACCATATTTTCTTGTCTTAGCATGTTTATTATTTCCTGATTACTAATTCTGGTTAAAATTAAACTTACTTCTCAAAATCTTCTCAAAAATGTGCATATGGAAGTGTTAATAGACTCTAAGACTATATTCTGAGCCCTGATCCACTTTCTAATGGTAGGTTAGCAAGGAATGTCTATAGGATTATTTGGAAATATTGCACCTATATTCGGAAGAAGAATTGGTAAACATATTAACGTATATAACACACACATATAATATGTATATATATATGTGCATGTATCATAAAAGATATAATATGTATTATTACATATATAATTCATTACAGAGAATTGGATATAAATATTTGTGTACACATGGAATATCTATGATGCGATACAAAAGAAACTGCTAAGAGTTACTGTTCTCATGAAGGGAACCGGGATGGAAATAAAGGCTTATTTTTACTTTTCATCAACCACTCTTTTATTTATTTATTTATTTATTTATTTATTTATTTATTTATTTATTTCTGGCTGTGTTGGGTCTTCGTTTCTGTGCGAGGGCTTTCTCCAGTTGCGGCAAGTGGGGGCCACTCTTCATCGCGGTGCACGGGCCTCTCACTATCGCGGGCTCTCTTGTTGCGGAGCATAGGCTCCAGACGTGCAGGCTCAGTAGTCGTGACTCACGGGCCTAGTTGCTCCGCGGCATGTGGGATCTTCCCAGACCAGGGCTCAAACCCGTGTCCCCTGCATCGGCAGGCAGATTCTCAGCCACTGCGCCACCAGGGAAGCCCATCATCAACCACTCTTTTGAACATTTGCATTTTTAAGTATCACATGTATGAGTTATTTCAATAATAACTAAACTATTATAAAATGCATTAAAGAAGTAAAATTATGTGGATAATTTTATACCCATTCTGCCTTTCAAGAATGTTGTTCTCTAATCTCTTGTCTAAGTCTTTATTTAAAAATAAAATGAGTTAAAATATTACCAATAAACAGAACTAGTATTTTTAAAGTTCTGACCAATGTTAGATAGTGTGCTAAGCCCTTAACACATGTTAAAATATTTAATCCTCACATCCTGTCACCAACTTATGCAAGTGATGTGATTATCACACTTTTTAAAAGGGCACAACTAAGAGGCCAAATAATTTATTAAAGGCTGAGCAGTTTTAGTTTATAGGGGAAAGATTAGAATCCTTCTGCCACTTTCTATGAAATAATAATGCAGGTAATATGTTTAGATAACACTGAAAATATGGAAATAATATATGAAGATAGATGTGTAAAAAAAAGAATATATTTCAGAATAATTGTAGATGAACAATAAAAGAAGCCTAATCAGCAGGAGAGAAATCAGGGGGAGGAGAAAAATAACAAGAAACAAGAAAAAAGTTCATTGCTAAAAATACTGAGTCAAAGGCCAAAGAGGCAAGCAGAAAATCATCTGGAAGCTGTTTTATTTCTGTTCTGAAATTCGGGAGAAGCAGCCAGTGGCAGTAAAGAGAAGTAATACAACAACAGTGAGACTTCAAGGTGGGGAATGTGTGAAATGAGAGCTGAAAATACATCAGGCAGGAATAAAAGAGAGAGTAACCAGAGATGCATTACTGAAGTCATAAACTTGCAGAGAACAATAAAAATATCAGAGTCATAAGCAAAAATCAGAATTGACATATAACAAATACATCAGAGTGAATTATTGCCTGAATGTCATACAAATTCAAAAAGGTAGGTGACAGTTAATAAACAATATAAAAATAATGATTAAGCTGTGGGTATAAAATACAACGATCTGAATATGAGAGACAATAATAATAATTAAAAAAGAGAACAATTCCTATTGTACATTACGTGTGTGTGTGTGTGTGTGTGTATAACAACTGACATTTAGTACATAATGAAGAATTTCTATTAAGGCATGAAAGTAAACACCACAAACTTCAAGAATCAACAGTCAGTGACAAGTAAAACAAAAAGCAAGTATACATATTATTAAACCTATAAAAATAACCTAAGATTGTTAGGATGATATATTTCAGGGTATGAAAATTTAATATTTTGAAGTTCAGGAGAAAGAAAGTGATAACCAGTAGGTTCATAAGTTCTAATAACTCAGGATGGAATATTGGGATATTTTCTTCAAGTGATGTGAAAATGACCATATTACCAGCATGGCTTGCTGCTTGTGTGTGTGTTTGTGTGTGTGACAAGAGAATTTCATAAGCAATTGGAGTTTTAAGAAAAGAACTTCCTTTCTGTGTAGCAGACCTTACCAAGCATAAGGAAATTAGAATTGTTAGAAGTAAATTATGCATAATGGAAGATTAATTACCAGATAAACTAAAACCTAATAAAGGGAAAATGAATTTTGAGAATGACAAAGGAGGATAAGAGAAGTAGAGGAACTAAATTAGATGTGTTAATGCCAGTATTAAAATAAGAATGATGATTTAGGAAGATATAGAATCTTTGTACAGTATATGAAAGAGAAAAAGAATAGTACAGTAACTACAAAAAAAGATAATCAGTAAAGAGGGGAAAGTCGAAAGCAGAGAGAGAAATATGTTTGAGACTGAGAAAATGATATGCATAGGGAAATGAAAAAAACAAATGTATGAAATACACATGAATTTTTAAAAAGAAGCATAAAGAGGAGATGGAAAACAGCAAAGATCTAAAAATTTAAATGACCCCTTTCTTGTGAATAATCTATCAGACTATATCATCTTCTAAGAACTCTTCATTTAGATGATATCCAGTCCCATTTCCACAAAGGAAAAAAAAAAAGCCAACTATCAAAAGCCTGTGTATTTTTCCAAGTTTCAAATCTTTTATGTATCAAGGAAAACAAGGGTGTACGAGGTGCAGACACGGGGTCAGGGAGAGTGGTGAGCAGAGCCAGGTGTGACTGGAGCCCGAAACACTCTTCTCCAGGAGAACTGCACAGGTGTCCATAACGGACAGATTTTTAAATACATATTTTTTTTCTTAAAACAAATATTTATATTAGTGTAGGCCAAAAATAAAGATTTACACATTCTAAGTGGAGGTAACAATGGATTATGACAAAATTAACCCATTTTTTAACAACTACCAAACCACCATAATAAAATATCATTCATAGCAGAAACATCCATGTCTCCTCAAGATTACTATACCTTTGATCCTCCCAACAGGTAACGTTATTTTGACTTTGAAAACCAAAGATCACTTTTTTTTTTGCTTATTTTAACTTAACACTATATAACTGTGTAAATATGTATCTTTTATAATTAATCTTTCACTCAATAGTGTATTTGAGAGATTCAACTATTCTCTTAGATGGAACCATACTTTGTTTTTATTGTTGTATAATACTCTATTTTAAGAATATATCACAAGTTAAATATACATTTTATCGTTGATATAAATTAAGCTGTTCACCTTTGTAAGTATTTAGGCTAATATGACAAAAATTTCTAAGATATAACTTTGGGGGAAAATATTACATGTTTGATTTAGGTATATCCTCAGGAAGCTATCTACTAGCTTACAGGGTATGGATATTTTTAACTCATTAGATGCCATCAATTGTTTTTTCCCTACGGTGACTTTAACAATTTCCTGACCCACCAACTGTGTAAGAGAGGACAGAAAGATATAAAGCTTGTTCATTCACATAGTGGAAAACTCAGTATTGCTAAGATTCCAATCTTCCTTAAACTGATTTACAGATTTGATGCAATCCTAATTAAAATTTCTAACATGCTGAATCTAAAATGTCTAGGAATATGAAAATACTTTAAGAAAATAACCTTGAAATAGTAAAATAATGTTAGGATATTCATTACTATATTTCAAGAATTATTATAAAGTTACAGTAATCAAGATAGAGTTGCATTGGCCCACGGTTAAAAAATATTTCAACAGGACAAAAGAGAGTATCCAGAATTAGACTCACACATATACACTGTGA
This sequence comes from Aethalodelphis obliquidens, assembly GCF_003676395.1. Lineage (NCBI taxonomy): Eukaryota > Metazoa > Chordata > Mammalia > Artiodactyla > Delphinidae > Aethalodelphis > Aethalodelphis obliquidens. The sequence goes on along the minus strand of NW_020837961.1, from coordinate 4,583,806 downwards.
AAATAAAGAAATGAAAACCTCATGTAAAATGGAGTCAGGAAGTCCTGAACGGAGAACTCTCAGGCACCTGCATAGCCGTCAAGAAGACTTAAGATAAGAATTATTTTAAGATAGTATCTTTGTGTAGATTTCTTTGTATAAAGTTCTCTCGGTTTCAACTTCTTATCCCCATGATAAGAATGTTACTTTTCTTCTGGTAAAGGGAAGACATTTTTCACATGGCGATTTCATCTCCTGATTTTAAGAAAAAGAAGGAAGATTTCTCCCTGCCCTAGCAAAGCACTAAGTACTAGGAACTAAGCACTGCTTGCAGCCAGTAAGAGTTTTTCTCCAATAAAAATTTATTCCAAACAACCCTCTCCAATTTCCTCCTAAAATCTAATAAAAGCTGACCTTTCTTTCGTCTCTTCGAACTTGCCTATGATTCACTATAGTTTGCCTGTCCTGAATTGCAATTCTCTGCTATTCCTGAATAAACCCATTTTGCTGGTAAAATAACTGGCTATTTTTTTTTTGAGGTTAACTTACTGCTCTCTTTGTGCATCCAAGCTCTGCTGTCTTTGTGTTTCAATCTGCTTTTATGAAGCTTCCTGCATCCATTCTGTTCAAAAGAGGGAATAACATGATTCCTAGTGTTTTAGAAAACAGAGCCCCTCATATTTAAGATGTTTTAGGGAATTCATAGACAAGATAGATTCCACCTAGTTCTTGGAAAGTGAAGTTGTGCCTTTCTGGCAAAATGAGTGAACTTTTAGATAATTTAAAATTATAATGGCCAGTCTGGAGGAACTTTGTTTAGATAAGTCCACATTAAGGGGTGCCCTTAAAAAGAGGATCTCAAAATTCTCAGAGAGAATGGAATGTGTTCTTTGATATGCATAAGCTTCTAAAAATTGAAATGATTTTCAGCATGCAAATAAAACATCTTTAGTAAAAAAGCTTTTACCATCCGAGCAAGCAACGTTAACTTACTCCATCTGCCAAAAACACAAGTTGGATCCAACTATTTTGAGTTTTCTACATGAGACATGGCTAAAATTTTAAAAAACAAAACCTATAAACATCTCTGTGTCTGCCTGTGTATTATGTATGTCTATAAGTATATGTTATAATTATATAATATTTTTCTACCTCTGGATGGTATTTCCAAAATTAATTTGTAAAGAGCTCTATTTAATTGGCTTAAAGATTATGTAAATCAAGTATACTGTCAGAAATACAGAAAGTAACCCAAATGTGTTTCAAGTTCACATTATCTGTGATAATCTTTGATAAAAGAAACATAGTTTAAGTTGGTTTAATAAAAGTTGGCACGTCTTCAAAATTTTTCAAAAAGAAAAATAAAGACGATGGTTATTTACTGTATAATCCAAACGTAATTGTTAAAAACAAGCGTTTTAAATAAATATAAATAAAAGTTCATAAGTTAATTTAAATAATGGCTATTCATTGAATATCTAAGTCATTTCCAGATACAATGGTAAACTGATACATTTATTGCTAAACATAGTTTGTTTAGTTTTGGCTTTTTAATTTTTTCAGAGATAAGGATATTTTGGTCTATTAATAAACATGTTTTAAGGCACAATGGAAAATAGTATGAAGAAGAATATAGTTCTAAAAATTTGAAATGTGTTTATGTTTGCTAATCTACTGCAGGATGCTAATATATGATATATAGTTCACAATTGCCCGTAGTGTTATGTGGGTTCCCTTGTATATTGCTTCTCTATTTCTTCTTGCTCGTTTTAAAATTCTTCCTTTGTCTTTGACTCCTGACAATTTAATTATAATGTGTATCAGTGAAACTCTATTTAGGTTCAATCTATTTGGGATCCTTTGGGCTTCATGGATCTGGACATCCATTTCTCTCCCCAGGTTCAGGAAGTTTTCAGCAATTATTTCTTCAAATATACTTTCTGTCACTTTCTCTTTTTCTTCTCCTTCTGGAATTCCTGTAAGGTGAATGTTTCTACTTCTTTCTTCTGCATGTTGAGCTTACTTTTGAAACTCTCTATTTAATTCTTCAGTGCAGTTATTGTATTTTTCAGCTCTAGGATTTTTGTTTATTTATTTATTTTTGATGTTGCTATTTCCTTGTTGAACTTCTCATTTTATTCATGTATAGTTTTCCTAATTTTCTTTAGTTGTCTGTGTTTTCTTGTGGTTCACTAAACTTCCTTAAGAGAATTATTCTGAGTTCTTTGACAGTTCATATATCTCCTTTTCTTTACAATTAATTATTGGGGCTTTATTAGTTTCTTTTGATGGTGTAATTTTTACCTGATTTTTTTCATTTTCCTTGATTTCTTACCTTGGTATCTGCCAATTTGAGTAATCAAGTTCCTCTTCCAGACTTTACAGGTTTGCATTGTCAGAGACAGTTCTTCACCAGTCAGCTCAGTTTGGGTGTCTCGGTGTGTGTCTGCTGATAATGTCCTTGGGCAAGTGGGACCTGCTTTTATGATCTGTTTTGGGGTGAAGCAGTTGTTCAAGCTCTGAGGACAGGGATGGAGAATAGTGCCACAGGCTGGGAATAGTTAAACAGGACTGCTGGCTTGGTTCCTTACCCAAGCAAGAGTCTAGGATAGGCTCCACCTTGCCTGGATTCCCTGGTCAGGCTCACTAGACGGTTAGGACTTATTGCTATATTCGGTAATAGATGGGGCTATAAATTAGCTTCTCTGTCCTGGTAGTAGGGCAGGATGGGATCCAGAGCCTGCACAGCTTATTTTTTGGAGACCTGAATCTGGCCAGAATATTCACTGAATTACCTTGTTAGGTGAGGCCATTGGTTTTGCTCTACAGATAGAGGAAGCCAGAGGAAGCCATGGGCTGTGCTCTCTGCTCAGGTGCCATTCTATGTAGGGTCGCTAAATGGGCTACACAGCTTCCTGTGTGCTCTGGTCAGGTTCCCTGGTTGGGCAGTCTGAAGGCTATATTCAGCGATGAGGATGAACGGGGTTACAAATTAGATTTCTTGCCCAGGCTCAGTAGGATAGGCAACTCTACAGCTGGTAAAGCTCTTTGCTTATTGTGTAAACTCAAGCCAACTTGCTTCCCAAGTTCCTTGATTGAACAGGGCCACTAACTTTTGCTCTGCAAACTATCATTATTGCTCTAACTGCCCACGCTTCAGCTAAGTGCCACTGAGCTGCACAGCTTCCAAGAGTGCAGATGAAGCCAAAAGATACTCTCCACAGTAGGTAAAGCTATGACTCAGTTCCCCTATGGGGACAGGAAGGGAAGAGATCACTCCAGGCTACTCTCAATTTCAAAACAGGCTCTCCAGTTGGGAGGGGCTGCAAGCTGCCTGCAGTCCTGGCTGTGACTTAATCTCCCCACCTGTGCTTAGTAAGAAAATGCTCCATATCCAGTATGGGAGCAAAGGCTCTGGGGGCAATCAGCTTTGCAGCCCACCTCTGGGCTTGAGTGTCACCAGGTCAAACTGCTTCCAGGAGTTGTCACCAGACAGACACCAGTAAGAGGACAGTCAGCGTATGCTCCTTGACAAGCTAAATTACTGGATACACCAACCAATGCAAGATAGCAGGATAGAAGGTAGACTGAGGCAGAGATCAATATTTCAGTGAATGGGATCATGACTGTAACATCGGTAGCTAAAAGCAAAGAGCAAAGACACAGTAAAATATACCCTAATTATATTAGCTGCAGTGGATCATGTTTTATTTTTTATTTTATTTTTTTATTAATAATAACAAGGGTGAGGTAATAATGGTCTGGAATGATAGTATTATTCTACAGTGTTTGGTTGTTAGTATTATGTTTTCAGAACTGTGCTAAAAACTGTTTGTAGATCATTTCAGTTGGATGATCACAGATGATCATGAACCAATGATTAAATAAGAATATTGGATTTAAATCCCAGTAGACTGAAGGAGAAGCTATGTGCATAGTCACTACAGATATTGCTTGAATTGCATCAGTGCGAAAGCCTGACATGTGTTTGAGAGGCCTGGAAAAAAACCCATTATTTTGAGAATAAAGCCAGTCTTCAGTCAATGAATGGAAATAGAGGGAAAATTCCCTGACATCAGGGACCTGGCAGATGATGGGGAAAAATAGTTGTGGAGGGCAGATTTGGGAGAATAGAAGGGGTGATAGACTGGGCTCAAAAACATGAAAAGCCACTTGGGAATAATAGAAATCTAAAGAATGAGATACACAGATTGCCAACAAACACATGAAAGAATGCTCAGCATCACTAATCATTAGAGAAATGCAAATCAAAACTACAATGAGATATCATCTCACATCAGTCAGAATGGCCAACATCAAAAAATCTACCAACAATAAATGCTGGAGAGGGTGTGGAGAAAAGGGAACCCTCTTGCACTGTTGGTGGGAATGTAAATTGATACAGCCACTATGGAGAACACTATGGAGGTTCCTTAGAAAACTAAAAATAGAACTACCATACAACCCAGCAATCCCACTACTGGGCATATACCCTGAGAAAACCATAATTCAAAAAGGGTCATGTACCACAATGTTCATTGCAGCTCTTTTTACAATAACCAGGACATGGAAGCAACCTACGTGTGGATAAAGAAGATGTGGCACATATATACAATGGAATATTACTCAGCCATAAAAGGAAATGAAATTGAGTTATTTGTAGTGAGGTGGATGAACCTACAGTCTGTCATACAGAGTGAAGTAAGTCAGAAAGAGAAAAACAAATACCGTATGCTAACACATATATATGGAATCTAAAAAAAAAAAATGGTCATGAAGAACCTAGGGGTAAGACGGGAATAAAGACACAGACCTACTAGAGAATGGACTTGAGGATAGGGGAGGGGGAAGGGTAAGCTGGGACAAAGTGAGAGAGTGACATGGACATATATGCACTACCAAACGTAGAATAGATAGCTAGTGGGAAGCAGCCGCATAGCACAGGCAGATCAGCTCGGAGCTTTGTGACCACCTAGAGGGATGGGATAGGGAGGGTGGGAGGGAGGGAGACACAAGAGGGAAGAGATATGGGGACATATATATATGTATAACTGATTCACTTTGTTATAAAGCAGAAACTAACACACCATTGTAAAGCAATTATACTCCAATAAAGATGTTAAAAAATTAAAAAAATAAAAAAGAATGGGATACTAAATTTTGAATGTTGACTATTGAATAGGAGGTAAGTGGTACATTGGTTTTAGTATCATCAATTTCTTCAATGAGCGTGGACATTGGATTTAATGGCCAGAGGAAGTTCCTCATTCAGGTTGATTCCTGATAAGGAAGAAACCCAAGACTGAATCTTTCATTCACTTTACCTACAATGGAGGCAACTTCCATTGCTCTAATCTCTGCATCCAGATAGCCCAGGCTGGTAGTGGCATCTGTTTCTGAGGGGTACTGAAAATAATTTCCTACAGTTCTTAGACTATAAATAGTGAACATAAAGGCCACTTCACCTGATTACAAACCATGTTGCCTGAATATGAGAACATTTCACCTGAGTATAAACCCAACTTAAAAATCCTAAACTCCAATTTATGTTATTACATATTTTATATCATTTTTTTGTTAAAGCTTTCTGTCAGTTGTTATATAAATATCTACTGAATGCCTATCATGTGTTCAGAGCTATGACTAGGGATGAAGGTATAATGGTGAACAAAAAATAAACAGTCATAGATTTTAAGATTTTAGGAAGATTTAAATTTAATATGGGGACAGGAGACAGACATTAATCAAATGAATACAAATGAATGTATAGTTAGAAACTGAGATACATACATACTCAACAGAGGGACATAAATCAATAAGAGCATGTGACAACAGCAACAACAAGGAGAAAAGGATTCACCTGGAGGAATAACAAAAGCATCCCTGAGATTATGTTTCTAGTGAGATCTGAAAATGGAGAATTTTTAAGTACGTATAAGTATATATTGTTACATGACCAAGTATAACAGTAACAGTATACCAAACAAAGGGCAACAATTACACAAAGAGCCTGGGATGGGAGGGAACAAGAGATTTTACATATCTGAAGACGTCGTGTCTAGCTGGGGCATGGATAGGGTGTGTTTGGGATGAGAATAGGCAGATAGAAACAGGTAGGCAGCAGAGCCTGATAGACCACGTTGAGGATTTATTTTTGTCTCTTTTCCAAAAAGAAATTGGAAATGAATACAAGGTTTTAGAAAGAATTGATGTGATTGTATTTGCATTTTGAAAAGATGACTGCAGTATAGATTGCAGGAGGAGAAAGCTGGATGATTGGAGACCAATTAGAAGGCTGTTATGTTATCCCCTGCCAAAGGCGATAGTAACTCGGACCCTTGAGTTGGCAAAAGTGATGGAGATAATTGGACGATTTGAGTTATATCAATAAGAACTGTTATTCTGAATTCCATTAAAACTCTTCCAAATAGTTTCAATAGCACACTGGTATTTTAAAATATTAATGATTTGAACTTTTATATAAGTATATTTTTTCTCTCTTGTTTAGATAATATCTCTACCAAACACAATACTAAGGTTTAATTGTAGTTGTCTTTTCATTGAATCAAATTAAAACTATTATTTTACTTATGATAATTTCAATTACATTTGTTTCACAGATGTTCCTTGATTATATACTTCTCTTGTCCTTTCTTTTTACACTTACAACTTTTCCCACTATTCATTCATATGGTACCCTTTGGGATATGATTGACATAATAGCCTCTTAATATTAGAAACTAAGTATTTCATTTAGATGAAACATATTCAACTTAGTTGATAAAATATTCCTATACCCCTGAAAGTGTTCTTCTGAAAATAATGTTTTGCTGAGAAATTTTGACACTTTTTTTTGGTCATCACTTTCTTTTTCATTTTACTGCAACATTTACCACTTCATAGCCCATGCAATTTTGCTCTTGTAGGATGGAGACAAAGTGTGCATTACTCTGTCTATATCAGAATGGCTGCTGCTCTATTTAGCTACTGCAGACAATTGGCTCATTTAGAAAACATTTTGCCACCCAGGCAGAAACGGGGAACAAGGAAACTAAAAGGCCTTTGGAGATATATTTTTTAACTCCTGAGACATTTCTAGGAAATCTTGTAAAATAAGATCCAGATAATTTTCTTACAGTAAAAGATAGTAACTAAAACAGTATTTTCATGCATGGAAGATAACCTGATATTCATGAAAGAGCAAACGCTGTATAGTCACAGGAATTGATTTCATGTCTTAACTCCAGCATTTTTCAGTGTGTGAGATTCAGCAAACCACTTAACATCCTGCTTCCATTTCCTCATTGGTAAATGGGTACAGTACCATGCTCCTTCCACACAGCGTTGTTGAGAAGAAGGAAGGTGTTGTAGGATTTCATGTCTAGTACGAAGATGACAGCCATTGGAAAATTTAGCAGATATGCTTACTTATCTAGTATTTGTTAACATTAGTAGGACCATGTCCTTGTAGAGTTGGAACAAAACTTAAAACCTGTGTTCCAGGTTTTCTACCACGTGTAGAGGGCAATAATGGATGTATTGTTAAGTACTCAGAGTTACAGCTCACGGGAAGATGAGCCCCATCTATCACATGGCTAGCATTTAGCCATCATTTAATGTATGCCAGGCCTGTGCTTAACCCATCACTTCATCGTGTTTAGTTTTTGCCACCACACTGTAAGGTATTTTTATCCCCAATTTATAGTTAAAGAAACACAAGCTTCTTAAGGAACATGGTATAAGCCCACGAAACTACTAAGGGGTAGAATCTAGATTCAAAGCCAGGTCTTTTGAATTTTAAACGTGTCCTATTACCTACCATGCAGTATACCAAAACCAAAGTTATCTTATTCTCAGTCCATCACAAATTTATATGTACTTGATTCATACTGTAAGTAAACAGTATTTCATTATGTAATTCATTCTACTTCATAGGCATGGTTAGTAGCTGCAGGCCAAGTCAGTGACTGATGACAGTAGCCATGGGTAGTTGGAGGGCTCTTAGAGTGTTTCCTTTTGCTATGCCCTGGTATTTAAGAACATGTGGCAAAGGTGATGGCTATATTTTCCTTCAAGTAGATCAAAGGGCCAAATGGGAAATAGCTTGAGTTCAATAGCATTTATATGTATCATTGTTTAGCCTAATATGCAAAGTCTTCCCCTTTATTCACAAGGATTCTCTCACAAGAATAAAATAATTTAATTTTCATTTTTTGTTAAACACTGAACAATCTACTTAGCTTTGTTCAAATCCTGTTGGATACGTTTTTATTAATTAATCTTTATACGTTTTATTCTTTCAGTATCAAATGTGTCTCTTTCACTCATTAAAATTTATCCCCTAAATATTCATTTTTTTATTTAATAAATTATATTGTGAAACTGATTTGTACTGAATATCTTAAATAACGATTTGTAAGCTCTTTGTAGAGGAAGTTATCTTTATACTCTAACATTTAATAGGAATGACCGCATGTTCTTTAAATTAAAAGGAATGATGATGAACAGTGACAGTTTTACTACTTCTTTTCCAATTTTGATTCCTTTTATTTCTTTTTCTTCTCTGATAGCCATGGCTAGGATTTCCAAAACCATGTTGAAGAAAAGTGGCAAGAGCGGGAATCCTTGTCTTGTTCCTGATCTCGGAGGAAATGCTTTCAGTATTTCACCATTAAGTATGAAGTTAGCTATGGGTTTGTCATATATGACATCTATTATGTTGAGGTAAGTTCCCTCTATCTCACTTTCTGGAGAGTTTTTATCATAAATGGACGTTGAATGTTATCAAAATCTTTTTTCTGCATCCATAAAGATGATCATTTCGTTTTTATTCTCTAATTTGTTAATGTGGTGTATCACACTGATTGATTTACAGATTTTGAAAAACCTTTGCATCCCTGGGATAAATCCCACTTGTTCACGGTGTACTCAGTAAGGGATACAGGAATAGCAGATCTCTATCTCCACCTCCTTCCTTCCCGCAATTGCTACTTATTCCTTTTCTCTTCCATCTTATGCTTTTTGAGTGCAGTAAATTGGGTAGTAGTTAGCAACAGAATATTAGAGAACAGCAGTGTGAAGGGTGGCTTGACGGTGGTAGAAAATGAATGCAGTGGTATTTGGTGATGCCATTACAGATGTGTTGCAATGCCAGCCTGGCTAAAGCAAGGGCAGTGGAAATGGACAGTTGAAGGGAAAACTGTGACACAGAATGTAGAAATAAAACTAACAATACCTGTGCAAGAATTGAAGTTTAAAAAATAGATTTAATAATAGGTAGGAGAATAGTAGATTAGATTGTTAAATTAATAATGTAGAGAAATTAGACAGAATATAATATTCTTTGTACCTAGTTTTTTCTTTGAATCAGTATTCTTGAGAGCACACAAGTACAATGTCCTCTGTCGATTGTACTCTGTTGTCCTCTGTCTACTGTATGGGGAATACAGTGATGAATAAGGCAGAGAAATCCTTGCCCTTATGTACCTTATATTCTACATCAGGGGTGACCAAATATCTTCTGTAAAAGACCAGATAGCACATATTTAGGCTTTGCTGGATAGAAAGTCTTTATCTTAGTAGCACTAGATCAGCCAAAGGCAATAATTAAACACATCAGCCTATATATTTTCCAATAAGCCTTTTATGTATGGACACTAACATATGAATTGCATATAATTTTCTCGAAAGCACCATGAAATACTATTTTTTTCTTTTAATCCTTTTCTCAACCATGTGAAAATGAAAAAAACAGGTTTAGCTCATGCAAAAATAGGCAGTGAAATGGATTTGGCAGGCACCCCTTGTTTTACATTCCACACAAGAAGTCTGATTTAGTTTATGATGAGTTTGGATGCTGTGGGGCGCCCTTGTGCAGATATTTAGAAAATATTTGGAAAAGTAGAAGGTGGAAGGAGCAGGGTCAGGTGTCAACATGAATAGTTAGGAATCCAACACAGGAGGATTCAGACCAAGGAAGAGCGATAACGGAAGACTGAGAAGGAGGGCGGTTGAGACCCAGGACTTAAATTTGCATTAAAACTTAGAAAGCCAACTGATTTGCATTCAAATAAAATTCAAAATAGATTCCAGGAAAGGGAAAATCAGACTAATATTTTACAGGGAAGAAAAAAAGATTTTTGAAAATAAGACATATAATTTGATATAAAGCAATTCACTCAGAGATCAATAAAGTTTAAAACAATTTGAATTCATATTATCTTTTGCCTACACCTTCTCGTAGCACCACATAAACAGACATCAGGACATCAAAAGCAAGGAGAAAACAGCATCACCGTGGGCTGCTCAACACTCTGATCTATATTTCAGACCTTAGAATAAAATTGAGAAAATCTAGCTTATCATAAAATATTCTTGAAAAAGAATCAATTAACTTTTTATTATGACTTTGAGAGTAAAATTTATATTCTAACCTTTCTTATTATTTCATCATAGATTCGTGGATGATTTTTAATGATTCCTTAGCTTATTAAAGCAAACTTAATCACGTTCTTCATCACCATACAATATTTATACTCAATTTTCCCTCAGAGTAATAGTATCTTCTGCTGACGTTTATGCATGTTTGTAACCATCTTAGACACGTCTTCCTCCCTCTTTTCCCATATACAAATTGTTTACAAGTGTGTAAACTCTATTCATCAGTGACCATCAGACACAGGCAAAGAATGTAGTTTTTGTTAGATATTAAGCACACTGGACCTTTTGAATCATCAGTAGCTTCTGTCACCTTGAGTTTACCTGACGGCCCAGAAACAAAGTGATATAAAGGCTTTACTTTCTACCAATCTTTTCTTGGTTGCGTGTTATCAGTGTCAGAAGGTAAAAGCAAAATATTCTATTCTAACCCCATCATTTCTAACTGCAGTTGCTTCATCTGACATGCTTTTGGGAAATGGAGGAAAGAATGAACGGAGAGGGAAGTATAATAGAAATCTGAGTAAAATAATGTAAAAAATTAAACCCCAAAACACTTTTGTAGAACTCATTAGTAACTTTAAGCTACTCTTTGGACAGACAGACAATAATAAATAGGAAAGAACCCACGCATTTAAAAAGTCAGAGACACCAAATTTTAAAATTCTACCTTTTACTTAATTTAAATTTAATATAATAGATTCTGTAGTCATCATGACAACTGAAGCTATGCGTGTGACCTGAAGCTTAAGAAGCTTTGAGCCTATCATGGATACACCTTCCTGTAAAGGGCACACCATCTATAATAACCCTGATGCTGTATTTCTAATCTTACCTGACTCTCACACTATTGAGACATTATATGTTCTGGAATATTTAGTAGTTCCCTTGAGACCTCAACTGACACCAACACCTTTGGTTGAGAATCATGACTTGGTATGCGATCTGTGGACTTGAGCCAGTGGAGTCTGATTTACACCTAATTAGAAAGAGGTTCTCACTTCACTTGTCAAAGAAAACACAAATAAACAGGCAGAGAGAGAGATGGACAGACAGATAGACTGACACTACTTGGAGAAAATAAAATTCCCAAAATTCCAAAAGATATTTTAAAGATATTATTTAGTGGACAATAATTCTTTATGATATAGTACATGTTTTCTTCTTTAAATTCAAATTCACCATCATGTTCATTTCACTTTGGTGTAAATCTTTATCATACTGCATAAAAGTCTCTTATTTTAGAGCATAACAGAAACAAAGGCTTAGGTAATAATCCAAAGACACCAAAGTAAAGCATTTTCAATAAATTTTGATTATTTAATCAGCAATATAAATAAAGAATTTATTTCTAAAATAAAACACCTACATTTGTTTATAAGGAGATAATCTATAGGTATTTAAGGAAGGATTTATTATTATATATCCTTATAAAGATAACTAATATTTGTTACTGAAATGTATCTATTACATCTTAAATTCCCTGAGAAATTAGGATTAGCAGCATCAAGCTTTATTGTACTGAGTACACATTATCAGTTGCTAAAATTTGGAAATGAAAAATAAATACAGAAAGATTTCTTTTGATCTATTACAATACTAATCATTTAGGATGGAGACAGAATTATAATACAAAATCTGCACTAGCTTTGAGAGAGAAAGTTTTCATCCTTGCAGGAAGCACTATGTTTTTGCAGCTAAGCCAGATAGTGTTATAATAGCATTATTTTTATGTTAAATTTAAACCTACTTAATCTCCTAGGTCTAAAAAAACCCAAGAGTATTATGACTTTTTCAGAAAGGGTGCTGGCCTTTGTTTAGCTTAAACTGCTTGCTACAATGTGCCACATATAATTTACGTTGCATATTATGTATACAAACAAGAAATTTGAGTGATAGAAATTTTAGCAGAAATAAGAACATACCTTCTGTGATGGTTAATTTCATGTGTCAACTTGACTAGGTCACAGAGTGCCCATTTATTTGGTTAAACATTATTCTGGATGTGTCTCTGAGGGTGTTTTGGGTTGACATTAGCATGTGAATCGGTAGACAGTAAAGCAGATTGCCTTTCCCACCTTGTGTGGCCCTCATGCAATCCATTGGAGGCCTGAAGAGAAGAAAAAGTGGAGTGAGGGAGAATTCTCTCTCTCTCTGCATGACTGTCATAGAACAGGGATGTAGGTCTCTCGTGCTCTTGGACGTGGACTCAGATTGGAACATTGATTTTTCTGTTTCTCAGGCTTTGTAACTTGGACTGAAACTATACCATGGGCTCTCCTGGGGGTAAAATATCACACTGATACTTTACATTGATGACATTATGATCACTGGACCCAGTGAGCAAGAAGTAGTTCTACCTTAGACGCGTCATTCACATATTTGTGTGCCAGAGGGTGAGAAATGAATCTGACAAAAATTCCGGAGCCTCCTACCTACTCCCGGGGTTCTAAAGGTTCAGTGGTGTAGGACTTGTTGAGATATCTCTTGTACGACCAGTTGTTGCATCTGGCCCCTCCTATAACCAAAAACGAGGCCCAATGAGTGGTGGGACTATGGATTTTAGAAGTAACCTAGTCCTCATTTATGTGTGTTACTCTGGCCCATTTATGAAGTGACCCGAAAGGCAGCTGGTTTTCAGTGGAGCCAGGAACAAGAGAAGGCTCTACAATAGGTCCAGGTTGATGTGTAAGCTGCTTTACGCCTTGTGCCATGTGATCCAGGAGATCCAATGGTTCTTGAAGGCAGATGGTGGTGCTATTTGGAGCTTCCGGCGGGCACTTACAGGTGAATTGCATTGCAGTCCTTTAGGATTTTGGAGCAAAGAGCTGTCTTCCTTTGCAGACAACCACTCCCCTTTTGAGAAAAATCCCTTGGCCTTCTACTGGGCCTTAGGGGATACTGAACACTAAGCATGGACCAAGTTACCATGTGACCTGGGCTGCCCATCATGAACTGGGTATTTTCTGGCCCATCAAGACATAAAGGTGGGTGAGCACATCAGTGCTCCATCATCTAATGAAAGTAGTTTATTCACAACTAGGACTGAGCAGGCCCTGAAGGCACAAGTGAGTTACGTGAAGAAGTGGCCCAAATGCCCATGGTCCCCCCTCCTTCTACTCTGCCTTCTCTACCCGACCTGCACCTGTGGCCTCATGGGGAGCTCCCTGCGAGCAGTCAATGTAGGAAGAGAAGACTTGGGCCTGGTTTACAGATGCATCTGCATGGTAGGCTGGGACCACCTGAAAGTGGACAGCTGAAGTGGTACTGCCCCTTTCTGGGGCATCCCTGAAGGGTGGTGGGGAAGGGAAATCCTCCCAGTGGGAAGAACTTTGAGCAGTGCACCTGGTTATTCACATCACATAAAAGGAGAAGTAGCCAAACGTGTGTTATATGCTGATTTATGTACTGTGGCCAGTGGTTTGGCGGAAAGGTCAGGGTCTTGGAAGAAACGTGATTGGGAAGTTGGTGACAGAAAATTTGGGGAAGAGGACTAGGTAGATAACTCTCTTTGAATGGGCAAAAAACCTGAGCATATTTGTGTCCAAGGTGAATGCTCACCAAAGGGTGACTTCAGCTGGGGAGGACTTTAATAATCAAGAGTAGAAGATGGCCCACTTTTCGGATACCAGCCAGCCTCTTTCCCCAGCCACCCTTGTCATCACGCAAAGGGCCCATGAACAAAGTGGCCATGGAGGCAAGGATGGAGATGAGGCATGGGCTCAGCCACAGGGGCTTCCACTCACCCAGGCTGGCCTGACTACAGGCACTGCTGAGTGCCCAACCTGCCTGCTGCAGAGAATAAGCCCCCACGTGGCACCATTCTCTGGGCTGATCAGCCAGGTACCTGTGACTGGTTGATTACACTGGGCTGCTTCCATCACGAGGGGGCGGCATTTCGTTTTTACTGGAATAGATACTTACTCTGAATATGGATTTGTGCTCCCTGCATGCAGTGCTAGGCCAAAACTATCATCTGTAGAATTATTGAATGTCTTATCTGCCACTACATAGCATTGCTTCGAATCGAGGAACTCACTTCATAGCAAAAGAATTGTGACAGTGGGCCCATGCTCAGGGAGTTCGCTGGTCTTATCACGTTCCTGACCGTCCTGAAGCAGCTAGTGTAATAGAATGGTGGAATGGCGTTTTGAAGACTCAGGTGCAGTGTCAGCTAGGTTGCAAGAGCTTGCATGGCTGGAGCAAGATTTTCCAGATGGCTGTATGTGACCTGAATCAGTGTCCAATATATTGTGTTGTTTCTCCCATGGCCAGGACTCATGGATCCAAGAATCAAGCCATGGGAACGGGAGTGGCACCACTCACAATTACTCCTAGTGACCCACTAGAAAAATATTTGCTTTTTGTTCCCATGACCTTGTGTTCTGCTTGCCTTGAGGTCTTAGTTTCAAAGGGAGAAATGCTTCCACAATGATTCCATTGACCAAGGAGTTGATAGCCACCTACCTCTTTGGGCTTCTCTTGATTCTGAATCAATAGGCAGTGAAGGTAGTTACTTCCTGCTTGGAATGATTAATACTAACTGTCAGGCAGAATTGGACTGCTACTCCACAATGGAAGTAAAGAAGAGGATATCTGGAATACAGGAGATCCCATGTCTTATTATTACCATGTCCTGTGATTAAAGTAAATAAAAAACTACATGCCCCAGTGCCTACTGGATAAAAATTTGAGTCACTTCACCAGGTAAAGCACCATGATCAGCTAAAGTGCCTGCTGAAGGCAAAGGGAATACATAACAGGTAGTGAATGAAGGTAGTTATAAACGCCAGTTACAGCCACATGACCAGTTAACAGAAAGGAAGAATATATTTGTCATGAGTATTCCTTTATTTTGTTATGAATATGTGCGGGCGTATTCAGCAACTATCTTTTTTTCCTTCTCTTTTTTTCCCTTATGTAACATAAACACATTGATTTTATATCATAGTGTGTAACTATTGTTAATTTTACATCATAATATTTAATTTCTGGATATCAAGGAGCAAAGTAAATATCACTCAAAGACCTTAACTACTCTTCTGGGCAAAGTGTTAATTGTGTCTCAGTTGTAAACTGGATAGTTGTATTATGTTAGGCAGAATTAAGACCTTGTTGTTAACTTTATTTGGAGATTCATTGTGGTTTAAGGAATGCCAAGTTGACAATGGGTGGACTTGTAATGATTAATTTTATATATCATGTTGACTGGGCCCTGGGATGTGCAGATATCTGGTAAACATTAGTGTGTGTGTGTGTGTGTGTGTGTGTGTGTGTGTGTGTGTGTGTGTG